>NC_064565.1:2205833-2531666 GCF_937001465.1 Orcinus orca | reverse complement strand
TAGGGTTTGGGCTAGGGTTAGTTTTAGGGGATGGGGACGGTTTAGGGTCCAGGTGAGGGTATGACAACGGTTTAGGGGGAGCGTATGTGTGAGGGCACGGGTTAGTGTTAGTGTACGGGTTAGGATTAGGGGACGGGTGAGGGGAAGGCTTCAGGGAAGGGTTAGGGTTAGGGTTCGGGCTAGGGTTAGGGTTAGGGTACGGGGATGGTTTAGGGTCCAGGTGAGGGTAAGACAACGGTTTAGGGGGAGCGTACGTGTGAGGGCATGTGTTAGTGTTAGCGTACGGGTTAGGATTAGGGGACGGGTGAGGGGAAGGCTTCGGGGAAGGGTTAGGGTTAGGGTTCGGGCTAGGGTTAGGGTTAGGGGACGGAGACGGTTTAGGGACCAGGTGAGGGTACGACAACGGTTTAGGGGGAGCGTATGTGTGAGGGCACGGGTTAGTGTTAGAGTACGGTTTAGGATTAGGGGACGGGAGAGGGGAAGGCTTCGGGGAAGTGTTAGGGTTTGAGTTAGGGCTAGGGTTAGGGTTAGGGGACGGGGACGGTTTAGTGTCCAGTTGAGGGTACGACAACGGTTTAGGGGGAGCGAACGTGTGAGGGCACGTCTTAGTGTTAACGTTAGGGTTAGGATTAGTGGACGGGTGAGGGGAAGGCTTCGGGGAAGGGTTAGGGTTAGGGTTCGGGCTAGGGTTAGGGTTAGGGTAAGGGGAGGCTTTAGGGCCCTGGTGAGGGTACGACAACGGTTTTGGGGGAGCATACGTGTGAGGGCACGGGTTAGTGTTAGTGTACGGGTTAGGATTTTGGGACGAGTGAGGGGAAGGCTTCGGGGTAGGGTTAGGGTTAGGGTTCGGGCTAGGGTTAGGGTTTGGGTACGGGGACGGTTTAGGGTCCAAGTGAGGGTACGACAACGGTTTAGGGGGAGCGTATGTGTGAGGGCACGGGTTAGTGTTAGCGTACAGGTTAGGATTAGGGGATGGGTGAGGGGAAGGCTTCGGGGAAGGGTTAGGGTTAGGGTTCGTGCTAGGGTTAGGGTTAGGGGACGGGGATGGTTTAAGGACCAGTTGAGGGTACTACAACTGTTTAGGGGGAGCGTAAGTGTGAGGGCATGGGTTAATGTTAGCGTACGGGTTAGGTTTAGGGGACGGGTGAGGACAAGGCTTCCTGGAAGGGTTAGGGTTAGGGTTCGGGCTAGGGTTAGGGTTAGGGGACAGGGACGGTTTAGGGTCCAGGTGAGGATACGACAACAGTTCAGGGGGAGCGTACGTTGAGGGCACGGGTTAGTGTTAGCGTACGGGTTAGGATTAGGGGACGGGTGAGGGGAAGGCTTCGGGGAAGTGTTAGGTTTAGGGTTCGGGCTAGGGTTAGGGTTAGGAGAAGGGGACGGTTTAGGGTCCAGGTGAGGGTACGAAAACGGTTTTGGGGGAGCGTACGTGTGAGGGCACGGGTTAGTGTTAGCGTACGGGTTAGGATTAGGGGACGGGTGAGGGGAAGCCTTCGGGGAAGGGTTAGGGTTAGGGTTCGGGCTAGGGTTAGGGTTATGGGACGGGGACGGTTTAGGGTCAAGGTGAGGGTATGACAACGGTTTAGGGGGAGCGTACATGTGAGGGCATGGGTTAGTGTTAGCGTACGTGTTAGGATTAGGGGACGGGTGAGGGGAACGCTTCGGGGAAGTGTTAGGGTTAGGGTTCGGCTAGGGTTCGGGTTACGGGACGGGGACGGTTTAGGGTCCAGGTGAGGGTACGACAACGGTTTAGGGGGAGTGTATGTGTGAGGGCACGGGTTAGTGTTAGCGTACGGTTTAGCATTAGGGGACGAGAGGGGGAAGGCTTCGGGGAAGAGTTAGGGTTAGGGATAGGGCTAGGGTTAGGGTTAGGGGACGGGGACGGTTTAGGGTCCAGGTGAGGGTACAACAACGGTTTCGGGGGAGCGTACATGTGAGGGCACGGGTTAGTGTTAGCGTACGGGTTAGGATTAGGGGACGGGTGAGGGGAAGGCTTCGGGGAAGGTTTAGGGTTAGGGTTCGGGCTAGGGTTAGGGTTAGGGGACGGAGACGGTTTAGGGTCCAGGTGAGGGTACGACAACGGTTTAGGGGGAGCGTATGTGTGAGGGCACGGGTTAGTATTAGCGTACGGTTTAGGATTAGGGGACGGGAGAGGGGAAGGCTTCGGGGAAGTGTAAGGGTTAGGGTTAGTGCCAGGGTTAGGGTTAGGGGACGGGGACGGTTTAGGGTCCAGGTGAGCGTACAACAACGGTTTCGGGGGAGCGTATGTGTGAGGGCACGGGTTAGTGTTATCGTACGGGTTAGGATTAGAGGATGGGTGAGAGGAAGGCTTCGGGAAAGGGTTAGGGTTAGGGTTCGGGCTAGGGTTAGGGTTAGGGGACGGGGAAGGTTTAGGGTCCAGGTGAGGGTACGACAACGGTTCAGGGGGAGCATACGTGTGAGGGCATGGGTTAGTGTAAGCGTACGTGTTAGGATTAGGGGACGGGTGAGCAGAAAGCTTCAGGGAAGGGTTAGGGTTAGGGTTCGGGCTAGGGTTAGGGTTATGGGACGGGGACGGTTTAGGGTCCAGGTGAGGATACGAGAACAGT
Source organism: Orcinus orca (assembly GCF_937001465.1). Taxonomy (NCBI): domain Eukaryota; kingdom Metazoa; phylum Chordata; class Mammalia; order Artiodactyla; family Delphinidae; genus Orcinus; species Orcinus orca. The sequence goes on along the minus strand of NC_064565.1, from coordinate 2,529,078 downwards.
TCAGGGGGAGCGTACGTTGAGGGCACGGGTTAGTGTTAGAGTACGGGTTAGGATTATGGGACGGGTGAGTTGAAGGCTTCGGGGAAGTGTTAGGGTTAGGGTTCGGGCTAGGGTTAGTGTTATGGGACGGGGACGGTTTAGGGTCCAGGTGAGGGTATGACAACGGTTTAGGGGGAGCGTACATGTGAGGGCATGGGTTAGTGTTAGCGTACGGGTTAGGATTAGGGGACGGGTGAGGGGAAGGCTTCGGGGAAGGGTTAGGGTTAGGGTTCGGGCTAGGGTTAGGGTTAGGGGACGGAGACGGTTTAGGGTCCAGGTGAGGGTACGACAACGGTTTCGGGCGAGCGTACGTGTGAGGGCATGGGTTAGTGTTAGCGTACGGGTTAGGATTAGTGGACGGGTGAGTGGAAGGCTTCGAGGAAGAGTTAGGTTTAGGGTTCGGGCTAGGGTTAGAGTTAGGGGAAGGGGACGGTTTAGGGTCCAGGTGAGGGTACGACAACGGTTTTGGGGGAGCGTACGTGTGAGGGCACGGGTTAGTGTTAGTGTACGGGTTAGGATTAGGGGACGGGTGAGGGGAAGGCTTCGGGGAAGGGTTAGGGTTAGGGTTCGGGCTAGGGTTAAGGTTAGGGGACGGGGACAGTTTAGGGTCAAGGTGAGGGTACGACAACGGTTTAGGGGGAGCGTACATGTGAGGGCATGGGTTAGTGTTAGCGTACGGGTTAGGATTAGGGGACGGGTGAGGGGAAGGCTTCGGGGAAGTGTTAGGGTTAGGGTTCGGGCTAGGGTTCGGGTTACGGGACGGGGACGGTTTAGGGTCCAGGTGAGGGTACGACAACGGTTTAGGGGGAGCGTATGTGTGAGGGCACGGGTTAGTGTTAGCGTACGGTTTAGGATTAGGGGACGAGAGGGGGAAGGCTTCGGGGAAGTGTTAGGGTTAGGGTTAGGGCTAGGGTTAGGGTTAGGGGACGGGGACGGTTTAGGGTCCAGGTGAGGGAACAACAATGGTTTCGGGGGAGCGTACGTGTGAGGGCACGGGTTAGTGTTAGCGTACGGGTTAGGATTAGGGGACGGGTGAGGGGAAGGCTTTGGGGAAGGGTTAGGGTTAGGGTTCGGGCTAGGGTTAGTTTTAGGGGACGGGGACGGTTTAGGGTCCAGGTGAGGGTATGACAATGGTTTAGGGGGAGCGTATGTGTGAGGGCACGGGTTAGTGTTAGCGTACGGGTTAGGATTAGGGGACGGGTGAGGGGAAGGCTTCGGGGAAGGGTTAGGGTTAGGGTTCGGGCTAGGGTTAGTTTTAGGGGACGGGGACGGTTTAGGGTCCAGGTGAGGGTATGACAACGGTTTTGGGGGAGTGTACGTGTGAGGGCACGGGTTAGTGTTAGCGTACGGGTTAGGATTAGGGGACGGGTGAGGGGAAGGCTTCGGGGAAGGGTTAGGTTTAGGGTTCGGGCTAGGGTTAGGGTTAGGGGAAGGGGACGGTTTAGGGTCCAGGTGAGGGTACGACAACGGTTTTGGGGGAGCGTACGTGTGAGGGCACGGGTTAGTGTTAGCGTACATGTTAGGATTAGGGGACGGGTGAGGGGAAGGCTTCGGGGAAGGGTTAGGGTTAGGGTTCGGGCTAGTGTTAGGGTTATGGGACGGGGACGGTTTAGGGTCAAGTTGAGGGTATGACAACGGTTTAGGGGGAGCGTACATGTGAGGGCATGGGTTAGTGTTAGCGTATGGGTTAGGATTAGGGGACGGGTGAGGGGAAGGCTTCGGGGAAGTGTTATGGTTAGGGTTCGGGCTAGGGTTCGCGTTACGGGACGGGGACGGTTTAGGGTCCAGGTGAGGTTACGACAACGGTTTAGGGGGAGCGTATGTGTGAGGGCACGGGTTAGTGTTAGCGTACGGTTTAGGATTAGGGGACGAGAGGGGGAAGGCTTCGGGGAAGTGTTAGGGTTAGGGTTAGGGCTAGGGTTAGGGTTAGGGGACGGGGACGGTTTAGGGTCCAGGTGAGGGTACAACAACGGTTTCGGGGGAGCGTACGTGTGAGGGCACGGGTTAGTGTTAGCGTACCGCTTAGGATTAGGGGACGGGTGAGGGGAAGGCTTCGGGCAAGGGATAGGGTTAGGGTTTGGGCTAGGGTTAGGGTGAGGGGACGGGGATGGTTTCGGGTCCAGGTGAGGGTACAAGAACGGTTTATGGGAAGCGTACGTGTGAGGGCACGGATAAGTGTTAGTGTATGGGTTAGGATTAGGGGACAGTTCAGGGGAAGGCTAAGGGGAAGGGTTAGAGTTAGGGTTCGGTTTAGGGTTAGGGGATGGGGACGGTTTAGGGGGATCGTACGTGTGAGGGCACGGGTTAGTGTTAGCGTACGGCTGAGGATTAGGGGACGGTTGAGGGTAAGGCTTCGGGGAAGGGTTTGGGTTAGGGTTCAGGCTAGGGTTAGGGTTAGGGGACGGGGATGGTTTAGGGTCCAGGTGAGGGTACGACAACAGTTTAGAGGGAGCGTACGTGTGAGGGCACGGGTTAGTGTTAGCGTACGGCTTAGGATTAGGGGACGGGTGAGGGGAAGGTTTCGGGGAAGGGTTAGGGTTAGGGTTCGGACTAGGATTAGGGTTAGGGGACGGGGACGGTGTAGGGTCCAGTGGAGGGTACGACAACGGTTTAGGGGGAGCGTACTTTTGAGGGCACGTGTTAGTGTTAGCGTACGTGTTAGGGTTAGGGGACGAGTGAGGGGAAAGCTTCGTGAAGGGTTAGGGTTAGGGATCAGGCTAGGTTTAGGGTTAGGGGATGGGGATGGTTTAGGGTCCAGGTGAGGGTACGACAACGGTTTAGGGGGAGCGTACATGTGAGGGCACGGGTTAGTGTTAGCGTACGGTTTAGGATTAGGGGACGGGTGAGGGGAAGGCTTCGGGGAAGGGTTAGGGTTACGGGACGGGGACGGTTTAGGGTCCAGGTGAGGGTACGACAACGGTTCACGGGGAGCGTACGTGTGAGGGCACGGGTTAGTGTTAGCGTACGGGTTAAGATTAGGGCACGGGTGAGGGGAAGGCTTCGGGGAAGGGTTAGGTTTAGGGTTCGGGATAGGGTTAGTGTTAGGGGCCGGGGACAGTTTAGGGTCCAGGTGAGGGTACGACAACGGTTTAGGGGGAGCGTACGTGTGAGGGCACGTGTTAGTGTTAGCGTACGGGTTAGGATTAGGGGACGGGTGAGCGGAAGGCTTCGGGGAAGGGTTATGGTTAGCTTTCGGGCTAGGGTTAGCGTTAGGGGACGGGGACGGTTTAGGGTCCAGGGGAGGGTACGAGAACGGTTTAGGGGGAGCGTACGTGTGAGGGCACCGGTTAGTGTTAGCGTACGGGTTAGGATTAGTGGACGGGTGAGGGGAAGCCTTCTGGGAAGGTTTAGGGTTAGGTTTCTGGCTAGGCTTTGGGTTAGGGGACGGGGACGGTTTAGGGTCCAGGTGAGGGTACGACAATGGTTCACGGGGAGCGAACGTGTGAGGGCACAGGTTAGTGTTAGCGTACGGGTTAGGATTAGGGGACGGGTGAGGGGAAGGCTTCGGGGAAGGGTTAGGGTTAGCGTTCGGGCTAGGGTTAGGGTTAGGGGACGGGGACGGTTTAGGGTCCAGGTCAGGGTACGACAACGGTTTAGGGCGAGCCTACGTGGGAGGGCACAGGTTAGTGTTAGCGTACGGGTTAGGATTAGGGGACGGGTGAGGGGAAGGCTTCAGGGAAGGGTTAGGGTTAGGGTTCGGGCTAGGGTTAGTGTTAGGGGATGGGGACGGTTTAGGGTCCAGGTGAGAGTACGACAACGGTTTAGGGGAGCGTACGTGTGAGGGCACGGGTTAGTGTTAGCGTACGGGTAAGGATTAGGGGACGGTTGAGGGGAAGGCTTCGGGGAAGGGTTAGGGTGAGGGTTCGGGCTAGGGTTAGGGTTAGGGGACGGGGACGGTTTAGGGTCCAGGTGAGGGTACGACAACGGTTTAGGGGGAGCGTACGTGTGAGGGCACGGGTTAGTGTTAGCGTACGGGTTAGGATTAGGGGACGTGTGAGGGGAAGGCTTCGGAGAAGTGTTAGGGTTACGGTTCGGGCTAGGGTTAGGGTTAGGGGACGGGGACGGTTTAGGGGGATCGTACGTGTGAGGGCACGGGTTAGTGTTAGCTTACGGCTGAGGATTAGGGGACGTGTGAGCGGAATGCTTTGCGGAAGGGTTAGGGTTAGGGTTCGGGCTAGGGTTAGGGTTAGGGGATGGGGACGGTTTAGGGTCCAGGTGTGGGTACGACAACGGTTTAGGGGGAGCGTACGTGTGAGCGCATGGGTTAGTGTTAGCGTACGGGTTAGGATTAGGGGACAGTTGAGGGGAAGGCTTCGGGGAACGGTTAGGGTTACGGGACGGGGACGGTTTAGGGTCCAGTTGAGGGTATGACAGCGGTTTAGGGGGAGCGTACGTGTGAGGGCACGGGTTAGTGTTAGCGTACGGCTTAGGATTAGGGGACGGGTGAGGGGAAGGCTTCGGGGAAGGGTTAGAATTAGGGTTCGGGCTAGGGTTAGGGTTACGGGATGGGGACGGTTTAGGGACCAGGTGAGCGTACGACAACGGTTTAGGGGGAGCGTATGCGTGAGGGCATGGGTTAGTGTTAGCGTACGCGTTAGGATTAGGGGACGGGTGAGGGTAAGGCTTCGGGGAAGGGTTAGGGTTAGGGTTCGGCCTAGGGTTAGTGTTAGGGGACGGGGACTGTTTAGGGTCCAGGTGAGAGTAAGACAACGGTTTAGGGGAGCGTACGTGTGAGGGCACGTGTTCGTGTTAGCCTACGGGTTGGGATTAGTGGACGGTTGAGGGGAAGGCTTCTGGGAAGGGTTAGGTTTAGGGTTCAGGCTAGGGTTAGGGTTAGGGGACGGGGACGGTTTAGAGTCCAGGTGAGGGTACGACAACGGTTCACGGGGTGCGAACGTGTGAGGGCACGGGTTAGTGTTAGCGTACCGCTTAGGATTAGGGGACGGGTGAGGGGAAGGCTTCGGGCAATGATAGGGTTAGGGTTTGGGCTAGGGTTAGGGTGAGGGGACGGGGATGGTTTCGGGTCCAGGTGAGGGTACAAGAACGGTTTATGGGGAGCGTACGTGTGAGGGCACGGATAAGTGTTAGTGTACGGGTTAGGATTAGGGGACAATTGAGGGGAAGGCTTCGGGGAAGGGTTAGAGTTAGGATTCGGTTTAGGGTTAGGGGACGGGGACGGTTTAGGGGGATCGTACGTGTGAGGGCACGCGTTAGTGTTAGCTACGGCTGAGGATTAGGGGACGTGTGAGCGGAAGGCTTTGGGGAAGGTTTAGGGTTAGGGTTCGGGCTAGGGTTAGGGTTAGGGGACGGGGACCGTTTAGGGTCCAGGTGAGGGCACAACAACGGTTTAGTGGGAGCGTACATGTGAGGGCACGGGTTAGTGTTAGCGTACGGATTAGGATTAGGGGACGGGTGAGGTGAAGGCTTTGGGGAAAGCTTAGGGTTAGGGTTCGGGCTAGGGTTAGGGTTAGGGTCAGGGACGGTTTAGGGTCCAGGTGAGGGTACGACAACGGTTCATGGGTTAGGGTTAGGGTTAGTGTTAGGGTTAGGGTTAGGGTTAGGGTTAGTGTTAGGGGCCGGGGACGGTTTAGAGTCCAGGTGAGGGTACGACAACTGTTTAGGGGGAGCGTACGTGTGAGGGCACGGGTTAGTGTTAGCGTATGGGTTAGGATTAGGGAACGGGTGAGGTGAAGGCTTCGGGGAAGGGTTACGGTTAGGTATCGGCTAGGGATAGGGTTAGGGGACGGGGACGGTTTAGGGTCCAGGTGAGGGTATGACAACGGTTTAGGGGGAGGGTACGTGTGAGGGCACGGGTTAGTGTTAGCTTACGGGTTAGGATTAGGGGACGGGTGAGGGGAAGCCTTTGGGGAAGGTTTAGTGTTAGCTTTCGGGCTATGGTTTGTGTTAGCGGACGGGGACGGTTTAGGGTCCAGGTGAGGGAACGACAACGGTTTAGGGGGAGCGTACGTGTGAGGGCACGGGTTAGTGTTCGCGTACGGGTTAGGATTAGGGGATGGGTGAGGGGAAGGCTTAGGGGAAGGGTTAGGGTTAGGGTTCGAGCTAGGGTTAGGGTTAGGGGACGGGGACAGTTTAGGATCCAGGTGAGGGTACGACAATGGTTTAGGTGGAGCATACGTGTGAGGGCATGGGTTAGTGTTAGCGTACGGGTTAGGATTAGGGGACGGGTGAGGGGAAGGCTTCGGGGAAGGGTTAGGGTTAGGGTTCGTTCTAGGGTTAGGGTTAGGGAACGGGGACTGTTTAGGGTCCAGGTGAGGGTACGACAACGGTTTAGGGGGAGCATACGTGTGAGGACACGGGTTATTGTTAGCGTACGGTTTAGGATTAAGGGACGGGTGACGGGAAGGCTTCGGGGAAGGGTTAGTGTTAGGGTTCGGGCTAGGGTTAGGGTTAGGGGACGGGGACGGTTTAGGGTCCAGGTGAGGGTAAGACAACGGTTTAGAGGGAGCGTAAGTGTGAGGGCATGGGTTAGTGTTAGCGTACGGCTTAGGATTAGGGGACGGGTGAGGGGAAGGCTTCGTGAAGGGTTAGGGTTAGGGATCGGGCTAGGGTTAGGGTTAGGGGATGGGGACGGTTTAGGGTCCAGGTGAGGGTACGACAACGGTTTAGGGTGAGCGTACGTGTGAGGGCACGGGTTAGTGTTAGCGTACGGGTTAGTTTTAGGGGACGGGTGAGTGGAAGGCTTCGTGAAGTGTTAGGGTGAGGGTTCGGGCTAGGGTTAGGGTTAGGGGACGGGGACGGTTTAGGGTCCAGGTGTGGGTACGACAATGGTTTAGGGGTAGCGTACGTGTGAGGGCATGGGTTAGTGTTAGCGTACGGCTTAGGATTAGGGGACGTTTGAGCGGAAGACTTGGGGGAAATGTTAGGTTTTGGGTTTGGGCTAGGGTTAGGGTTAGGTGTCGGGGACGGTTTAGGGTCCAGGTGAGTGTACGACAACGGTTTAGGGGGAGCGTACATGTGAGGACACGGGTTAGTTTTAGTGTACGGGTTAGGATTAGGGGACGGGTGAGTGGAAGGCTTCGGGGAAGGGTTAGTGTTAGGGTTCGGGCTAGGGTTAGGGTTCCGGGACGGGGAAGGTTTAGGGACCAGGTGAGCGTACGACAACGGTTTTGGGGGAGCGTACGGGTGAGGGCATGGGTTAGTGTTAGCATACGGGTTAGGATTAGGGGACAGGTGAGGGGAAGGCTTCGGGGAAGGGTTAGGGTTACGGGATGGGGACGGTTTAGGGTCCAGGTTAGGGTACGACAACAGTTTAGGGGGAGCGTACGTGTGAGGGCACGGGTTAGTGTTAGTTTACAGGTTAGGATTAAGGGACGGGTTAGGGGAAGGCTTCGGGGAAGGGTTAGGGTTAGGGTTCAGGCTAGGGTTAGGGTTAGGGGACGGGTACGTTTTAGGGTCAAGGTGAGGGTACGACAATGGTTTAGCGGGAGTGTACGTGTGAGGTCACGGGTTAGTGTTAGCGTACGGGTTAGGATTAGGGGACGGGTGAGTGGAAGGCTTCGGGGAAGGGATAGGGTTAGGGTTCGGGCTAGGGTTTGGGTTAGGGGACGGGGAAGGTTTAGGGTCCAGGTGAGGGTACGACAAAGGTTTATGGGGAGCGTACGTGTGAGGGCATGGGTTAGTGTTAGCGTACGGGTTAGGATTAGGGGACGGGTGAGGGGAAGGCTTCAGGGAAGTGTTAGGATTGTGTTCGGGCTAGGGTTAGGGTTAGGGGACGGGGACGGTTTAAGGTCCAGGTGAGGGTACGACAACGGTTTTGGGGGAGCGTATGTGTGAGGGCACGGGTTAGTGTTATCGTACGGGTTAGGATTAGGGGACGGGTGAGGGGAAGCCTTTGGGGAAGGTTTAGTGTTAGCTTTCGGGCTATGGTTTGTGTTAGGGGACGGGGACGGTTTAGGGTCCAGGTGAGGGTACAACAACGGTTTAGGGGGAGCGTACGTGTGAGGGCACGGGTTAGTGTTATCGTACGGGTTAGGATTAGGGGACGGGTGAGGGGAAGCCTTTGGGGAAGGGTTAGTGTTAGGTTTCGGGCTAGGGTTAGGGTTATGGGATGGGGACGGTTTAGGGTCCAGGTGAGGGTTCGACAACGGTTTAGGGGGAGCGTACATGTGAGGGCACGGGTTAGTGTTAGCGTACGGGTTAGGATTAGGGAACGGGTGAGGGGAAGGCTTTGGGGAAGGGTTAGGTTTAGGCTTCAGGCTAGGGTTAGTGTTAGGGGACGGGGACGGTTTAGGGTCCAGGTGAGGTTAAGACAATGGTTTAGGGGGAGCGTACGCGTGAGAGCACGGGTTAGTGTTAGGATACGGGTTAGGATTAGGGGACAGGTGAGGGGAAGGCTTCGGTAAAGGGTTAGGGTTATGGGACGGGGACGGTTTAGGGTCCAGGTGAGGGAACGACAACGGTTTAGGGGGATCGTACGTGTGAGGGAACGGGTTAGTGTTAGCGTACGGGTTAGGATTAGGTGACGGGTGAGGGGAAGGCTTCTGGGAAGGTTTAGGGTTAGGGTTCGGGCTATGGTTGGGGTTAGGGGAGGGGGACGGTTTAGGGTCAAGGTGAGGGTATGACAACGGTTTAGAGGGAGCGTACGTGTGAGGGCACGAGTTAGTGTTAGCGTACGGGTTAGGATTAGGGGACGGGTGAGGGGAAGGCTTCGGGGAAGGGTTGGGTTAGGGTTCGGGCTAGGGTTAGGGTTACGGGACGGGGACGGTTTAGGGAGCAGCTGAGCGTACGACAATGGTTTAGGGGGTGGGTACGCGTGAGGGCATGGGTTAGTGTTAGCGTATGGGTTAGGATTAGGGGACAGGTGAGGGGAAGGATTCGGGGAAGGCTTAGGGTTACGAGACGGGGACGGTTTAGGGTCCAGGTGAGGGTACGACAACGGTTTCGGGGGAGCGAATGTGTGAGGGTACAGGTTAGTGTTAGTGTACGGGATAGGATTAGGGGACGAGTGAGGGGAAGGCTTCGGGGAAGTGTTAGGGTTAGGGTTCGGTCTAGGGTTAGGGTTAGGGGACGGCGACGGTTTAGGTTCCAGGTGAGGGTACGACAACAGTTTAGGGGGAGCGTACGTGGGAGGGCACTGGTTAGTGTTAGCGTACGGGTTAGGATTAGGGGACGGGTGAGGGGAAGGCTTCGGGGAAGGGTTACGGTTGGGTTTCGGGCTAGGGTTAGGGTTAGGGGACGGGATCGGTTTAGGGTCCAGGTGAGGGTACGACAATGGTTTATGGGGAGCGTACGTGTGAGGGCAAGGTTTAGTGTTAGCGTACGGGTTAGGATTAGGGGACGGGTGAGGGGAAGCCTTCGGGGATTGGATAGGGTTAGGGTTCGGTCTAGCAATAGGGTTTGGGGACGGGGACGGTTTAGGCTCCAGGTTAGGGTACGACAACGGTATAGGGGGAGCGTATGTGGGAGGGCAGGGGTTAGTGTTAGCGTACGGCTTAGGATTAGGGGACGGGTGAGGGGAAGGCTTTGGGGAAGTGTTAGGGTTAGGGTTTGGGCTAGGGTTAGTTTAGGGGACAGGGACGGTTTAGGGTCCAGGTGATGGTACGACAACTGTATAGGGGGAGCGTATGTGTGAGGGCATATGTTATTGTTAGCGTACGGGTTAGGATTAGGGGACGTGTGAAGGGAAGGCTTCGGGGAAGGGTTAGGGTTAGGGTTCGGGCTAGGGTTAGGGTTAGGGGACGGGGACGGTTTAGGGTCCAGGTGAGGGTACGACAACGGTTTAGGGGGAGCGTACGTGTGAGGGCACGGGTTAGTGTTCGCGTACGGGTTAGGATTAGGAGACGGGTGAGTGGAAGGCTTCGGGGAAGGGATAGGGTTAGGGTTCGGGCTAGAGTTAATGTTAGGGGACGGGGACGGTTTAGGATTCAGTTGAGTGTACGACAACCATTTAGGGGGAGCATACGTGTGAGGGCACTGGTTAGGGTTAGCGTACGGATTAGGATTAGGGGACGGGTGAGGGGAAGGCTTCGGGGAAGGGTTAGGGTTAGGGTTCGGGCTAGGGTTAGGGTTAGGGGATGGGGACGGTTTAGGGTCCAGTTGAGTGTATAACGGTTTAGGGGGAGCGTACATGTGAGGGCACGGGTTAGTGTTAGCGTACGGGTTAGGATTAGGGGACAGGTGAGGGGAAGGCTTCGGGGAAGGGTTAGAGTTAGGGTTCGGTCTAGGGTTAGGTTCAGGGTACGGCGACGGTTTAGGGTCCAGGTGAGGATACGACAATGGTTTAGGGGGAGCGTACGTGTGAGGGCACGGGTTAGTGTTAGCATACGGGTTAGGATAAGGGGACGGGTGAGGGGAAGGCTTCGGGGAAGGGTTTGGTTTAGGGTTCGGGCTAGAGTTAGGGTTAGGGGACGGGGACGGTTTAGGGTCCAGGTGAGGGTACGACAACGGTTTAGGGGGAGCGTACGTGTGAGGGCACAGGTTAGTGTTAGCATACGGGTTAGGATTAGGGGACGGGTGAGGGGAAGGCTTCGGGGAAGTGTTAGATTTAGGGTTCGGGCTAGGGTTAGGGTTAGGGGACGGAGAGTGTTTAGGGTCCAGGTGGTGGTACAACAACGGTTTAGGGGGAGCGTACGTGTGAGGGCACGGGTTAGTGTTAGCGTATGGCTTAGGATTAGGGGACGGGTGAGGGGAAGGCTTCGAGGAAGGGTTAGGTTTAGGGTTCGGGCTAGGGTTAGGGTTAGGGGACGGGGATGGTTTAGGGTCCAGGTGAGGGTACGACAACGGTTTAGGGGGAGAGTACGTGATAGGGCACGGGTTAGTGTTAGCGTACGTGTTAGGATTAGGGAACGGTTTAGTGTAAGGGTTCAGGGAAGGGTTAGGGTTAGGGTTCGGTCTAGGGTTAAGGTTAGCGGACGGGGATGTTTTAGGCTCCAGGTGAGCGTATGACAACGGTTTAGGGGGAGCGTACGTGTGAGGGCACGGGTTAGTGTTAGCGTACATGTTAGGGTTAGGGGAGGGGTTAGGGTAAGGCTTCGGGGAAGGGTTAGGGTTAGGGTTCGGGCTAGGTTTACGGTTAGGGGACGGGGACGGTTTAGGGTCCAGGTGAGTGCACGACAACGGTTTAGGGGGAGCGTACGTGTGAGGGCACAGGTTAGTGTTAACGTACGTGTTAGGATTAGCGGACGGGTTAGGGTAAGGCTTCGGTGAAGGGTTAGGGTTAGGAATCCGGCTAGGGTTAGGGTTAGGGGATGGTTACAGTTTAGGGTCCAGGTGAGGGTACGACAACGGTTTAGGGGGAGCGTACGTGTGTGAGCACGGGTTAATCTTAGTATACGGGTTAGGATTATGGGACGGGTTAGGTTAAGGTTTCGGGGAAGGGTTAGGGTTAGGGTTCGGGGTAGGGTTAGGGTTAGGGGACGGGGACGGTTTAGGGTCCAGGTGAAGGTACGACAACCGTTTAGCGGGAGTGTATGTGTGAGCGCACGGGTTATTGTTAGCGTATGGGTTAGGATTAGGGGACGGTTTAGTGTAAGGCTTCGGGTAAGGGTTACGGTTACGGTTCGGGCTAGGGTTAGGGTTAGGGGACGGGGACGGTTTAGGGTCCACGTGAGGGTACGACAAAGGTTTAGGGGGAGCGTACATGTGAGGGCACGGGTTAGTGTTAGCATACGGGTTAGGATTAGGGGACGGGTTAGGGTAAGGCTTCGGGGAAGGGTTAGGGTTAGGGTTCGGACTAGGGTTAGGGTTACGGGACGGGGACAGTTTAGGGTCCAGGTGAGTGTATGACAACGGTTTAGGGGGAGCGTACGTGTGAGGGTACATGTTAGTGTTAGCGTACGGGTTAGGATTAGGGGACGGGTTAGGGTAATTCTTCAAGGAAGGGTTAGGGTTAGGGTTCGGGCTAGGGTTAGGGTTAGGGGATGGGGACGCTTTAGGGACCAGGTGAGGGTATGACAACAGTTTAGGGGGAGCGTACGTGTGAGGGCACGGGTTAGTGTTAGCGTACGGGTTAGGATTATGGGACGGGTTAATGTAAGGCTTCGGGGAGGGTTAGGGTTAGGGTTCGGGCTAGGGCTAGGGTTAGGGGATGGGGACGGTTTAGGGTCCAGGTGAGTATACGACAACGGTTTAGTGGAGCGTACATGTGAGGGCACGGGTTAGTGTTACACTACGCGTTAGGATTAGGTGATGTGTTAGGGTAAGGCTTCGGGGAAGATTTAGGGTTAGGGTTCGGGCTAGGGTTAGGGTTAGGGGACGGGGACGGTTTAGGGTCCAGGTGAGTGTATGACAACGGTTTAGGGGGAGCGTACGTGTGACGGCACGGGTTAGTGTTAGCGTACGGCTTAGGACTAGGGGATGGGTTAGGGTAAGGCTTCGGGGAAGGGTTAGGGTGGATCATACTCTGGGTTGCACATGCATGTTTTAGCTGAAGGAAGAATCCCTTAAACCTGGAGAGTTGAGACCCGTGGAATGGGTACCATGCAATATGACTTCAAAGGGTCTTCATTTGCTCACCGAACCTCTCCAATCCTATCACTGCTGCGTTTATGCCCCTGTACACTCGCTTGATTCTCTTCCAGAGACATAGCAATCCATAGGTTTTAAGATACTTACTAGTCAGGTACATTCTTAGGCGTTTAATATGGGGTGTTGAGTCCATTTCGTTGAGCAAGGAGTAGCTCTTGTCTATTCCATATTTGGCTTAAGGAACTTTATCTGTGCTCATTTCAATCTCTGGTTTTATGCAGCACCCCAACTCACCTTTCCCCTTAAGCAAGCATAAGTTGGTTTTCTAAATTTGAGACCCTGTTCTGTTTTGTAATTCAGTTCCTTTGTAGCCAAGTTTACATTCCGTGTATTAGTGATATCTTATGATGTTTCTTTTTCTGTGTGACTTATTTCAGTGAGAATCATTATACCGGAATCCACTCATTATGCTGTTACGGGCCTGATGACATAGATGTCATTGCTGAGTGATATTGCATTGTACGTAAGTACCACAACTTCTTTAGCCATTTTCCATATTCTGCGATATTGAACTTGTACTGTAAACGAGGTTCTTGTAAACAGAGCCGTCCCAAATTTTGGAGTGGCTGTGTCTTTTTGATTTTAATTTCCCTAAGCTATAGGACCATAAGTGGAAGTGCCCTAGGCTCTGTTGCTTTGTTTTTTAGATGTTTCAGGAAACACCATACACTTCTCCCGAGTGGCTGTTGGCAATTTACATCCCGCCCATCAGCATAACAAGGCTCCCAGTTATCCATGGCCTGTCCTGCCTTTCTGGATTTTACACTTTTTTCAGATGGCCCTTTTGACCGGGGGGAAGTGAGACTTCATTGTAGTGCAGATTTCCTTTGCAAGCTTGCTTGGTTGGCCAAAAAGGGCGTATGCATTTTTTCCTGAATATATTCAGGAAAAAACGCATACACCCTTTTTGGCCAAGTGCATCATTGTGGACATTGTGCCTCTTTTCCTATGCTTTAAATGCAATTCCAGTCTACCTCCTGAAATCGGTTTCCTGCTATTCTGCCCCGCTTTCAAGTACTCTTGGCAGCCTTACTTCAGTATATTTTTGGACGATAGCTGTCTTTTATAACTCTGCAGGTTTGTGAATTATAGTGCCCCTGAGCTCCTTTCTTCAACTCGCTTTCCTGTGAGCTGGCCGCAACACCGCAGGATTGCTTCAGGCCCTAATCTGATTCCAGCACGGCACGCTGAGCCTTTCGTTAATTCCTCTTCCTGGTGGGAAATGAGAGTTAAACTTGCCCGTCCAGACACCTGCAGCTAGTCTCTCATTGGTTCTACCTATTCCTGTTCATCTTCCGCAGAAATTGCAAACTGGGCCAAACAGGAGGTTAAAGGCACTGACTCTCCAAGTCGGGAGAGTGTTAGTAAAGTGTCTGGAATGTTGCACCCGAGTACCAGGGGTCGAAAACTGAGACATATTTGAACACGTCTCCCGATCACACGGTTGATCATACTCTGGGTTCCACATGCATGTTTTAGCTGAAGGAAGAATCCCTTAAACCTGGAGAGTTGAGACCCGTGGAATGGGTACCATGCAATATAACTTCAAAGGGTCTTCATTTGCTCACCGAACCTCTCCAATCCTATCACTGTTGCGTTTATCCCCCTGTACACACGCTTGATTCTCTTTTGCAGACATAGCAATCCATAGGTTTTAAGATATTTACTAGCCAGGTACATTCTTAGGCGTTTAATATGGGGTGTTGAGTCCATTTCGTAGAGCAAGGAGTAGCTCTTGTCTATTCCATATTTGGCTTAAGGAAATTTATCCGTGCTCATTTCAATCTCTGGTTTTATGCAGCACCCCTACTCACCTTTCCCCTTAAACAAGCATAAGTTGGTTTTCTAAATTTGAGACCCTGTTCTGTTCTGTAATTCAGTTCCTGTGTAACCAAGTTTACATTCCGTGTGTTAGTTATATCTTATGATGTTTCTTTTTCTGTGTGACTTATTTCAGTTAGAATCATCATACCTGAATCCACTCATTATGCTGCTACGGGCCTGATGACATAGATTTCATTGCTGAGTGATATTTCATTGTACGTAAGTACCACAACTTCTTTATCCGTTTTTCACTTTCTGCGATATTGAATTTGTACCGTAAACGAGGTTCTTGTAAACAGAGCCGTCCCAAACTTTGGGGTGACTGTGTCTTTTTGATTTTAATTTCCCTAAGCTATAGGACCATAAGTGGAAGTGCCCTAGGCTCTGTTGCTTTGTTTTTTAGATGTTTCAGGAAACACCATACACTTCTCCCGAGTGGCTATTGGCAATATACATCCTGACCATCTGCATAACAAGGCTCCCAGGTCTCCATGGCCTGTCCTGCCTTTCTGGATTTTACACTTTTTTCAGATGGCCCTTTTGACCGGGGGGAAGTGAGACTTCATTGTAGTGCAGATTTCCTTTGCAAGCTTGCTTGGTTGGCCAAAAAGGGCGTATGTGATTTTCCTGAATATATTCTGGAAAAAACGCATACGCCCTTTTTGGTCAAGTGCATCATTGTGCACGTTCTGCCTCTTTTCCTATGCTTTAAATGCAATTCCAGTCTACCTCCTGAAATTGGTTTCCTGCAATTCTGCCCCGCTTTCAAGTCCTCTTGGCAGCCTTACTTCAGTATATTTTTGGACGATAGCTGTCATTTATAACTCTGCAGGTTTGTGAATTACAGTGTCCCTGAGCTCCTTTCTTCCACTTACTTTCTTGTGAGCTGGCCGCAACACCGCAGGATTGCTTCAGGCCCTAATCTGGTTCCGGCACGGCATGCTGAGCCTTTGGTTAATTCCTCTTCCTGGTGGGAAATGAGAGTTAAATTTGCCTGTCCAGACACCTCCAGCTAGTCTCTCATTGGTTCTCCCTATTCCTGTTCATCTTCCGCAGAATTTGCAAACTGGGCCAAACAGGAGGTTAAAGACTCTGACTCTCCAAGTCGGGAGAGTGTTAGTAAAGCGTCTGGAATGTTGCACCCGAGTACCAGGGGACGAAAACTGAGACATATTTGAACACGTCTCCCGATCACACGGTTGATCATACTCTGGGTTCCACATGCATGTTTTAGCTGAAGGAAGAATACCTTAAACCTGGAGAGTTGAGACCCGTGGAATGGGTACCATGCAATATGACTTCAAAGGGTCTTCATTTGCTCACCGAACCTCTCCAATCCTGTCACTGCTGTGTTTAGGACCCTGTACACACGCTTGATTCTCTTTCAGACATAGCCATCCATAGGTTTTAAGATACTTACTAGTCAGGTGCATTCTTTGGCGTTTAATATGGGGTGTTGAGTCCATTTTTTTAAGCAAGGAGTAACTCTTGTCTATTCCATATTCGGCTTAAGGAACTTTATCTGTGCTCATTTCAATCTCTGGTTTTATGCAGCACCCCAACTCACCTTTCCCCTTAAGCAAGCAGAAGTTGGTTTTCTAAATTTGAGACCCTGTTCTGTTTTGCAATTCAGTTCCTGTGTAGCCAAGTTTACATTCCGTGTGTTAGTGATATCTTGTGATGTTTCTTTTTCTGTGTGACATATTTCAGTTAGAATCATCATACCTGAATCCACTCATTATGCTGCTATGGGCCTGATGACATAGATTTCATTGCTGAGTGATATTGCATTGTACGTAAGTACCACAATTCTTTATCCATTTTTCTCTTTCTGCGATATTGAACTTGTTCCGTAAACGAGGTTCTTGTAAACAGAGCAGTCCCAAACATTGGGGTGACTGTGTCTTTTTGATTTTAATTTCCCTAAGCTATAGGAACATAAGTGGAAGTGCCCTAGGCTCTGTTGCTTTGTTTTTTAGATGTTTCAGGAAACACCCTACACTTCTCCCTAGTGGCTGTTGGCAATTTACATCCCGCCCATCAGCATAACAAGGCTCCCAGTTCTCCATGGCCTGTCCTGCCTTTCTGGATTTTACACTTTTTTCAGATGGCCCTTTTGACCGGGGGGAAGTGAGACTTCATTGTAGTGCAGATTTCCTTTGCAAGCTTGCTTGGTTGGCCAAAAAGGGCGTATGCGTTTTTTCCTGAATATATTCAGGAAAAAACGCATACGCCCCTTTTGGCCAAGTGCATCATTGTCGCCGTTCTGCCTGTTTTCCTATGCTTTAAATGCAATTCCAGTCTACCTCCTGAAATTGGTTTCCTGCAATTCTGCCCCGCTTTCAAGTCCTCTTGGCAGCCTTACTTCAGTATATTTTTGGACGATAGCTGTCTTTTATAACTCTGCAGGTTTGTGAATTACAGTGCCCCTGAGCTCCTTTCTTCAACTCGCTTTCCTGTGAGCTGGCCGCAACACCGCAGGATTGCTTCAGGCCCTAATCTGATTCCAGCACGGCATGCTGAGCCTTTCGTTAATTCCTCTTCCTGGTGGGAAATGAGAGTTAATTTTGCACATCCAGACACCTCCAGCTAGTCTCTCATTGGTTCTCCCTATTCCTGTTTATCTTCCGCAGAAATTGCAAACTGGGCCAAACAGGAGGTTAAAGGCACTGACTCTCCAAGTCGGGAGAGTGTTAGTAAAGCATCTGGAATGTTGCACCCGAGTACCAGGGGACGAGAACTGAGATATTTGAGCACGTCTCCCAATCACACGGTTGATCATACTCTGGGTTCCACATGCATGTTTTAGCTGAAGGAAGAATACCTTAAACCTGGAGAGTTGAGACCCGTGGAATGGGTACCATGCAATATGACCTCAAAGGGTCTTCATTTGCTCACTGAACCTCTCCAATCCTATCACTGTTGCGTTTATCCCCCTGTACACACGCTTGATTCTCTTTTGCAGACATAGCAATCCATAGGTTTTAAGATATTTACTAGCCAGGTACATTCTTAGGCGTTTAATATGGGGTTTTGAGTCCATTTCGTAGAGCAAGGAGTAGCTCTTGTCTATTCCATATTTGGCTTAAGGAAATTTACCTGTGCTCATTTCAATCTCTGGTTTTATGCAGCACCCCAACTCACCTTTCCCCTTAAGCAAGCATAAGTTGGTTTTCTCAATTTGAGACCCTGTTCTGTTCTGTAATTCAGTTCCTGTGTAGCCAAGTTTACATTCCGTGTGTTAGTTATATCTTATGATGTTTCTTTTTCTGTGTGACTTATTTCAGTTAGAATCATCATACCTGAATCCACTCATTATGCTGCTACGGGCCTGATGACATAGATTTCATTGCTGAGTGATATTTCATTGTACGTAAGTACCACAACTTCTTTATCCGTTTTTCACTTTCTGCGATATTGAACTTGTACCGTAAACGAGGTTCTTGTAAACAGAGCCGTCCCAAACTTTGGGGTGACTGTGTCATTTTGATTTTAATTTCCCTAAGCTATAGAACCATAAGTGGAAGTGCCCTAGGCTGTGTTGCTTTGTTTTTTAGATGTTTCAGGAAACACCATACACTTCTCCCGAGTGGCTGTTGGCAATATACATCCTGACCATCAGCATAACAAGGCTCCCAGGTCTCCATGGCCTGTCCTGCCTTTCTGGATTTTACACTTTTTTCAGATGGCCCTTTTGACTGGGGGGAAGTGAGACTTCATTGTAGTGCAGATTTCCTTTGCAAGCTTGCTTGGTTGGCCAAAAAGGGCGTATGCGTTTTTTCCTGAATATATTCAGAAAAAAACGCATACGCCCTTTCTGGCCAAGTGCATCATTGTGGACGTTCTGCCTCTTTTCCTATGCTTTAAATGCAATTCCAGTCTACCTCCTGAAATCGGTTTCCTGCTATTCTGCCCCGCTTTCAAGTCCTCTTGGCTACCTTACTTCAGTATATTTTTGGACGATAGCTGTCATTTATAACTCTGCAGGTTTGTGAATTACAGTGCCCCTGAGTTCCTTTCTTCAACTCGCTTTCTTGTGAGCTGGCCGCAACACCGTAGGATTGCTTCAGGGCCTAATCTCGTTCCGGCACGGCATGCTGAGCCTTTGGTTAATTCCTCTTCCTGGTGGGAAATGAGAGTTAAATTTGCCCGTGCAGACACCTCCAGCTAGTCTCTCATTGGTTCTCACTATTCCTGTTCATCTTCCACAGAATTTGCAAACTGGGCCAAACAGGAGGTTAAAGACACTGACTCTCCAAGTCGGGAGAGTGTTACTAAAGCATCTGGAATGTTGCACCCGAGTACCAGGGGACGAAAACTGAGATATATTTGAACATGTCTCCCAATCACACGGTTGATCATACTCTGGGTTCCACATGCATGTTTTAGCTGAAGGAAGAATACCTTAAACCTGGAGAGTTGAGACCCGTGGAATGGGTACCATGCAATATGACTTCAAAGGGTCTTCATTTGCTCACCGAACCTCTCCAATCCTATCACTGCTGCGTTTATGCCCCTGTACACACGCTTGATTCTCTTTCGGAGACATGGCAATCCCTAGGTTTTAAGATACTTACTAGTCAGGTACATTCTTAGGCGTTTAATATGGGGTGTTGAGTCCATTTTGTTGAGCAAGGAGTAGCTCTTGTCTATTCCATATTTGGCTTAAGGAACTTTATCTGTGCTCATTTCAATCTCTGGTTTTATGCAGCACCCCAACTCACCTTTCCCCTTAAGCAAGCATAAGTTGGTTTTCTAAATTTGAGACCCTGTTCTGTTTTGGAATTCAGTTCCTGTGTAGCCAAGTTTACATTCCGTGTATTAGTGATATCTTATGATGTTTCTTTTTCTGTGTGACTTATTTCAGTTAGAATCATCATACCTGAATCCACTCATTATGCTGCTACGGGCCTGATGACATAGATTTCATTGTTGAGTGATATTGCATTGTACGTAAATACCACAAATTCTTTATCCATTTTTCACTTTCTGCGATATTCAACTTGTACCATAAACGAGGTTCTTGTAAACAGAGCCGTCCCAAACTTTAGGGTGGCTGTGTCTTTTTGATTTTAAATTCCATAAGCTATAGGACCATAAGTGGAAGTGCCCTAGGCTCTGTTGGTTTGTTTTTTAGATGTTTCAGGAAACACCATACACTTCTCCAGAGTTGCTGTTGGCAATATACATCCCACCCATCAGCATAACAAGGCTCCCAGTTCTCCATGGCCTGTCCTGCCTTTCTGGATTTTACACTTTTTTCAGATGGCCCTTGTGACAGGGGGGAAGTGAGACTTCATTGTAGTGCAGATTTCCTTTGCAAGCTTGCTTGGTTGGCCAAAAAGGGCGTATGTGATTTTCCTGAATATATTCTGGAAAAAACGCATATGCCCTTTTTGGTCATGTGCATCATTGTGGACGTTCTGCCTCTTTTCCTATGCTTTAAATGCAATTCCAGTCTACCTCCTGAAATTGGTTTCCTGCAATTCTGCCCCGCTTTCAAGTCCTCTTGGCAGCCTTACTTCAGTATATTTTTGGACGATAGCTGTCATTTATAACTCTGCAGGTTTGTGAATTACAGTGTCCCTGAGCTCCTTTCTTCAACTTACTTTCTTGTGAGCTGGCCGCAACACCGCAGGATTGCTTCAGGCCCTAATCTGGTTCTGGCACGGCATGCTGAGCCTTTGGTTAATTCCTCTTCCTAGTGGGAAATGAGTGTTAAATTTGCCTGTCCAGACACCTCCAGCTAGTCTCTCATTGGTTTTCCCTATTCCTGTTCATCTTCCGCAGAATTTGCAAACTGGGCCAAACAGGAGGTTAAAGACTCTGACTCTCCAAGTCGGGAGAGTGTTAGTAAAGCGTCTGGAATGTTGCACCCGAGTACCAGGGGATGAAAACTGAGACATATTTGAACACGTCCCCCGATCACACGGTTGATCATACTCTGGGTTCCACATGCATGTTTTAGCTGAAGGAAGAATCCCTTAAACCTGGAGAGTTGAGACCCTTGGAATGGGTACCATGCAATATGACTTCAAAGGGTCTTCATTTGCTCACCGAACCTCTCCAATCCTGTCACTGCTGTGTTTAGGACCCTGTACACACGCTTGATTCTCTTTCAGACATAGCCATCCATAGGTTTTAAGATACTTACTAGTCAGGTACATTCTTAGGCGTTTAATATGGGGTGTTGAGTCCATTTTTTTAAGCAAGGAGTGGCTCTTGTCTATTCCATATTTGGCTTAAGGAACTTTATCTGTGCTCATTTCAATCTCTGGTTTTATGCAGCACCCCAACTCACCTTTCCCCTTAAGCAAGCAGAAGTTGGTTTTCTAAATTTGAGACCCTGTTCTGTTTTGTAATTCAGTTCCTGTGTAGCCAAGTTTAATTTCCGTGTGTTAGTGATATCTTATGATGTTTCTTTTTCTGTGTGACTTATTTCAGTTAGAATCATCATACCTGAATCCACTCATTATGCTGCTATGGGCCTGATGACATAGATTTCATTGCTGAGTGATATTGCATTGTACGTAAGTACCACAATTCTTTATCCATTTTTCACTTTCTGCGATATTGAACTTGTACCGTAAACGAGGTTCTTGTAAACAGAGCAGTCCCAAACATTGGGGTGGCTGTGTCTTTTTGATTTTAATTTCCCTAAGCTATAGGAACATAAGTGGAAGTGCCCTAGGCTCTGTTGCTTTGTTTTTTAGATGTTTCAGGAAACACCCTACGCTTCTCCCTAGTGGCTGATGGCAATTTACATCCCGCCCATCAGCATAACAAGGCTCCCAGTTCTCCATGGCCTGTCGGGCCTTCCTGGATTTTACACATTTTTCAGATGGCCCTTTTGACCGGGGGGAAGTGAGACTTCATTGTAGTGCAGATTTCCTTTGCAAGCTTGCTTGGTTGGCCAAAAAGGGCGTATGCGTTTTTTCCTGAATATATTCAGGAAAAAACGCATACGCCCCTTTTGGCCAAATGCATCATTGTCGCCGTTCTGCCTGTTTTCCTATGCTTTAAATGCAATTCCAGTCTACCTCCTGAAATCGGTTTCCTGCAATTCTGCCCCGCTTTCAAGTCCTCTTGGCAGCCTTACTTCAGTATATTTTTGGACGATAGCTGTCTTTTATAACTCTGCAGGTTTGTGAATTACAGTGCCCCTGAGCTCCTTTCTTCAACTCGCTTTCCTGTGAGCTGGCCGCAACACCGCAGGATTGCTTCAGGCCCTAATCTGATTCCAGCACGGCATGCTGAGCCTTTCGTTAATTCCTCTTCCTGGTGGGAAATGAGAGTTAATTTTGCACATCCAGACACCTCCAGCTAGTCTCTCATTGGTTCTCCCTATTCCTGTTTATCTTCCGCAGAAATTGCAAACTGGGCCAAACAGGAGGTTAAAGGCACTGACTCTCCAAGTCGGGAGAGTGTTAGTAAAGCATCTGGAATGTTGCACCCGAGTACCAGGGGACGAGAACTGAGATATTTGAGCACGTCTCCCAATCACACGGTTGATCATACTCTGGGTTCCACATGCATGTTTTAGCTGAAGGAAGAATACCTTAAACCTGGAGAGTTGAGACCCGTGGAATGGGTACCATGCAATATGACCTCAAAGGGTCTTCATTTGCTCACTGAACCTCTCCAATCCTATCACTGTTGCGTTTATCCCCCTGTACACACGCTTGATTCTCTTTTGCAGACATAGCAATCCATAGGTTTTAAGATATTTACTAGCCAGGTACATTCTTAGGCGTTTAATATGGGGTTTTGAGTCCATTTCGTAGAGCAAGGAGTAGCTCTTGTCTATTCCATATTTGGCTTAAGGAACTTTATCTGTGCTCATTTCAATCTCTGGTTTTATGCAGCACCCCAACTCACCTTTCCCCTTAAGCAAGCATAAGTTGGTTTTTTAAATTTGAGACCATGTTCTGTTCTGTAATTCAGTTCCTGTGTAGCCAAGTTTACATTCCGTGTGTTAGTTATATCTTATGATGTTTCTTTTTCTGTGTGACTTATTTCAGTTAGAATCATCATACCTGAATCCACTCATTATGCTGCTACGGGCCTGATGACATAGATTTCATTGCTGAGTGATATTTCATTGTACGTATGTACCACAAATTCTTTATCCGTTTTTCACTTTCTGCGATATTGAACTTGTACCGTAAACGAGGTTCTTGTAAACAGAGCCGTCCCAAACTTTGGGGTGACTGTGTCTTTTTGATTTTAATTTCCCTAAGCTATAGAACCATAAGTGGAAGTGCCCTAGGCTCTGTTGCTTTGTTTTTTAGATGTTTCAGGAAACACCATACACTTCTCCCGAGTGGCTGTTGGCAATATACATCCTGACCATCAGCATAACAAGGCTCCCAGGTCTCCATGGCCTGTCCTGCCTTTCTGGATTTTACACTTTTTTCAGATGGCCCTTTTGACAGGGGGGAAGTGAGACTTCATTGTAGTGCAGATTTCCTTTGCAAGCTTGCTTGGTTGGCCAAAAAGGGCGTATGCGTTTTTTCCTGAATATATTCAGAAAAAAACGCATACGCCCTTTCTGGCCAAGTGCATCATTGTGGACGTTCTGCCTCTTTTCCTATGCTTTAAATGCAATTCCAGTCTACCTCCTGAAATCGGTTTCCTGCTATTCTGCCCCGCTTTCAAGTCCTCTTGGCTACCTTACTTCAGTATATTTTTGGACGATAGCTGTCATTTATAACTCTGCAGGTTTGTGAATTACAGTGCCCCTGAGTTCCTTTCTTCAACTCGCTTTCTTGTGAGCTGGCCGCAACACTGCAGGATTGCTTCAGGGCCTAATCTCGTTCCGGGACGGCATGCCGAGCCTTTGGTTAATTCCTCTTCCTGGTGGGAAATGAGAGTTAAATTTGCCCGTCCAGACACCTCCAGCTAGTCTCTCATTGGTTCTCCCTATTCCTGTTCATCTTCCGCAGAATTTGCAAACTGGGCCAAACAGGATGTTAAAGACTCTGACTCTCCAAGTCGGGAGAGTGTTAGTAAAGCGTCTGGAATGTTGCACCCGAGTACCAGGGGACGAAAACTGAGACATATTTGAACACGTCTCCCGATCACACGGTTGATCATACTCTGGGTTCCACATGCATGTTTTAGCTGAAGGAAGAATACCTTAAACCTGGAGAGTTGAGACCCGTGGAATGGGTACCATGCACTATGACTTCAAAGGGTCTTCATTTGCTCACCGAACCTCTCCAATCCTGTCACTGCTGTGTTTAGGACCCTGTACACACGCTTGATTCTCTTTCAGACATAGCCATCCATAGGTTTTAAGATACTTACTAGTCAGGTACATTCTTAGGCGTTTAATATGGGGTTTTGAGTCCATTTCGTAGAGCAAGGAGTAGCTCTTGTCTATTCCATATTTGGCTTAAGGAACTTTATCTGTGCTCATTTCAATCTCTGGTTTTATGCAGCACCCCAACTCACCTTTCCCCTTAAGCAAGCATAAGTTGGTTTTCTAAATTTGAGACCCTGTTCTGTTCTGTAATTCAGTTCCTGTGTAGCCAAGTTTAATTTCCGTGTGTTAGTGATATCTTATGATGTTTCTTTTTCTGTGTGACTTATTTCAGTTAGAATCATCATACCTGAATCCACTCATTATGCTGCTACGGGCCTGATGACATAGATTTCATTGCTGAGTGATATTGCATTGTACGTAAGTACCACAAATTCTTTATCCGTTTTTCACTTTCTGCGATATTGAACTTGTACCGTAAACGAGGTTCTTGTAAACAGAGCCGTCCCAAACTTTGGGTGACTGTGTCTTTGTGATTTTAATTTCCATAAGCTATAGAACCATAAGTGGAAGTGCCCTAGGCTCTG
Organism: Orcinus orca; assembly: GCF_937001465.1. Classification (NCBI taxonomy): domain Eukaryota; kingdom Metazoa; phylum Chordata; class Mammalia; order Artiodactyla; family Delphinidae; genus Orcinus; species Orcinus orca. Next base: position 2,504,877 of record NC_064565.1, on the reverse strand, counting down.
TTGCTTTGTTTTTTAGATGTTTCAGGAAACACCATACACTTCTCCCAAGTGGCTGTTGGCAATTTACATCCCGCCCATCAGCATAACAAGGCTCCCAGTTCTCCATGGCCTGTCCTGCCTTTCTGGATTTTACACTTTTTTCAGATGGCCCTTTTGACTGCGGGGAATTGAGACTTCATTGTAGTGCAGATTTCCTTTGCAAGCTTGCTTGGTTGGCCAAAAAGGGTGTATGCGTTTTTTCTGAATATATTCAGGAATAAAGGCATACGCCCTTTTTGGCCAAGTGCATCATTGTGGACGTTCTGCCTCTTTTCCTATGCTTTAAATGCAATTCCAGTCTACCTCCTGAAATCGGTTTCCTGCAATTCTGCCCCGCTTTCAAGTCCTCTTGGTAGCCTTACTTCAGTATATTTTTGGACGATAGCTGTCATTTATAACTCTGCAGGTTTGTGAATTACAGTGCCCCTGAGCTCCTTTCTTCAACTCGCTTTCTTGTGAGCTGGCCGCAACACCGCAGGATTGCTTCAGGCCCTAATCTGGTTCCGGCACGGCACACTGAGCCTTTGGTTAATTCCTCTTCCTGGTGGGAAATGAGAGTTAAATTTGACCGTCCAGACACCTCCAGCCAGTCTCTCATTGGTTCTCCCTATTCCTGTTCATCTTCCACAGAGATTGCAAACTTGGCCAAATATGAGGTTAAAGGCACTGACTCTCCAAGTCGGGAGAGTGTTAGTAAAGCGTCTGGAATGTTGCACCCGAGTACCAGGGGATGAAAATTGAGACATGTTTGAACACGTCTCCTGATCACATGGTTGATCATACTCTGGGTTCCACATGCATATTTTAACTGAAGGAAGAGTACCTTAAACCTGGAGAGTTGAGACACGTGGAATGGGTACCATGCAATATGACTTCAAAGGATCTTCATTTGCTCACCGAACCTCTCCAATCCTATCACTGCTGCGTTTATGCCCCTGTACACACGCTTGATTCTCTTTCGGAGACATGGCAATCCCTAGGTTTTAAGATACTTACTAGTCAGGTACATTCTTAGGCGTTTAATATGGGGTGTTGAGTCCATTTTGTTGAGCAAGGAGTAGCTCTTGTCTATTCCATATTTGGCTTAAGGAACTTTATCTGTGCTCATTTCAATCTCTGGTTTTATGCAGCACCCCAACTCACCTTTCCCCTTAAGCAAGCAGAAGTTGGTTTTCTAAATTTGAGACCCTGTTGTGTTTTGGAATTCAGTTCCTGTGTAGCCAAGTTTACATTCCGTGCATTAGTGATATCTTATGATGTTTCTTTTTCTGTGTGACTTATTTCAGTTAGAATCATCATACCTGAATCCACACATTATGTTGCCACGGGCCTGATGACATAGATTTGATTGCTGAGTGATATTGCATTGTACGTAAGTACCACAACTTCTTTATCCATATTTCACTTTCTGCGATATTGAACTTGTACCGTAAACGAGGTTCTTGTAAACAGAGCCGTCCCAAACTTTGGGGTGGCTGTGTCTTTTTGATTTTAAATTCCGTAATTTATAGGACCATAAGTGGAAGTGCCCTAGGCTTTGTTGCTTTGTTGCTTTGTTTTTTAGATGTTTCAGGAAACACCATACACTTCTCCAGAGCGGCTGTTGGCAATATACATCCTGACCATCAGCATAACAAGGCGACCAGTTCTCCATGGCCTGTACTGCCTTTCTGGATTTTACACTTTTTTTCAGATGGCCCTTTTGACCGGGGGGAAGTGAGACTTCATTGTAGTGCAGATTTCCTTTGCAAGCTTGCTTGGTTGGCCAAAAAGGGCGTATGCGTTTTTTCTTGAATATATTCAGGAAAAAACGCATACACCCTTTTTGGCCATGTGCATCATTGTCGACATTCTGCCTCTTTTCCTATGCTTTAAATGCAATTCCAGTCTACCTCCTGAAATCGGTTTCCTGCAATTCTGCCCCGCTTTCAAGTCCTCTTGGCAGCCTTACTTCAGTATATTTTTGGACGATAGCTGTCATTTATAACTCTGCAGGTTTGTGAATTGTAGTGCACGTGAGCTCCTTTCTTCAACTGGCTTTCCTGTGAGCTTTCCGCAACACCACAGGATTGCTTCAGGCCCTAATCTGGTTCTGGCATGGCACGCTGAGCCTTTGGTTAATTCCTCTTCCTGGTGGGAAATGAGAGTGAAATTCGCCCGTCCAGACACCTCCAGCTAGTCTCTCATTGGTTCTCCCTATTCCTGTTCATCTTCCGCAGAAATTGCAAACTGGGCCAAACAGGAGGTTAAAGGCACTGACTCTCCAAGTCGGGAGAGGGTTAGTAAAGCATCTTGAAGGTTGCACCCGAGTACCAGGGGCCGACAACTGAGACATATTTGAACACGTCTCCCGATCACACGGTTGATCATACTCTGTGTTCCACATGCATGTTTTAGCTGAAGGAAGAATACCTTAAACCAGGAGAGTTGAGACCCGTGGAATGGGTACCATGCAATATGACTTCAAAGGGTCTTCATTTGCTCGCCGAACCTCTCCAATCCTGTCACTGCTGTGTTTATGCCCGTGTACACTCGCTTGATTCTCTTCCAGACACATAGCAATCCATAGGTTTTAAGATACTTACTAGTCAGGTACATTCTTAGGCGTTTAATATGGGGTGTTGAGTCCATTTCGTTGAGCAAGGAGTAGCTCTTGTCTATTCCATATTTGGCTTAAGGAACTTTATCTGTGCTCATTTCAATCTCTGGTTTTATGCAGCACCCCAACTCACCTTTCCCCTTAAGCAAGCATAAGTTGGTTTTCTCAATTTGAGACCCTGTTCTGTTTTGGAATTCAGTTCCTGTGTAGCCAAGTTTACATTCCGTGTATTAGTGATATCTTATGATGTTTCTTTTTCTGTGTGACTTATTTCAGTTAGAATCATCATACCTGAATCCACTCATTATGTTGCTATGCGCCTGATGACATAGATTTCATTGCTGAGTGATATTGCATTGTACGTAAGTACCACAATTTCTTTATCCATTTTTCACTTTCTGCAATATTGAACTTGTACCGTAAAGGAGGTTCTTGTAAACAGAGCCGTCCCAAAATTTGGGGTGGCTGTGTCTTTTTGATTTTAATTTCCCTAAGCTATAGGACCATAAGTGGAAGTGCCCTAGGCTCTGTTGCTTTGTTTTTTAGATGTTTCAGGAAACACCATACACTTCTCCAGAGTTGCTGTTGGCAATTTATATCCCGCCCATCAGCATAACAAGGGTCCAAGTTCTCCATGGCCTGTCTTGCCCTTCTGGATTTTACACTTTTTTCAGATGGCCCTTTTGACCGGGGGAAGTGAGACTTCATTGTAGTGCAGATTTCTTTGCAAGTTTGCTTGGTTGGCCAAAAAGGGCGTATGCGTTTTTTCCTGTATATATTCAGGAAAAAACGCATATGCCCTTTTTGGCCAAGTGCATCATTATGGACGTTCTGCCTCTTTTCCTATGCTTTAAATGCAATTCCAGTCTTCCTCCTGAAATCGGTTTCCTGCAATTCTGCCCCGCTTTCAAGTCCTCTTGGCAGCCTTACTTCAGTATATTTTTGGATGATAGCTGTCATTTATAACTCTGCAGGTTTGTGAATTACAGGGCCCCTGAGCTCCTTTCTTCAACTCGCTTTCTTGTGAGCTGGCCGCAACACCGCAGGATTCCTTCAGGCCCTAATCTGGTTCTGGCAGATCACACTGAGCCTTTGGTTAATTCCTCTTCCTGGTGGGAAATGAGAGTTAAATTTGCCTTTTCAGACACCTCTAGCTAGTCTCTCATTGGATCTCCCTATTCCTGTTCATCTTCCGCAGAAATTGCAAACTGGGCTAAACAGGAGATTAAAGGCACTGACTCTCCAAGTCGGGAGAGTGTTAGTAAAGCGTCTGGAATGTTGCACCCGAGTACCAGGGGACGAATACTGAGACATATTTGAACACATCTCCCGATCACACGGTTGATCATACTCTGGGTTCCACATGCATGTTTTAGCTGAAGGAAGAATACCTTAAACCTGGAGAGTTGAGACCCGTGGAATGGGTACCATGCAATATGACTTCAAAGGGTCTTCATTTGCTCACCAAACCTCTCCAATCCTATCACTGCTGCGTTTATGCCCCTGTACACATGCTTGATTCTCTTTCGGAGAGATAGCAATCCCTAGGTTTTAAGATACTTACTAGTCAGGTACATTCTTAGGCATTTAATATGGGGTGTTGAGTCCATTTTGTTGAGCAAGGAATAGCTCTGGTCTATTACATATTTGCCTTAGGGAAATTTATCTGTGCTCATTTCAATCTCTGGTTTTATGCAGCACCCCAACTCACCTTTCCCCTTAAGCAAGCATAAGTTGTTTTTCTAAATTTGAGACCATGTTCTGTTCTGTAATTCATTCACTGTGTAGGCAAGTTTACATTCCGTGTGTTAGTGATATCTTATGATGTTTCTTTTTCTGTGTGACTTATTTCAGTTAGAATCATCATACCTGAATCCACTCATTATGCTGCTGCAGGCCTGATGACATAGATTTCTTTGCTGAGTGATATTGCATTGTACGTAAGTAGCACAACTTGTTTATCTATTTTTCATTTTCTGCGATATTGAACATGTTCCGTAAACGAGGTTCTTGTAAACAGAGCTGTCCCAAACTTTGGGGTGGCTGTGTCTTTTTGATTTTAATTTCCCTAAGCTATAGAACCATAAGTGGAAGTGCCCTAGGCTCTGTTGCTTTGTTTTTTAGATGTTTCAGGAAACACCATACACTTCTCCAGAGTGGCGGTTGGCAATTTACATCCCGCCCATCAGCATAACAAGGCTCCCAGTTCTCCATGGCCTGTTCTGCCTTTCTGGATTTTACACTTTTTTCAGATGGCCCTTTTGACCGGGGGGAAGTGAGACTTCATTGTAGTGCAGATTTCCTTTGCAAGCTTGCTTGGTTGGCCAAAAAGGGCGTATGCGTTTTTTCCTGAATATATTCAAGAAAAAACGCATACGATGTTTTTGGCCAAGTGCATCAATGGGGACGTTCTGCCTCTTTTCCTATGCTTTAAATGCAATTCCAGTCTACCTCCTGAAATCGGTTTCCTGCAATTCTGCCCCGCTTTCAAGTCCTCTTGGCAGCCTTACTTCAGTATATTTTTGGACGATAGCTGTCATTTATAACTCTGCAGTTTTGTGAATTACAGTGCCCCTGAGCTCCTTTCTTCAACTCGCTTTCCTGTGAGCTGGCCGCAACACCGTGGGATTGCTTCAGGCCCTAATCTGGTTCCGGCACGGCACACTGAGCCTTTGGTTAATTCCTCTTCCTGGTGGGAAATGAGAGTTAAATTTGCCCGTCCAGACACCTCCAACTAGTCTCTCATTGGTTCTCCATATTCCTGTTCATCTTCCGCAGAATTTGCAAACTGGGCCAAACAGGAGGTTAAAGACACTGACTCTCCAAGTCGGGAGAGTGTTAGTAAAGCGTCTGGAATGTTGCACCCGAGTACCAGGGGACGAAAACTGAGACATATTTGAACACGTCTCCCGATCACACGGTTGATCATACTCTGGGTTCCACATGCATGTTTTAGCTGAAGGAAGAATACCTTAAACCTGGAGAGTTGAGACCCATGGAATGGGTACCATGCAATATGACTTCAAAGGGTCTGCATTTGCTCACCGAACCTCACCAATCTAATGAGCCCCAAGTGTCCAGCCTTATGTGTCACCCAGCTCTGGGTGTAGATGTGGTAAATGCAGGTTGCATCAGAAGCCTTGAATGAATTACTTAAGTATTGCTCTCTATTTCACTGTCATTGTGTTTTGTTTAAGAAATTTATTTTTATTTTGGGATTTAGCTGATTTTCACTGCTTTAATGCCACTGTACACACTCTTGATTCTCTTACAGAGATATATAAATCCATAGGTTTTATGATTCTTACTAGTCAGGTATATTCCTAGGCGTTGAATATGGGATGTTGAGTCCATTTCGTAGAGCAAGGAGTAGCTCTTGTCTATTCCATATTTGGCTTAAGGAACTTTATCTGTGCTCATTTCAATCTCTGGTTTTATGCAGCACCCCAACTCACCTTTCCCCTTAAGTAAGCATAAGTTGGTTTTCTAAATTTGAGACCCTGTTCTGTTTTGTAATTCAGTTCCTGTGTAGCCAAGTTTACATTCCGTGTATTAGTGATATCTTATGATGTTTCTTTTTCTGTGTGACTTATTTCAGTTAGAATCATCATACCTGAATCCACTCATTATGCTGCTACGGGCCGGATGACATAGATTTGATTGCTGAGTGATATTGCATTGTACGTAAGTACCACAACTTCTTTATCCATTTTTCGCTTTCTGCGATATTGAACTTGTACCGTAAACGAGGTTCTTGTAAACAGAGCCTTCCCAAACTTTAGGGTCGCTGTGTCTTTTTGATTTTAATTTCCCTAAGCTATAGGACCATAAGTGGAAGTGCCCTAGGCTCTGTTGCTTTGATTTTTAGATGTTTCAGGAAACACCATACACTTCTGCAGAGTGGCTGTTGGCAATTTACATCCCGCCCATCAGCATAACCAGGCTCCCAGTTCTCCATGGCCTGTCCTGCCTTTCTGGATTTTACACTTTTTTTCAGATGGCCCTTTTGAGCGGGGGGAAGTGAGACTTCATTGTAGTGCAGATTTCCTTTGCAAGCTTGCTTGGTTGGCCAAAAAGGGCGTATGCGTTTTTTCCTGAATATATTCAGGAAAAAACGCATACGCCCTTGTAGGCCAAGTGCATCATTGTGGGCGTTCTGCCTCTTTTCCTATGCTTTAAATGCAATTCTAGTCTACCTCCTGAAATCGGTTTCCTGCAATTCTGCCTTGCTTTCAATGCCTCTTCATAGCCTTACCTCAATATATTTTTTGAAAATAGTTGGCCTTTATAACTCTGCAGGTTTTTGAATTGCAGTGGCCCTTAGGTCCATTTTTCAGCTCTTATTTTTGTGATATTGCCTGATAACCACAGGATTCCTTCAGGCCCTATTCTTCTGGGGCACCTTGCTGTGCCTTTGGTTTATTCTTCTTACTGATGTGAAATTAGAGTGACATGTGCCCATTGAAACCGCTACAGCTAGTTTCTCACTGGTTCCCCCTATTCCCATTCATCCTCCGCACTAACTGCAGACTGTGCGATACCAGAACTTAAAGGCATTGACTCTCCATGTGGGTATATTGTAAGTAAAGTGGCTGGAATATCGATCCGGAGCCCCAGGAGAGGAAAACTGAGGTGCGTTTTAGAAACCTTTCCCGATCATATGGTATACCAGTCGCTGGGTTTCCCAAGCATGGTTTAGCAGTAGGAAGATTCCCTTCAACCTGGAGTGTTGGGACCCTTGGAATGAGTAGCATGAAGTATTGCATTAAACTTTCGGCAGTTGCTCACCAAAGCTCACCAATCCTCTCAGCCCCAAGTGTCCAGCCTTATGTCTTATCCAGCTGTGGGTTTATATGTGGTCAATCCAGGTTACATCACAGCCCCTGAGCAAATTTTGTAAGAATTGTTCTCTCTTTAATTGTTTCTGCGTTTTGTTTTTAAAATTTATTTCTATAATGGGGTTTAGCTCATTTTCACTGCTGTGTTTGTGCCGCTCTGCACACACTTGATTCCCTTATGGAGATATATCAATACATGGGTTTTAAGATTCTTATTACTCAGATATATTTCTCTGCGGTGTATAGGGTGTGTTGAGGCCAGTTCATTGAGCAAGGTGTAGATCTTGTCTAATATCTATTTGGTTTATTGAACGGTATCTGTGCTAATTTCAAACTCTGGTTTTATGCATCACCCCACCTCTCCTTTCCCCTTAAGCTGACATAAGTGTGTTTTCTAAATGTGAGACACTGTTCTGTTCTGTAATTCATTTCTTGTGCAGCCATATTTACCCTCCCTCTATAAGTGATATCTTATGATATGTTTCTTTTTCTGTTTGACTTATTTCAAGTAGTATTATCGGACCTAAATCCACTCTTTATCCTTCTACTAGCCTTATTACATTGATTTCATGGTGAAGAGATATTCCATTGTACATAAGTACCACATCTTCTTTATCCATTGTTCTCTTTCCTGGGATATTTAAGGTGTACTGAAGTTGAGGTTCTTGTAAACAGAGTAGCCCTAAACTGTGGTGTGCTTGTTGATTTTTAGACTTCCCTAGATATACTCCCATGATTGGAAGTGTCCTATGCTCTGTAGCTCTGTTTTTTAGATGATTTAGGAACCACCATACGCTTCTCCAGAGTGGCTCTCGGCAGTTCACACACTGCCCATCAGCGTATAAAGGCTCCATGTTCTCCATGGCCTGTCCTGCATTTCTGGTTTTTACAATTTTTTAGGATGGCCCTTTTGACCGGTGGGAAATGAGACTTCTTTGTTGTGCACATTTGCATTGCTTGCTTGCTTCGTTGCCCATAAAGTGCGGATGCGTTTTTTCCTGGATATAATCAGGAAAAAACGCATACGCCCTTTTGGGCCAACTGCATCATTGTCGAAATTCTGCCGCTTTTCATGTGCTTTAAAGACGAGTCCAATCTATCTCTTGAAATCTGTTTCTTGCAATTCTGTCTTGCATTCAGATCCTCTTCTTTGCCTTACCTCAACATATTTTTGGATGTTAGTTTTCATTTATAACTCTGCAGGTTTGTGAATTGCAGTGACCCTGAGCTCCATTTTTTAAGTTGCTCTTTTGTGAGCTGGACTCAAACCCGCAGGATTGCTTCAGGCCCTATTTTGGCTCGGGCGAGGCGGGCTGAGCCTTTTTTCAATTCTTATTCTTAATGGGAAATTAGAGTGATATGTGCCCGTCCAAACCCCTACAACTATTCTCTCATTGGTTCCCCCTCTTCCTGTTCATCCTCCTCACAATTTGCAAAATGTGTGAAACAGAAGTTGAAATGTGCTGATTCTTCAAGTGGGGAGATTCTAAGTAACGTGGCTGGAATGGTGAACAGGAGCACCAGGAGAGGATAAATGAGCTGCATTTTAGACACATCTCCCGATCACATGGTGTACAGTCCTCTGGGTTTTCCATGCATGTTTTAGCTGTAGGAAGATCCCTTGAACCTGCAGATTTGGAACCCATTGAATGGGTACCAGGTAGTATTACTTTAAAGGGTGTGCATTTCCTCACCCAACCTCACATTTCTCTTAGCGCAAACAGTTTCCAGCCTTATGTCTCATCCTGCTGTGGGTCTAGATGTGTTCAATCCATGTTGCATCACCGTCCCTGAGGAAAAGTTGTAAGAGGTTTTCTCTGTCTCTCTGTCGTTTATTTTTTTCAATTTATTACTATATTGGTTACAGCTGATTTTCAAAGCTCTGTTTCTTGCTGCTGTACATCCACTTGATTCACGTACAGAGAGACATCAATAAATTATTTTTCAGATTCTTACCAGTCGTATATATTCTTTTCCGGTGACTTGAGTGTGCTGAGTGCAGTTCCTTTAGCTACCGTGTAGGCCTTGTTGATTATCAGTTTGGTATTTGGAATGGTATCTTTGCTAATTTCAACCTCCTGGATGATGCCTCACCCCTCCCCACCTTTCCCGTTTAGCAGCCTTATGCGTGTTTTCTACATATTTGACTATGTTTTTGTTTTGTAATTTATTTCATGTGTAGCCATTTTGGATTCCACCTTTAAGTGATATCTTATGATATGTGTCTTTTTCTTTTTGAATTATGTCACTTAGAAAGATCATACATAACTCCTCCGGAGTTGTTACAACTGGCCATATTTCATTGATTTCCAGGCTGAATAATATTCCACTCTACCTAAGTACCACATCTCTACCCATTTTTTCCCTCCAGAGACATTTAAGTTATATCCTAGTCGAGGATCTTTTAAACAGAGAGGCGGTAAACATTGGGGTGCCTGTGTCCTCTCGATTTTTGTTTTTCCCAAGATATACACCCATGAGTGCAAGCGCCCTATGCTCTGTAGCTCATTTTTTAGATGCTTTAGTAAACACAATACACTTCTCCAGAATGGCCGTTGTCAATATACATTTCCACTATAAGTCTCACAGGGCTCCCTCTTCTCCTTGCCCTGTCCTGCATTTCTGTTGTTTATGCTTTATGAGGATGGCTCTTCTGACTGATGCGAAGTGATATCTTTTGTAGTATTGACTTCCAGTGCCCACCTGTTTGGTTGGCTAAAAAAGTGTATGCCCTTTTCTTGAATATATACAGAAAAAAACGCATACACCCTTTTTGGCCAACTGCAATGTTGGCAATGTTCAGCTCCTTTTCTTGTGCTTAATGGCGAGTCCTTTCTACCTCCTCAAATCCCTTTCCTGCCATTCTCCCTTGCTTACAAGTCCTTTTCTCGGACTTTCCTCAAGACATTTTTCAGTGATGGATATTTTCAACTCTGCAGTTTTGTGAATTTTACTGCCCCTGAGTTCCATTGTTCAACTTGTGTTTATGGGAACTGGCCACAAAGCAGCGGGATTTCCTCAAGCCCTATACTGTTTCCATGGGCAACCCTAGCCTTTGGTCAATTCGTCTTCCTGATTGGAAATTAGAGTGACATGTGCCTGTCTGAACACCTAGGACTTGTCTCTCATTGTTCCTCATCCTTCCGCTTCATCCTCTGGACAAATTCCAAACTGTACGCAACAGGATGTTGACAGTGCTGACATCTCCAAGTGGGGAGACTGTTGGTAAAGACGCTGGAGGGGTGAACCCGAGCACCAGGAGATGAGGAGATGAGATGCCTTTTCTAAACTCTTCCCGATCAGACGGTATACCATCCTCTGGGTGTGACAGACATGTTTTAGCAGTAGGAAGAGTCCCATTCATGTAAGGAGAACACCAGGGCTTTTTCAAAATCAGTGTCTCCCCGAAACCCAAACTGGGGAATTTTTTAAGCTACGGCTACACATATGTTCATTAAGGGCCTTGGGAAGTAGGCAGAGTCCAAACTTTAGATGATTGAAGTCTTCAGTGTCAGAAGCACTCACCACCAGCTTCCCTTCGGTTACACTTTAACTGTCATTGATAGATGATGTCAATAAAAATATCTATTCTTTTTCAGATTATTTCCCCTTATAGGTTATTGCAAAATGTTGAGTGTAGTTCCCTGTGCTATACAGTAGTTCCTTGTTGATGATCTATTTTATACATAGCAGTGTGTATGTGTTAATCCCAAACTGTTAATTTATCCCTCCTCCCACCTTTCCCCTTTGGTAATAATAAATTATAAGATTTTATACTTCTCAGAAATGGGGGAGCTGAAAGAGAGGTATCATTTTCAATGGAAAAGCATTTAAAACAAGATTGAAGGTTTAACCAAGATTATTAGATGTACATCCTTGGAAAGAAATCACTTCGTTTCTCTAATATTGACCTGACAAATAAGACAAACCTTTTCACTGAACTTGCTTATAATAAAGTGATGGAAATATCAAATGGAAGTGTTAGAAACATCTTATTTTACCCGAGTCTTATACACTGTTCTATGTTAACTACAGTTTGGCTCACACATCTGTTCATTGAGGTTACAATAGTCTCAATTTCTGTTACTGATCCTCCAGAGTGGACCCCAACAAGTGTCCCCCTGCCCAGTGTCATTGGGGCCAACAGATCGAGACTGAGTTTGGTTCACAAGCAAAGGAAACTTTATATTTTGATCAGAGAATGGAGAGGTGAGAGCATGCACTACCCCGTGGGCTGTGGGCTGGGCTGCTGTGTAGAGATCCTGTCAGAGTCAGTGGGAGGGAGGGGGCGGAGCTCTCGAGGGCCGGGTTGGCTGCAGCTCAGGCTCTATATCGCGGAGTCTGCACTGGGCCCCAGGAGCTGAGGTGTCGACCCAGCCATTCTGCACTAGGAAATCTGGTCTGAAGTGCCGGGTGTGGAACCTCTGCATGCGGGACCCTAGGAGTACATGAAATTAGACAAAGCACAAAGGATAAAAAAGGTTAGACTTGACTTTATTGCCCAGATTCTATTTTTATCTCCCAGGGATTTTTAATGGGCTTTGCTGGGGACAAACCCCTCCTCTGCCTTTTGTCCCGTTCCTCATTCTTGGAGTGCTGAGGGTGCAGACCCCTCTTCTGTAACTGCTGAGTGCTGAGTTGGGAGACCTCATACCTGGGGGCGAGTGTCAGAGCTTCTCCCCAGCAGCCTCCAGGTGACGTTGATTGTCCCCAGGCCCCCTGCCTCCCTGCTCGTCCACCTGAGCACCAGCATTGGAAGTGTTATAGATTCTAATGACCTTTAAGGGTCCAGGAAAGAGATGTGCAGAGACGCTGTGGGGGCCGGTTTCACCCCGCCCCACATTTGTTCGGCCACCTTAGGCTGACCGTTTCTGCCAGCCTAGATGCTCTGACCAGTAGTCTGCGCTTTCTTCAATTAGGCCCCTGAATTAATGTACAAACAGCACCAGGTGTCAGAGCCCTGCCCGCTCAACTCCCAGACAGTCCAGGGTCAGTGGTGATCAAGGACCATGATGGCCACTGAGTCAACAGCCTTTTGAAGTAAACAGGAGTCCAGCCGGTCTTATTGGCCACCATCCTCACGGTGTCTGTAGGCTTTTCTATGGTGACAGTGTGATATACGGTTCCCACGCCAAGATTATTAGCTCCCCTCTGGGTGCAGTAACTCCTGCAAGCAGCAGTCTACTCTTTTGGGACACACTCTTGTTGTTTTATGAGAGAAACTCCAGGTCAAGTGATGTTCACACGAGTCGTCATGGTGCCCTGTTGCCCCCGGTTATCTCTCTGGATGTTGGAGTTGGAGGGCCTCCTCACTCGAGGTCGGTGTGCCCACGGAGCGAACCCTGCAACTTCAGGGCATGGTTGGTGGTTAGGATCACCACGTGGGGTCCTTTTCCCTTAGGAGGGAGGTGGCCTTTTGGGCTGCTGATTTCCAGGTTTTTAGATACCGCCAGTATCTTGGCCAGATGTGGCAGTGGGCCAAGCCCCTTGGTGACCGTAGTTTATCCTACCTGGATGGCATTCTTGCATTGTTCCATTTCAAGTGGTCCCAGTTTTTGCACTAATTCTCCAATGGCGATTCACCTTTCACCGGGAATGTAAAGGTCAAAGGGTTTAGCTAAATTAGGGAGTTCCAGGGCAAGGATCTGAATTGACTGCTCTTTCCATTCTTGAAAGGCCACTTCTGGATTCTATTCAAAAGGATCATCATCTTTTCCTTTCAGTGTTTCATATAGAGGCCCAGCTAGTAGACTGTAGTTAGGGATCCAGAAGCAGCAAACCCTGGCCTCCCCAGGAACCCCTAAGCTGTCTTCTAGTTTTAGAAAGGGGTAAGGCTGAAAATGGTTTCTTCCCTTTCCTGGGACGGGCTTCTCCGACCTTCTGTGAGAATGAAGCCCAGGCAGGTCACCGCAGTCTGTGATATTTGAGCTTTTTCTTGGACAACTTCTATCCTTTATTGGCTTGGTAGTTCAGAGGCCTCCTTAGTAGGGCTGGCGATCAGAATGTCGTCTGCGTATTGAAGGAGGGTTTCCTTTTCCAGAGGTAGAACTTTTAGGTCTTTAGCTAAGCTTTCCCCAAAGATGGTGTGGGAATTTTTGCACCCTTGGGGCCAGACGGCCCGGAAGTATTGTTTTAGTTGTATGTTGAGTCCTGCCACTCACAAGCCAAAATTTCTTGTGACTCTGGGACTAATGGAATACAAAAGAAGGCATCATTGAAGACTAATACAGAATACCATGTCCTGGTGGTTGGTAGAATGACCAGCAGGGTGTAGGAATTAGGAGCAACTGGAGGTATATCCTCGGTGGATTCACTGACTGTCCTGAAATCCTTTACCAGGTCCTCAGCAGCCCATGGGGCTCTCGTGGTCAGACGAATCCCAGAATATGGAGCTCACCTGGGCAGGTACCCCACCCCCACCCCAGCCCACGGGGCTCTCGTGGTCAGGCCCCTCCCAGGATACAGAGCTACCCTTGCAGGTACCGTGGCAGGGCTGGGCACACAGGAACCGTGCACATAGCCCTCATTGCAGAGCACCCCCAGCTCACCTGTCGCTCAGAGCTGACACAGAGCACCTCAGAGCAGGACTTGAACTAACAAACAGCAGCTGCGACAGGTCTGTGACCCTGGGCATCACTCTGTGCGGCCTCCCTCCACCTGGTCTTCCAGAGACTTCCACTGCACCCAGGGCACCAGGCCTCTGTCTCCAACCACCACCCACCCCTCCTCTCCCTGACTCCTGGGTTCCTCTCATTAGGAGAGGGTTTTCTTGAAGTTGTCTCCCACTCATGGGCCAGATAAAATGATTAGAAAACAAGCCAAAGCTGCAGCCCCTTGTCTATCCTGACTCTCAGGAGCCCACACCTGTTCCTTGGACCTGGCCGGTTCAGCAAGTTCCATTTTCTGCAACTCTGAGCCCCTGAGGGGTGATGACTGGCTGACCTGGGCAGCCTTACCGTGCCGGCCAGCCCTCCCCAGGTGTGCCTGGGTTGAGATCAATATAAATACCACTCCAGGCAGCAAGAGCCCCTGCAGCCGTGCCTGACGCCATTTTCTCTGCCCTGTTAGCAGTCTCGGGGCTGGGCTGGTGGGAGGGAGTGAGAGGCCACGGCTTTGTGGGTGGCCCAGTGTGAGTGGGGCTCTGCTGGACTTTCTGCAGCAGTTGCCAGGCTGCCACCTGCTAAAGAAGAGGATGTGTCACCCATACCTGCTGCTGGAATTTCTCCCTGGGCAGAGGTGAGGAAGGAAAAAAGCAGTGGGGGCAGGGACAGGACGGGTATCTCAGGCAGGGAAATGGAAATCTTCCAGAAGAGCACCCAGGGCCAGGACCATCCTGGCTGGCCTGCAGGCACCAAGTCGGCCGGCATGCTGTCACTTGTGTGGCTCTATGGCCCTTCCTCTAGGCTTTCAAGTCCTTGTATATATTCAGGTGTTTTACCTGGGACGGGTGGGAATAGTTCAGCAGCAACTGGCCTGGGGCTCAGCTCACGTTTACTCACAAATGCCTCGGCACAGTGCCCCAGCTTTGCAATGAGGACGCTTGTTGTGTGGGGGCTGCTGGCTGAATGGGAGACGATTCCCCACCACTGACCAACTTCAGAATTGTTTACAACTGGAGCAAGTGCCCTGATACGGTTTTCCTCTGTGTAACTGGTGGGTTCTGTGTTTTTTTTCTCTTTTTCGTTTTTGGTTCAAGGTAGATTTTATTCCTCTTTTTTGTATTTACAGATATAAGCATGGAAATAATTTATTCATATAAATACATGTATGTGAAGGGATAATTGTTTTTTTCTGTTTTATTTTTAAATTTTATTTCTTTTTAATTTTGAATTTTATTTTATATTTTTATACAGCAGGTTCTTATTGGTTATCTATTTTATACATATAAATGTATACATGCCAATCCCAGTCTCTCAACTCCTCCCACCACCACCCCCCCAACAGCTTTCCCCCCTTGTTGTCCATACGTTTGTTGTCTACATCTGTTGCTCTATTTATGCCGTGCAAAATGGTTAATCTGTACAGTTTTTCTAGGTTCCACATATATGCATGAATATACAAGATTTGTTTTTCTCTTTCTGAATTACTTCACTCTGTATGACAGTCTCTAGATCTATCGACGTCTCTACAAATGACCCAATTTCATTCCTTTTCATGGCTTAGTAATATTCCATTTTATATATGTACCACAGCTTTATGCATTCGTCTGTCTGTGGGCATTTAGGTTGCTTCCATTACCTCGATATTGTAAATAGTGATGCAATGAACATTGCGGTGAATGTCACTTTTTGATTTATGGTTTTGTGTGGGTATATGTCCAGTACTGGGATTGCTGTATCATATGGTAATTCTATTGTTAGTTTCTTAAGAAATTCCATATTATTCTCCATAGTGACTGTATCAATTTATATTCCCAACAATAGTGGAAGAGGGTTCCTTCTCTCCACACCCTTTCCAGCATTTTTTGCTTGTAGATTTTCTATGATGCCTATTCTACCAGGTGTGAGGTGATACCTCATTGTTGAATCCATTTCGTTGAGCAAGGGGTAGGTCTTGTCTACTACATATTTGGCTTATGGAACGGTATCTGTGCTAATTTCAAACTCTGGTTTTATGCAGCACCCCAACTCACCTTCCCCCTTAAGCAAGCATAAGTTGGTTTTCTAAACTTGAGACCCTGTTCTGTTTTGTAATTCAGTTCATGTGTAGCCAAGTTCACATTCCGTGTATTAGTGATACCTTATGATGTTCTTTTTCTGTGTGAATTATTTCACTTAGAATCATCGTGCCTCAATCCACTCATTATGCTGATACGGACCTGGTGACATAGATTTCATTGCTGAGTGGTATTCTGTTGTAAATAAGTACCGCAACTTCTTTATCCATTATTTGCTCTCTGGGATATTTAACTTGTGCCGTAGAAGAGATTCCAGTAAAAAGAACCGTCCCAACCTTTGTGGTGGCTGTGTCTTTTTGATTTTAATTTCCCTAAGCTATAGGACCATAAGTGGAAGTGCCCTAGGCTCTGTTGCTTTGTTTTTTAGGTGTTTCAGGAAACACCATACACTTCTCCAGAGTGGCTGTTGGCAATTTACATCCCGCCCATCAGCATAAAAACACTCCCAGTTCTCCTTGGCCTGTCCTGCCTTTCTGGATTTTACACTTTTTTCAGATGGCCCTTTTGAGCGGGGGGAAGTGAGACTTCATTGTAGTGCAGATTTCTTTTGCAAGCTTGCCTGGTTGGTCAAAAAGGGCGTATGCGTTTTTTCCTGAATATATTCAGGAAAAAACGCATACGCCCTTTTTGGCCAAGTGCATCATTGGGGGCGTTCTGCCTCTTTTCCTATGCTTTAAATGCAATTCCAGTCTACCTCCTGAAATCGGTTTCCTGCAATTCTGCCCCGCTTTCAAGTCCTCTTGGCAGCCTTACTTCAGTATATTTTTGGACGATAGCTGTCATTTATAACTCTGCAGGTTTGTGAATTACAGTGCCCCTGAGCTCCTTTCTTCAACTCACTTTCTTGTGAGCTGGCCACAACACCGCAAGATTGCTTCAGGCCCTAATCTGGTTCCGGCACGGCACGCTGAGCCTTTGGATAATTCCTCTTCCTGGTTGGAAATGATAGTTAAATTTGCCCGTCCAGACACCTCCAGCTAGTCTCTCATTGGTTCTCCCTATTCCTGTTCATCTTCCGCAGAAATTGCAAACTGGGCCAAACAGGAGGTTAAAGGCACTGACTCTCCAAGTCGGGAGAGTGTTAGTAAAGCATCTGGAATGCCTCACCCGAGTACCAGGGGATGAAAACTTAGACATATTTGAACACTTCTCCCAATCACACTGTTGACCATACTCTGGGTTCCACATGCATGTTTTAGCTGAAGGAAGAATACCGTAAATCTGGAGAGTTGAGACCCGTGGAATGGGTACCATGCAATATGACTTCAAAGGGTCTTCATTTGCTCACCGAACCTCTCCAATCCTGTCACTGCTGTGTTTATGCCCCTGTACACATGCTTGATTCTCTTTCGGAGACATAGCAATCCATACGTTTTAAGACACTTTCTAGTCAGGTACCTTCTTAGGCGTTCAATATGCGGTGTTGAGTCCATTTCATTGAGCGAGGAGTAGCTCTTGTCTATTCCATATTTGGCTTAAGGAACTTTATCTGTGCTCATTTCAATCTCTGGTTTTATGCAGCACCCCAACTCACCTTTCCCCTTAAGCAAGCAGAAGTTGGTTTTCTCAATTTGAGACCTTGTTCTATTTTGTAATTCAGTTCCTGTGTAGCCAAGTTTACATTCCGTGTATTAGTGATATCTTATGATGTTTCTTTTTCTGTGTGACTTATTTCAGTTAGAATCATCATACCTGAATCCACTCATTATGCTGCTACGGGCCTGATGACATAGATTTCATTGCTGAGTGATATTGCATTGTACGTAAGTACCACAACATCTTTATCCATTTTTCACTTTTTGCGATATTGAACTTGTACCGTAAACGAGGTTCTTGTAAACAGAGCCGTCCCAAACTTTGGGGTGGCTGTGTCTTTTTGATTTTAATTTCCCTAAGCTATAGAACCATAAGTGGAAGTGCCCTTGTCTCTGTTGCTTTGTTTTTTAGATGTTTCAGGAAACACCATACACTTCTCCCGAGTGGCTATTGGCAATTTACATCCCGCCCATCAGCATAACAAGGCTCCCAGTTCTCCATGGACTGTCCTGCCTTTCTGGGTTTACACTTTTCTCAGATGGTCCTTTTGACCGGGGGGAAGTGAGACTTCATTGTAGTGCAGATTTCCTTTGCAAGCTTGCTTGGTTGGCCAAAAAGGGCGTATGCGTTTTTTCCTGAATATATTCAGGAAAAAACGCATACGCCCTTTTTGGCCAAGTGCATCATTGTGGACGTTCTGCCTCTTTTCCTATGCTTGAAATGCAATTCCAGTCTACCTCCTGAAATCGGTTTACTGCAATTCTGCCCCGCTTTCAAGTCCTCTTGGCAGCCTTACTTCAGTATATTTTTGGACGATAGCTGTCATTTATAACTCTGCAGGTTTGTGAATTACAGTGCCCCTGAGCTCCTTTCTTCAACTCGCTTTCATGTGAGCTGGCCGCAACACCGCAGGATTGCTTCGGCCCTAATCTTCTTCCGGGACGGCACGCTGAGCCTTTGGTTAATTCCTCTTCCTGGTGGGAAATGAGAGTTAAATTTGCCCGTCCAGACACCTCCAGCTAGTCTCTCATTGGTTCTCCCTATTCCTGTTCATCTTCCGCAGAAATTGCAAACTGGGCCATACAGGAGGTTAAAGGCACTGACTCTCCAAGTCGGGAGAGTGTTAGTAAAGCATCTGGAATGTTGCACCCGAGTACCAGGGGACGAAAACTGAGACATATTGGAACACGTCTCCCGATCACACGGTTGATCATACTCTGGGTTCCACGTGCATGTTTTAGCTGAAGGAAGAATACCTTAAACATGGAGAGTTGAAACCCATGTAATGGGTACCATGCAATATGACTTCAAAGGGTCTTCATTTGCTCACCGAACCTCTCCAATCCTATCACTGCTGCGTTTATGCCCCTGTACACACGCATGATTCTCTTTTGGAGACATAGCAATCCATAGGTTTTAAGATACTTACTAGTCAGGTACATTCTTAGGCGTTTAATACGGGGTGTTGAGTCCATTTCATTGAGCAAGGAGTAGCTCTTGTCTATTCCATATTTGGCTTAAGGAACTTTATCTGTTCTCATTTCAATCTCTGGTTTTATGCAGCACCCCAACTCACCTTTCCCCTTAAGCAAGCATAAGTTGGTTTTCTCAATTTGAGACCCTGTTCTGTTTTGTAATTCAGTTCCTGTGTAGCCAAGTTTACATTCCGTGTATTAGTGATATCTTATGATGTTTCTTTTTCTGTGTGACTTATTTCAGTTAGAATCATCATACCTGAATCCACTCATTATGCTGCTACGGCCCGGATGACATAGATTTGATTGCTGAGTGATATTGCATTGTACGTAAGTACCACAACTTCTTTATCCATTTTTCACTTTCTCTGATATTGAACTTGTACCGTAAACTAGGTTGTTGTAAGCAGAGCTGTCTCAAATTTGGGGTGGCTGTGTCTTTTTGATTTTAATTTCCCTAAGCTATAGGACCATAAGTGGAAGTGCCCTAGGCTCTGTTGCTTTGTTTTTTAGGTGTTTCAGGAAACACCATACACTTCTCCAGAGTGGCTGTTGGCAATTTACATCCCGCCCATCAGCATAACAAGGCTCCCAGTTCTCCATGGCCTGTCCTGCCTTTCTGGATTTTACACTTTTTTCAGATGGCCCTTTTGAGCGGGGGGAAGTGAGACTTCATTGTAGTGCAGATTTCCTTTGCAAGCTTGCTTGGTTGGCCAAAAAGGGCGTATGCGTTTTTTCCTGAATATATTCAGGAAAAAACGCATACGCCCTTGTAGGCCAAGTGCATCATTGTGGGCGTTCTGCCTCTTTTCCTATGCTTTAAATGCAATTCCAGTCTACCTCCTGAAATCGGTTTCCTGCAATTCTGCCCCGCTTTCAAGTCCTCTTGGCAGCCTTACTTCAGTATATTTTTGGACGATAGCTGTCATTTATAACTCTGCAGGTTTGTGAATTACAGTGCCCCTGAGCTCCTTTCTTCAACTCGCTTTCTTGTGAGCTGGCCGCAACACTGCAGGATTGCTTCAGGCCCTAATCTGGTTCCGGCACGGCACGCTGAGCCTTTGGTTAATTCCTCTTCCTGGTGGGAAATGAGAGTTAAATTTGCCCTTCCAGACACCTCCAGCTAGTCTCTCATTGGTTCTCCCTATTCCAGTTCATCTTCCGCAGAAATTGCAAACTGGGCCAAACAGGAGGTTAAAGGCACTGACTCTCCAAGTCGGGAGAGTGTTTGTAAAGCATCTGGAATGTTGCACCCGAGTACCAGGGGACGAAAACTGAGACATATTGGAAAACGTCTCCTGATCACACGGTTGATCATACTCTGGGTTCCACATGCATATTTTAGCTGAAGGAAGAATACCTTAAACCTGGAGAGTTGAGACACGTGGAATGGGTACCATGCAATATGACTTCAAAGGGTCTTCATTTGCTCACCGAACCTGTCCAATGTGCTCACTGCTGCGTTTATGCCCCTGAACACATGCTTGATTCTCTTTCAGAGACATAGCAATCCATAGGTTTTAAGTTACTTACTAGTCAGGTACATTCTTAGGCATTTAATACGGCGTGTTGAGTTCATTTCGTTGAGCAAGGAGTAGCTCTTGTCTATTCCATATTTGGCTTAAGGAACTTTATCTGTGCTCATTTCAATCTCTGGTTTTATGCAGCACCCCAACTCACCTTTCCCCTTAAGCAAGCAGAAGTTGGTTTTCTCAATTTGAGACCCTGTTCTGTTTTGTAATTCAGTTCATGTGTAGCCAAGTTCACATTCCGTGTATTAGTGATACCTTATGATGTTTCTTTTTCTGTGTGAATTATTTCACTTAGAATCATCGTGCCTCAATCCACTCATTATGCTGATACGGACCTGGTGACATAGATTTCATTGCTGAGTGATATTGCATTGTACGTAAGTACCAAAACTTCTTTATACATTTTTCACTTTCTGTGATATTGAACTTCTACCGTAAATGAGGTTCTTGTAAACAGAGCCGTCCCAAACTTTAGGGTCGCTGTGTCTTTTTGATTTTAATTTCCCTAAGCTATAGGACCATAAGTGGAAGTGCCCTAGGCTCTGTTGCTTTGTTTTTTAGATGTTTCAGGAAACACCATACACTTCTCCAGAGTGGCTGTTGGCAAATTACATCCCGCCCGTCAGCATAACAAGTCTCCCAGTTCTCCATGGCCTGTCCTGCCTTTCTGGATTTTACACTTTTTTCAGATGGCCCTTTTGAGCGGGGGAAGTGAGACTTCATTGTAGTGCAGATTTCCTTTGCAAGCTTGCTTGGTTGGCTAAAAAGGGCGTATGCGTTTTTTCCTGAATGTATTCAGGAAAAAACGCATACGCCCTTTTTTACCAAGTGCATCATTGTGGACGTTCTGCCTCTTTTCCTATGCTTTAAATGCAATTCCAGTCTACCTCCTGAAATCGGTTTCCTGCAATTCTGCCCCGCTTTCAAGTCCTCTTAGCAGCCTTACTTCAGTATATTTTTGGATGATAGCTGTCATTTATAACTCCGCAGGTTTGTGAATTACAGTGCCCCTGAGCTCCTTTCTTCAACTCGCTTTCTTGTGAGCTGGCCGCAACACCACAGGATTGCTTCAGGCCCTAATCTGGTTCCAGCACGGCACGCTGAGCCTTTGGTTAATTCCTCTTCCTGGTGGGAAATGAGAGTTAAATTTGCCCGTCCAGACACCTCCAGGTAGTCTCTCATTGGTTCTCCCTATTCCTGTTCATATTCCACAGAAATTGCAAACTGGGGCAAACAGGAGGTTAAAGGCACTGACTCTCCAAGTCGGGAGAGTGTTAGTTAAGCGTTTGGAATGTTGCACCCGAGTACCAGGGGTCGAAAACTGAGACATATTTGAACACGTCTCCCGATCACACGGTTGATCATACTCTGGGTTCCACGTGCATGTTTTAGCTGAAGGAAGAATCCCTTAAACCTGGAGAGTTGAGACCTGTGGAATGGGTACCATGCAATATGACTTCAAAGGGTCTTCATTTGCTCACCGAACCTCTCCAATCCTATCACTGCAGCGTTTATGCCCCCGTACACATGCTTGATTCTCTTTCGGAGACATAGCAATCCATAGGTTTTAAGATACTTACTAGCCAGGTACATTCTTAGGCGTTTAATATGGTTTGTTGAGTCCATTTCTTTGAGCAAGGAGTAGCTCTTGTCTATTCCATATTTGGCTTAAGGAACTTTATCTGTGCTCATTTCAATCTCTGGTTTTATGCAGCACCCCAACTCACCTTTCCCCTTAAGCAAGCATAAGTTGGTTTTCTCAATTTGAGACCCTGTTCTGTTTTGTAATTCAGTTCCTGTGTAGCCAAGTTTACATTCCGTGTATTAGTGATATCTTATGATGTTTCTTTTTCTGTGTGACTTATTTCAGTTAGAATCATCATACCTGAATCCACTCATTATGCTGCTACGGGCCTGATGACATAGATTTGATTGCTGAGTGATATTGCATTGTACGTAAGTACCATAACTTCTTTATCCATTTTTCACTTTCTGCGATATTGAACTTGTACCGTAAACTAGGTTGTTGTAAGCAGAGCTGTCTCAAATTTGGGGTGGCTGTGTCTTTTTGATTTTAATTTCCCTAAGCTATAGGACCATAAGTGGAAGTGCCCTAGGCTCTGTTGCTTTGTTTTTTAGATGTTTCAGGAAACACCATACACTTCTCCAGAGTGGCTGTTGGCAATTTACATCCCGCCCATCAGCATAACAAGGCTCCCAGTTCTCCATGGCCTGTCCTGCCTTTCTGGATTTTACACTTTTTTCAGATGGCCCTTTTGACTGGGGGGAAGTGAGACTTCATTGTAGTGCAGATTTCCTTTGCAAGCTTGCTTGGTTGGCCAAAAAGGGCGTATGCGTTTTTTCCTGAATATATTCAGGAAAAAACACATACACCCTTTTTGGCCAAGTGCATCATTGTCGATGTTCTGCCTCTTTTCCTATGCTTTAAATGCAATTCTAGTCTACCTCCTGAAATCAGTTTCCTGCAATTCTGCCTTGCTTTCAATGCCTCTTCATAGCCTTACCTCAATATATTTTTTGAAAATAGTTGGCCTTTATAACTCTGCAGGTTTTTGAATTGCAGTGGCCCTTAGGTCCATTTTTCAGCTCTTATTTTTGTGATATTGCCTCATAACCACAGGATTCCTTCAGGCCCTATTCTTCTTCTGGGACGCCTTGCTGTGCCTTTGGTTAATTCTTCTTACTGATGTGAAATTAGAGTGACATGTGCCCATTGAAACCGTTACAGCTAGTTTCTCACTGGTTCCCCCTATTCCCATTCATCCCCCGCGCTAACTGCAGACTGTGCGATACCAGAACTTAAAGGCATTGACTCTCCATGTGGGGTTGTTGTTAGTAAAGCGGCTGGAATGTCGATCAGGAGAGGAACAATGAGGTGTGTTTTAGAAACCTTTCCTGATCATATGGTATACCAGTCGCTGGGTTTCCCAAGCATGGTTTAGCTGTAGGAAGATTCCCTTCAACCTGGAGAGTTGGGACCCTTGGAATGAGTAGCATGAAGTATTGCATTAAACTTTCAGCAGTTGCTCACCAAAGCTCACCAATCCTCTCAGCCCCAAGTGTCCAGCCTTATGTCTTATCCAGCTGTGGGTTTATATGTGGTCAATCCAGGTTGCATCACAGCCCCTGAGCGAATATTGTAAGAGTTTTTCTCTCTTTGATTGTTTTTGCGTTTTGTTTTTAAAATTTATTTCTATAATGGGGTTTAGCTCATTTTCACTGCTGTGTTTGTGCTGCTCTGCACACACTTGATTCCCTTATGGAGATATATCAATACATGGGTTTTAAGATTCTTATTACTCAGATATATTTCTGTGTAGTGTATAGGGTGTGTTGAGGCCAGTTCATTGAGCAAGGTGTAGATCTTGTCTAATACCTATTTGGTTTATTGAACGGTATCTGTGCTAATTTCAAACTCTGGTTTTATGCATCACCCCACCTCTCCTTTCCCCTTAAGCTGACATAAGTGTGTTTTCTAAATGTGAGAGACTGTTCTGTTCTGTAATTCATTTCTTGTGCAGCCATATTTACCCTCCCTCTATAAGTGATATCTTATGATATGTTTCTTTTTCTGTTTGACTTATTTCAAGTAGTATTATCGGACCTAAATCCACTCTTTATCCTTCTACTAGCCTTATTACATTGATTTCATGGTGAAGAGATATTCCATTGTACATAAGTACCACATCTTCTTTATCCATTGTTCTCTTTCCTGGGATATTTAAGGTGTACTGAAGTTGAGGTTCTTGTAAACAGAGTAGCCCTAAACTGTGGTGTGCTTGTGTCTTGTTGATTTTTAGACTTCCCTAGATATACTCCCATGATTGGAAGTGTCCTATGCTCTGTAGCTCTGTTTTTTAGATGATTTAGGAACCATCATACACTTCTCCAGAGTGGCTCTCGTCAGTTCACACACTGCCCATCAGCGTATAAAGGCTCCCTGTTCTCCATGGCCTGTCCTGCATTTCTGGTTTTTACAATTTTTTAGGATGGCCCTTTTGATCAGTGGGAAATGAGACTTCTTTGTTGTGCACATTTGCATTGCTTGCTTGCTTCCTTGCCCATAAGGTGCATATGCGTTTTTTCCTGGATATAATCAGGAAAAAACGCATACGCCCTTTTGGGCCAACTGCATCATTGTCGAAATTCTGCCGCTTTTCATGTGCTTTAAAGACGAGTCCAATCTATCTCTTGAAATCTGTTTCTTGCAATTCTGTCTTGCATTCAGATCCTCTTCTTTGCCTTACCTCAACATATTTGGACGTTAGTTTTCATTTATAACTCTGCAAGTTTGTGAATTGCAGTGACCCTGAGCTCCATTTTTTTAAGTTGCTCTTTTGTGAGCTGGACTCAAACCCGCAGGATTGCTTCAGGCCCTATTTTGGCTCCGGCGAGGCGGGCTGAGCCTTTTTTCAATTCTTATTCTTAATGGGAAATTAGAGTGATATGTGCCCGTCCAAACCCCTACAACTATTCTCTCATTGGTTCCCCCTCTTCCTGTTCATCCTCCTCACAATTTGCAAAATGTGTGAAACAGAAGTTGAAATGTGCTGATTCTCCAAGTGGGGAGATTCTAAGTAACGTGGCTGGAATGGTGAACAGGAGCACCAGGAGAGGATAAATGAGGTGCATTTTAGACACATCTCCCGATCACATGGTATACAGTCCTCTGGGTTTTCCATGCATGTTTTAGCTGTAGGAAGATCCCTTGAACCTGCAGATTTGGGACCCATTGAATGGGTACCAGGTAGTATTACTTTAAAGGTGTGCATTTCCTCACCCAACCTCACATTTCTCTTAGCGCAAACAGTTTCCAGCCTTATGTCTCATCCTGCTGTGGGTCTAGACGTGTTCAATCCATGTTGCATCACCGTCCCTGAGGAAAAGTTGTAAGAGGTTTTCTCTGTCTCTCTGTCATTTATTTTTTTTAATTTATTACTATATTGGTTACAGCTGATTTTCAAAGCTCTGTTTCTTGCTGCTGTACATCCACTTGATTCACGTACAGAGAGACATCAATAAATTCTTTTTCAGATTCTTACCAGTCGTATATATTCTTTTCCGGTGACTTGAGTGTGCTGAGTGCAGTTCCTTTAGCTACCGTGTAGGCCTTGTTGATTATCAGTTTGGTATTTGGAATGGTATCTTTGCTAATTTCAACCTTCCGGATGATGCCTCACCCCTCCCCACCTTTCCCGTTTAGCAGCCTTATGCGTGTTTTCTACATATTTGACTATGTTTTTGTTTTGTAATTTATTTCATGTGTAGCCATTTTGGATTCCACCTTTAAGTGATATCTTATGATATGTGTCTTTTTCTTTTTGAATTCTGTCACTTAGAATGATCATACGTAACTCCTCTGGAGTTGTTACAACTGACCATATTTCATTGATTTCCAGGCTGAGTAATATTCCACTCTACATAAGTACCACATCTCTATCCATTTTTTCCCTCCAGAGACATTTAAGTTATATCCTAGTCGAGGATCTTTTAAACAGAGAGGGGGTAAACATTGGGGTGCCTGTGTCCTCTCGATTTTTGTTTTTCCCAAGATATACGCCCATGAGTGCAAGTGCCCTATGCTCTGTAGCTCATCTTTTAGATGCTTTAGTAAACACAATACACTTCTCCAGGATGGCCGTTGGCAATATACATTTCCACTATAAGTCTCACAGGGCTCCCTCTTCTCCTTGCCCTGTCCTGCATTTCTGTTGTTTACGCTTTATGAGGATGGCTCTTCTGACTGATGCGAAGTGATATCTTTTGTAGTATTGACTTCCAGTGCCCACCTGTTTGGTTGGCTAAAAAAGTGTATGCCCTTTTCTTGAATATATACAGAAAAAAACGCATACACCCTTTTTGGCCAACTGCAATGTTGGCAATGTTCAGCCCCTTTTCTTGTGCTTAATGGCGAGTCCTTTCTACCTCCTCAAATCCCTTTCCTGCCATTCTCCCTTGCTTACAAGTCCTTTTCTCGGACTTTCCTCAAGACATTTTTCAGTGATGGATATTTTCAACTCTGCAGTTTTGTGAATTTTACTGCCCCTGAGTTCCATTGTTCAGCTTGTGTTTATGGGAACTGGCCACAAAGCAGCGGGATTTCCTCAAGCCCTATACTGTTTCATTGGGCAACCCTAACCTTTGGTCAATTCGTCTTCCTGATTGGAAATTAGAGTGACATGTGCCTGTCTGAACACCTAGGACTTGTCTCTCATTGTTCCTCATCCTTCCGCTTCATCCTCTGGACAAATTCCAAACTGTACGCAACAGGATGTTGACAGTGCTGACATCTCCAAGTGGGGAGACTGTTAGTAAAGACGCTGGAGGGGTGAACCCGAGCACCAGGAGATGAGGAGATGAGATGCCTTTTCCAAACTCTTCCCGATCAGACGGTATACCATCCTCTGGGTGTGACAGACATGTTTTAGCAGTAGGAAGAGTCCCATTCATGTAAGGAGAACACCAGGGCTTTTTCAAAATCAGTGTCTCCCCGAAACCCAAACTGGGGAATTTTTTAAGCTACGGCTACACATATGTTCATTAAGGGCCTTGGGATGTAGGCAGAGTCCAAACTTTAGATGATTGAAGTCTTCAGGGTCAGAAGCACTCACCACCAGCTTCCCTTAGGTTACACTTTAACTGTCATTGATAGATGATGTCAATAAAAATATCTATTCTTTTTCAGATTATTTCCCCTTATAGGTTATTGCAAAATGTTGAGTGTAGTTCCCTGTGCTATACAGTAGTTCCTTGTTGATGATCTATTTTATACATAGCAGTGTGTATGTGTTAATTCCAAACTGTTAATTTATCCCTCCTCCCACCTTTCCCCTTTGGTAATAATAAATTATAAGATTTTATACTTCTCAGAAATGGGGGAGCTGAAAGAGAGGTATCATTTTCAATGGAAAAGCATTTAAAACAAGATTGAAGCTTTAACCAAGATTATTAGATGTACATCCTTGAAAAGAAATCACTTCGTTTCTCTAATATTGACCTGACAAATAAGACAAACCTTTTCACTGAACTTGCTTATAATAAAGTGATGGAAATATCAAATGGAAGTGTTAGAAACATCTTATTTTACCCGAGCCTTATACACTGTTCTATGTTAACTACAGTTTGGCTCACACATCTGTTCATTGAGGTTACAATAGTCTCAATTTCTGTTACTGATCCTCCAGAGTGGACCCCAACAAGTGTCCCCCTGCCCAGTGTCATTGGGGCCAACAGATCGAGACTGAGTTTGGTTCACAAGCAAAGGAAACTTTATATTTTGATCAGAGAATGGAGAGGTGAGAGCATGCACTACCCCGTGGGCTGTGGGCTGGGCTGCTGTGTAGAGATCCTGTCAGAGTCAGTGGGAGGGAGGGGGCGGAGCTCTCGAGGGCCGGGTTGGCTGTAGCTCAGGCTCTATATCGCGGAGTCTGCACTGGGCCCCAGGAGCTGAGGTGTCGACCCAGCCATTCTGCACTAGGAAATCTGGTCTGAAGTGCCAGGTGTGGAACCTCTGCATGTGGGACCCTAGGAGCACGTGAAATTAGACAAAGCACAAAGGATAAAAAAGGTTAGACTTGACTTTATTGCCCAGATTCTATTTTTATCTCCCAGGGATTTTTAATGGGCTTTGCTGGGGACAAACCCCTCCTCTGCCTTTTGTCCCGTTCCTCATTCTTGGAGTGCTGAGGGTGCAGACCCCTCTTCTGTAACTGCTGAGTGCTGGGTTGGGAGCCCTCATACCCGGGGGCGAGGGTCAGAGCTTCTCCCCAGCAGCCTCCAGGTGACGTTGATTGTCCCCAGGCCCCCTGCCTCCCTGCTCGTCCACCTGAGCACCAGCATTGGAAGTGTTATAGATTCTAATGACCTTTAAGGGTCCAGGAAAGAGATGTGCAGAGACGCTGTGGGGGCCGGTTTCACCCCGCCCCACATTTGTTCGGCCACCTTAGGCTGACCGTTTCTGCCAGCATAGATGCTCTGACCAGTAGTCTGCGCTTTCTTCAATTAGGCCCCTGAATTAACGTACAAACAGCACCAGGTGTCAGAGCCCTTCCCGCTCAACTCCCAGACAGTCCAGGGTCAGTGGTGATCAAGGACCATGATGGCCACTGAGTCAACAGCCTTTTGAAGTAAACAGGAGTCCAGCCGGTCTTATTGGCCACCATCCTCACGGTGTCTGTAGGCTTTTCTATGGTGACAGTGTGATATACGGTTCCCCCGCCAAGATTATTAGCTCCCCTCTGGGTGCAGTAAGTCCTGCAAGCAGTAGTCTACTCTTTTGGGACACACTCTTGTTGTTTTATGAGAGAAACTCCAGGTCAAGTGATGTTCACACGAGTCGTCATGGTGCCCTGTTGCCCCCGGTTATCTCTCTGGATGTTGGAGTTGGAGGGCCTCCTCACTCGAGGTCGGTGTGCCCACGGAGTGAACCCTGCAACTTCAGGGCATGGTTGGTGGTTAGGATCACCACGTGGGGTCCTTTTCCCTTAGGAGGGAAGTGGCCTTTTGGGCTGCTGATTTCCAGGTTTTTAGATACCGCCAGTATCTTGGCCAGATGTGGCAGTGGGCCAAGCCCCTTGGTGACCGTAGTTTATCCTACCTGGATGGCATTCTTGCATTGTTCCATTTCAAGTGGTCCCAGTTTTTGCACTAATTCTCCAATGGCGATTCACCTTTCACCGGGAATGTAAAGGTCAAAGGGTTTAGCTAAATTAGGTAGTTCCAGGGCAAGGGTCAGAATTGACTGCTCTTTCCATTCTTGAAAGGCCACTTCTGGATTCTATTCAAAAGGATCATCATCTTTTCCTTTCAGTGTTTCATATAGAGGCCCAGCTAGTAGACTCTAGTTAGGGATCCAGAAGCAGCAAACCCTGGCCTCCCCAGGAACCCCTAAGCTGTCTTCTAGTTTTAGAAAGGGGTAAGGCTGAAAATGGTTTCTTCCCTTTCCTGGGATGGGCTTCTCTGACCTTCTGTGAGAATGAAGCCCAGGCAGGTCACCGCAGTCTGTGATATTTGAGCTTTTTCTTGGACAACTTCTATCCTTTATTGGCTTGGTAGTTCAGAGGCCTCCTTAGTAGGGCTGGCGATCAGAATGTCATCTGCGTATTGAAGGAGGGTTTCCTTTTCCAGAGGTAGAACTTTTAGGTCTTTAGCTAAGCTTTCCCCAAAGATGGTGTGGGAATTTTTGCACCCTTGGGGCCAGACGGCCTGGAAGTATTGTTTTAGTTGTATGTTGAGTCCTGCCACTCACAAGCCAAACTTTCTTGTGACTCTGGGACTAATGGAATACAAAAGAAGGCATCATTGAAGACTAATACAGAATACCATGTCCTGGTGGTTGGTAGAATGACCAGCAGGGTGTAGGAATTAGGAGCAACTGGAGGTATATCCTCGGTGGCTTCACTGACTGTCCTGACATCTTTTACCAGGTCCCCAGCAGCCCATGGGGCTCTCGTGGTCAGACCAATCCCAGAATATGGAGCTCACCTGGGCAGGTACCCCACCCCCACCCCAGCCCACGGGGCTCTCGTGGTCAGGCCCCTCCCAGGATACAGAGCTACCCTTGCAGGTACCGTGTCAGGGCTGGGCACACAGGAACCGTGCACATAGCCCTCATTGCAGAGTACCCCCAGCTCACCTGTCGCTCAGAGCTGACACAGAGCACCTCAGAGCAGGACTTGAACTAACAAACAGCAGCTGCGACAGGTCTGTGACCCTGGGCATCACTCTGTGCGGCCTCCCTCCACCTGGTCTTCCAGAGACTTCCACTGCACCTGGGGCACCAGGCCTCTGTCTCCAACCACCACCCACCCCTCCTCTCCCTGACTCCTGGGTTCCTCTCATTAGGAGAGGGTTTTCTTGAAGTTGTCTCCCACTCATGGGCCAGATAAAATGATTAGAAAACAAGCCAAAGCTGCAGCCCCTTGTCTATCCTGACTCTCAGGAGCCCACACCTGTTCCTTGGACCTGGCCGGTTCAGCAAGTTCCATTTTCTGCAACTGTGAGCCCCTGAGGGGTGATGATTGGCTGACCTGGGCAGCCTTACCGTGCCGGTCAGCCCTCCCCAGGTGTGCCTGGATTGAGATCAATATAAATACCACTCCAGGCAGCAAGAGCCCCTGCAGCCGTGCCTGACACCATTTTCTCTGCCCTGTCAGCAGTCTCGGGGCTGGGCTGGTGGGAGGGAGGGAGAGGCCATGGCTTTGTGGGTGGCCCAGTGTGAGTGGGGCTCTGCTGGACTTTCTGCAGCAGTTGTCAGGCTGCCACCTGCTAAAGAAGAGGATGTGTCACCCATACCTGCTGCTGGAATTTCTCCCTGGGCAGAGGTGAGGAAGGAAAAAGGCAGTGGGGGCAGGGACAGGACGGGTATCTCAGGCAGGGAAATGGAAATCTTCCAGAAGAGCACCCAGGGCCAGGACCATCCTGGCTGACCTGCAGGCACCAAGTTGGCCGGCATGCTGTCACTCGTGTGGCTCTATGGCCCTTCCTCTAGGCTTTCAAGTCCTTGTATATATTCAGGTGTTTTACCTGGGACGGGTGGGAATAGTTCAGCAGCAACTGGCCTGGGGCTCAGCTCACGTTTACTCACAGATGCCTCGGCACGGTCCCCCAGGCTTGTAATGAGGACACTCCTTGCGGGGGGGCTGCTGGCTGCATGCGAGACGATTCCCCACCTCTGACCAACTTCAGAATTGTCTACCACTGGAGCAAGTGCCCCGATAGTGTTTTCATCTGTATAACTGGTGGGTTCTGTTTTGTTTTTTTCTTTTTTGTTTCAAGGTAGGTTTTATTCCTCTTTTTTGTACTTATGGTTGTAAGCATGGAAATAATTCATTGATATAAATACATGTATGTGAAGGGAATAACTTTTTTCCGTTTTTTAAAAAATTTTATTTTTCATTTTATTTTATTTATTTTTTATACAGCAGGTTCTTATTGGTTATCTATTTTATACATATAAATGTATACATGTCAATCCCAATCTCCCAACTCCTCCCACCGCCACCCCCCCCATGGCTTTCCCCTCTTTGTGTCCATACATTTGTTCTCTACATCTGTGTCTCTATTTCTGCCCTTCAAACCGGTTCATCTGTACCATTTTTCTAGGTTCCACATATATGCGTTAATATACAATATTTGTTTTTCTCTTTCTGACTTACTTCACTCTGTATGACAGTCTCTAGATCCATCGACGTCTCTACAAATGACCCAATTTCATTCCTTTTTATGGCTAATAATCCATTTTATATATGTACCACATCTTTATCCATTCGTCTGTCTGTGGGCATTTAGGTTGCTTCCATTACCTGGCTATTGTAAATAGTGCTGCAATGAACATTGTGGTGAATGTGTCTTTTTGATTTATGGTTTTCTCTGGGTATATGCCCAGTAGTAGGTTGCTGGATCATATGGTAATTCTATTTTTAGTTTTTTAAGGAACCTCCATACTGTTCTCCATAGTGACTATCAATTTACATTCCCACCAATCGTGGAAAAGGGTTCCTTTTCTCCACACCCTCTCCAGCATTTGTTGTTTGTAGATTTTCTGATGATGCCCATTCTAACAGGTGTGAGGTGATACCTCATTGTAGTTTTGATTTGCATTTCTCTAATAATTAGTGATGTAGAGCAGCTTTTCATGTGCTCCTTGGCCATCTCTACGTCTTCTTGGAAGAAATGTCTATTTAGATCTTCTGCCCATTTTTGTATTGGGTTGTTTGTTTTTTTAATATTGAGCTGCATGAGCTGTTTATATATATTGGAGATTAATCCTTTGTCCATTGATTCAGTTGCAAATATATTCTCCCATTCTGAGGGTTGTCTTTTTGTGTTTGTAGTTTCCATTGCTTTGCAAAAGCTTTTACGTTTCATTAGGTCCCATTTGTTTAGTTTTCTTTTTTATGTCATTACTCTAGGAGGTGGATCAAAAAAGATCTTGCTGTGATTTATGTTAGAGTATTCTTCCTATGTTTTCCTCTAAGAGTTTTATACTGTCCGGTCTTACATTAAGGTCTCTAATCCATTTTGAATTTATTTTTGTGTATGGTGTTAGGGGGTGTTCTAATTTCATTCTTTTACATGTAGCTGTCCATTTTTCCCAGCACCACTGATTGAAGACACTGTCTTTTCTCCATTGTATAGTCTTGCCTACTTTGTCATAGATTAGTTGACCATAGGTGTGTAGGTTTATCTCTGGGCTTCTTTCTTTTTTATTTTCCTTTTACACCTTTATTGGAGTATAATTGCTTTACAATGGAGTGTTAGTTTCTGCTGTATAACAAAGTGAATCAATTATACATATACATATATCACCATATCCCCTCCCTCTTACATCTCCCTCCCACACTCCACATCCCACCCCTTTAGGTGGTCGCAAAGCACCGAGCTGATCTCCCTGTGCTATGTGGCTGCTTCCCAGTAGCTATCGATGTTACATTTCGTAATGTATATATGTCCATGGCACTCTCTCACTTCGTCCCAGCTTACCCTTCCCCCTCCCCGTGTCCTCAAGTCCTTTCTCTATGTCTGTGTCCTTAATCCTGTCCTGCCCCTAGGTTCTCCATAAACTTTTTTCTTTAGATTCCATATATCTCTGTTAGCACACGGTATTTATTTTTCTCTTTCCGACTTACTTCACTGTGTAGGACAGACTCTAAGTCCATCCCCCTCACTACAAATAACTCAGTTTTGTTTCTTTTTATGGCTGAGTAATATTCCATTTATATATGTGCCAGATATTCTTTATCCATTCATCTGTCGATGGACACTTAGGTTGCTTCCATGTCCTGGCTATTGTAAGTAGAACTGCAATGAACATTGTTGTATATAACTCTTTTTGAATTATGGTTTTCTCAGGGCAAATGCCCAGTAGTTGGATTGCTGGGTCGTATGGTACTTCTATTTTTAGTTTTTTAAGGAACCTCTATACTGTTATCCCTAGTGGGTATAGCAATTTACATTCCCAGCAACAGTGCAAGAACGTTCCCTTTTCTCCAGTAACTGCCTCTCCAGCATTTATTGTTTGTAGATTTTTTGATGATTGCCATTCTGACTGCTGGGAGGTGATACCTCACTGTAGTTTTGATTTGCATTTCTCTAATGATTAGTGATGTTCAGCATCCTTTCATGTGTTTATTGGCAATCTGTATATCTCCTTTGGAGAAATGTCTATTTAGGTCTTCTGCCCATTTTTGGATTGTGTTGTTTGTTTTTGTGATATTGAGCTACACGAGCTGCTTGTAAATTTTGGAGATTAATCTTTTGTCATTTGCTTCATTTGAAAACATTTTCTCCCATTCTGAGGGTTGTATTTTCGTCTTGTTTATGTTTTCCTTTGCTGTGCAAAAGCTTTGAAGTTTCATTAGGTCCCATTTGTTTATTTTTGTTTTTATTTCCACTTCTCTAGGAGGTGGGTCAAAAAGGATCTTGCTGTGATTTATGTCATAGAGTGTTCTGCCTATGTTTTCCTCTAATAATTTTATAGTGTCTGGTCTAACATTTAGATCTCTAATTCATTTTGAGTTTATTTTTGTGTATGGTGTTATGGAGTGTTCTAATTTCATTCTTTCACGTGTAGTTGTCCAGTTTTCCCAGCACCATTTACTGAAGAGACTGTCTTTTCTTCATTGTATATCTTTGCCTCCTTTGTCATAGATGAGTTAGCCATAGGTACGTAGGTTTATCTCTGGGCTTTCTATCTTGTTCAATTGATCTATATTTCTGTTTTTGTGCCAGTACCATATAGTCTTGATTAATGTAGCTTTGTAGTATAGTCTGAAGTTAGGAAGTCTGATTCCTCCAGCTCTTTTAATTTCCCTCAAGACTGCTTTGGCTATTCGGGGTCTTTTGTGTCTCCATACAAATTTTAAGATTTTTTTGTTCTAGTTCTGTAGAAAATGCCAGTGGTATTTGATAGGGATTGCATTGAATCTGTAGCTTGCTTTGGGTGCTATAGTCATTTTCACAATATTGATTCTTCTAATCCAAGAACATGGTTTATACCTCCATATGTTTATATCATCTTTGATTTCTTTCAGCAGTGTCTTATAGTTTTCTGAGTACAGGTCTTTTACCTCCTTATGTAGGTTCATTCCTCCGTATTTTATTCTTTTTGTAGCAATGGTGAATGAGATTGTTTCCTTAATTTCTCTTTCTGATCTTTCATTGTTAGTGTATAGGAATGCAAGAGATTTCTGTGCATTAATTTTGTATCCTGCAACTTTACCAAATTCATTGATTAGCTCTAGTAGTTTTCTGGTGGCATCTTTAGGATTCACTATGTGTAGTATCGTGTCATTTGCAAACAGTGACAATTTTACTTCTTCTTTTCCAATTTGTATTCCTTTTATTTCTTTTTCTTCTCTGATTACTGTGTCTAGGACTTCCAAAACTATGTTGAGTAATAGTGGTGAGAGTGGACATCCTTGTCTTGTTCCTGATCTTAGAGGAAATGCTTTTAGTTTTTCACTATTGAGAATGATGTTTGCTGTGGGTTTGTCATATACCGCCTTTATTATGTTGAGGTAGATTCCCTCTATGCCCACTTTTTGGAGACTTTTAATCATAAATTGGTGTTGAATTTTGTCGAAAGCTTTTCCTGCATCTATTGGGATGATCATATTTTTATTCTACAATTTGTTAATATGGTGTATCACATTGATTGATTTGTGTATATTGAAGAATTCTTGCATCCCTGGGATAAACCCCACCTGATCATGGTGCATGATCCTTTTAATGTGTTGTTCAATTCTGTTTCCTAGTATTTTGTTGAGGATTTTTACATCTATATTAATCAGTGATATTGGTCTCTAATTTTCTTTTTCTGTAGTATCTTTGTCTGGTTTTGGTATCAGGGTGATGGTGGCCTCATATAATGAGTTTGGGAGTGCTCCTTCCCCTGAAAAGTTCTGAAGAGTTTGAGAAGATTGGGTGTTAGCTCTTGTCTAAATGTTTGATAGAATTCACCTCTGATGCCATCTAGTTCTGGACTTTTGTTTGTTGGAAGATTTTTAATCACACTTTCAATTTCATTACTTGTGATAGGTCTGTTCATATTTTCTATTTCTTCCCGGTTCAGTCTTGGAAGGTTATACCTTTCTAAGAATTTGTCCATTTCTTCCAGGTTGTCCATTTTATTGGCATAGAGTTGCTTGTAGAGGTCTCTTAGGATGCTTTGTATTTCTGTGGTGTCTGTTACAACTTCTCCTTTTTCATTTCTAATTTTATTGATTTGAGTCCTCTTCCTCTTTTACTTGAGTCTGGCTACAGGTTTATCATTTTTGTTTATCTTCTCAAAGAACCAGCTTTTAGTTTTATTGATCTTTGCTATTGTTTTTATTTCATTTATTTCTGCTCTGATCTTTATGATTTCTTTCCTTCTATTAACTTTGGGTTTTGTTCTTCGTTCTCTAGTTCCTTTAGGTGTAGGGTTAGATTGTTTATTTGAGATTTTTCTGGTTTCTTGAGGTAGGCTTTTATTGCTATAAACTTCCCTCTTAGAACTGTTTTTGCTGCATCCCATAGGTTTTCAATCATCGTGTTTTTGTTGTCATTTGTCTCTAGGTAGTTTTTGATTTCCTCTTTTATTTCTTCAGTGATCTCTTGGTTATTTAGAAACGTATTGTTTAGCCTCCATGTGTTTGTTTTTTACGTTATTTTCCCTGTAATTGAGTTCTAATCTCATAGCATTGTGGTCGGAACAGCTGCTTGATATGATTTCAGTTTTCTTAAATTTACTGAGGCTTTATTTGTGACCCAAGATGTGATCTATCCCGGAGAATGTTCCGTGTACCATTGAGAAGAACTTGTAGTCTGCTGTTTTTGGATGGAATGTCCTATAAATATCCATTAAATCTATCTGGTCTATTGTGTCATTTAAAGCTTGTGTTTCCTTATTAATTTTCTGTCTGGATGATCTCCATTGGTGTAAGTGAGGTGTTAAAGTCCCTTGCTATTATTGTGTTACTGTTGATTTCCTCTTTTATAGCTGTTAGCAGTTGCCTTATATATTGAGGTGTTCCTGTGTTGGGTACATATATATTTATAATTGTTATATCTTGGATTGATCTCTTGATCATTATGTAGTGTCCTTCCTTGTCTCTTGTAACATTCTTTATTTTAAAATCTATTTTATCTGATATGAGTATTGCTACTCCAGCTTTCTTTTGATTTTCATTTGCATGGAATATATTTTTCCATCCCCTCACTTTCAGTCTGTATGTGTCCCTAGGTCTGAAATGGGTCTCTTGTAGACAGCATATATATGGATCTTGTTTTTGTATCCATTCAGTGAGCCTGTGTCATTTGGTTGGAGCATTTAATCCATTCATGTTTAAGGTAATTATCAATATGTATGTTCCTATTATTATTTTCTTAATTGTTATGGGTTTGTCTTAGTGGGTCCTTTTCTTCTCTTGTGTTTCCCACTTAGAGAAGTTCCTTTAGCATTTGTTGTAGAGCTGGTTTCATGGTGCTGAATTCTCTTAGCTTTTGCTTGTCTGTAAAGCTTTTGATTTCTCCATCAAATTTGAATGAGATACTTGCTGGGTGGAGTACTCTTGGTGGTAGGTTCTTCCCTTTCATCACATTAAATTTATCATGCCACTCCCTTCTGGCTTGTAGATTTTCTGCTGAGAAATCAGCTGTTAACCTTATGGGAGTTCCGTTGTATGTTGTCATTTTTCCCTTGTTGCTTTCAATAATTTTTCTTTGTCTTTAATTTTTTCAATTTGATTACTGTGTGTCTCGGCATTTTTCTCCTTTGGTTTATCCTGCCTGGGACTCTCTGCGCTTCGTGGACTTCGGTGGCTATTTCTTTTCCCATGCTAGGGAAGTTTTCAACTATAATCTCTTCAGATATTTTCTCGAGTCCTTTCTCTCTCTGTTCTCCATCTGGGACCCCTATAATGCGAATGTTGTTGCATTTAATGTTGTCCCAGAAGTCTCTTAGGTTGTCTTCATTTATTTTCATTCTTTTTCTTTATTCTGTTCCATGGCAGTGATTTCCACCTTTCTGTCTTCCAGGTCACTTATCCGTTCTTCTGTCACAGTTATTCTGCTACTGATTCCTTCTAGTGTATTTTTCATTTCAGTTATTGTATTGTTCATCTCTGTTTGTTTGTTCTTTAATTCTTCTAGGTGTTTGTTCCTTAATTCTTCTAGGTCTTTGTTAAGCATTTCTTGCATCTTCTCGATCTTTGCCTCCATTATTTTTCTAAGGTCTTGGATCATCTTCACTATCATTATTCTGAATTCTTTTACTGGAAGGTTACCTATCCCCACTTCATTTCGTTGTTTTTCTGAGGATTTATCTTGTTCCTTGATCTGGTATAAAGTCCTCTGCCTTTTCATTTTCTCTATCTTTCTGTGAATGTGGTTTTCCTTCCACAGGCTGCAGAATTGTAGTTCTTCTTGCTTCTGCTGTCTGCTCTCCAGTGATTGAGTCTATCTGAGAGGCTTGTGCAAGCTTCCTTATGCGAGGGACTGGTGGTGGGTAGAGCTCGGTGTTGCTCTGGTGGGCAGAGCTTTAATCTGCTTGTCTGTGGATTAAATAAAAGTTTAATAAAAAGTTTAATCCGCTTGTCTGCTGATGCATGGGGCTGGGTTCCCTCCCTGTTGTTTGTTTGGACTGAGGCGACCCAGCACTGGAGCCTACCTTGCTCTTGGTGAGGCTAATGGTGGACTCTGGGAGAGTTCACGCCAAGGAGTATTTCCCAGAACTTCTGCTGTCAGTGTCGTTGTCCCCATGGTGAGCCACAGCCACACCCCACCTCTGCAGGAGACCCTCTAAAACTAGCAGCTAGGTATGATCATTCACCTATGGGGTGACTGCTCCTTCCCCTGGGTCCTGATGTGCACACTACTTTGTGTGTGTCCTCCAAGAGGGGAGTCTCTGTTGAGACTCTGAGTCTCTGAGTGCAGTTGAGACTCTGAGTGGAGTCGCACAGACTCTGGGTCCTGTGAAGCTTCGATGTTTTGTGGTTCTAGAAATCCTATAGGAGACGGTCCACAGCAGGTGAAGCTAATGCTGTCATAGAGGTGGTGAAACCAAAGATCTGCAGTTCCGACTAGAGGTGCTGATGTACAAACAGGACAAAATCATCTCATGTGAATGTAGTTCAGGCATGTTTAAAATGAATGCAGTCATGTTAATGCCTAACATCTTCTATCTTGTGCCTCTCCTCAAGGACCACCTCCTCAGTTCCTGAGGCTCCTGTAAGTCATGTACAGGGGAATGGAGAGTGGGCTCTGTCCAGTCTGAGCTCTGAGTTACCCTGTGTGTATCTTAGGATACTTTGTATTTCTGTGGTGGCTCTTGTAACATCATCTCTTTCAGTTCTGATTTATTTGGGCCCTCTCTTTTAAAAAAAATACTACTGTTGTCTTTTATTCTTTACAGAAGT
The DNA here is from genome assembly GCF_937001465.1 of Orcinus orca. NCBI lineage: Eukaryota > Metazoa > Chordata > Mammalia > Artiodactyla > Delphinidae > Orcinus > Orcinus orca. The sequence continues at coordinate 2,465,762 of NC_064565.1, read as the reverse complement.
TTAATAAGTGTTTGATCTACTACCCTTACTCTATGTATACTTTTTGCCGTGAGATTTTTACTTTTGTTTGTTTTCTTGTTACTGTCAATAATTAGTGAGAATTCTTTTAAGCTACCTTCAACATTGCTTATAAAGCTGCTTTATTAGTGATGACAGAGCTTTAATGGAAGTCGTGTTCTGGTTGTAAACTAGAACGCAATGTGCCAGCAAAAAGTCCCTTAAGTGTATGTCTCATTACTTCTTGTTCTTTTTTTTTCCTTTTTTCTCTCTTTTTTTTCTTGTTCTTTTTTTAATTTTTATTTTTTATCAGAGCAAATTTGATTAAAATGTTTTGTTTGTTCTAGGTGTGTAAGATGTGGTTCTTTTACACATATACATGTATCTATACTTCTTCAGATCGTTTTCTCATGTAGCTTGTGACACAATGTTGAGTAGTCTTCTCTTGGTATTCCGTAGGTCTTTGGTGATTATATATTTCACATGTGTTTCTATATCTATGTTAACCCCAATATCCTAATATATCCAGTCCTCACACCTTTCCATTTGGTGAACCTTAACTTTGTTTAATGAATCTGTGATTGCCTTTCTCTGTGGAAATATCTTCATTGGTATCAATTTTTAGCTAACACCTATAAGTGATATTATAGGATATGTGTCTTTTGCTGTCTGACTTAGTACAATTTGCCTGATTACCTCTAGAATCATCTATGGTGCTGCAAATGGCATTGTTTCATTTTTTTCCCTAGATAATATTCCATCTGTACATGTACCAGTTCTTCTTTGTCCACTCACCTCTTGATGGACTTTTTGGTTGCCTCCATGTCTTGGCTATTGTAATACTGCTGCACTGCACATTTGCCTGCCTGTGTCTTTCCAATTCTGTCTTCTTATGTTATAGGCCCAAGAGTGGGCCTCCTGTATCATATAGTATCTCAGGGTTTACTGTTTAAATGCACCACGATTCTGTGCTCATTAGTGGCTCTTTCCAGGTTACATCTCACTTAAAGTTGAGGGTATGCATTTCTCCACAACACCTTCAGCATTTATTTATTTATTTATTTTTAACATCTTTATTGAAGTATAATTGCTTTACAATGGTGTGCTAGCTTGTGCTTTACAACAAAATGAATCAGTTATACATATACATATGTTCCCATATCACTTCCCTCTTGCGTCTCCCTCCCTCCCACCCTCCCTCCCCTCCAGGCGGTCACAAAGCACCGAGCTGATCTCCCTGTGCCATGCTGCTGCTTCCCACTAGCTATCTACCTTACGTTTGGTAGTGTATATATGTCCATGCCTCTCTCTCCCTTTGTCACAGCTTACCCTTCCCCCTCCCCATATCCTCAAGTCCATTCTCTAGTAGGTCTCTGTCTTTATTCCTGTTTTACCCCTAGGTTCTTCGTGACATTTTTTTTTCTTAAATTCCAGGTATATGTGTTAGCATACGGTATTTGTCTCTCTCTTTCTGACTTACTTCACTGTGTATGACAGACTCTAGGTCTATCCACCTCATTACAAATAGCTCAATTTCGTTTCTTTTTATGGCTTCAGCATTTATTGTTTGTAGTTTTCTTGTTGATGGATATTCTGACTGGTGTGAGCTGATACCTCTTTGTGGTTGAATTTGCATATGACTCATAATCCTTTGAAATTGAGCTTTAAGGCATGTCCTTTTTATTTTTCAAACTGTGATTACAGCTTAGCTCTTCAAAGTGTTTTCTAAAGTATGTGTTACATTTTGAAATTTATTGGCCATTACCTCCCTCAAAACATTTTGAGGGCAGGTTTCATTTACAGCCCTGCAGTACTTGTTCACATGAAGTGACCATTAGCACAGGCTTTAAAGCTGCTTTTGCAGGTAATGGCCAGATTGCAGCAGCCTTTCTTTGTTCCCCATGCTGGTACTAGGGAAACAGAGCTTCCGGCCAGTGGTCTTCCTCGGTTATAAATTAGAGTGGAATGTGCCCGGATAAACCCCCAAAGGCTGATGTCTCCTTATTTTTGTTTGTTTTTTAAATTTAATTTATATTTTTATCGGAGTAATATTCCATTGCGTATATGGACCACTTCTTGGTGCATAGCTCTGTTGAGGGACATTTTCGTTGCTTCCAAGTGTTGGCTATATTAAATATTGCTGGAGTGCAAGATTGCCAGCCTGTGACTTTTTGATTCTCATTTTCTGAGGTGATAGGCCCAGCAGTGGGTGTGACTGATTGACTAGTAGCTCAATGTTTACCTTTTCAAAGCACCTCCATTGTGTTTTCATTAGTGGCTCTTACCATGTCTCCCTTAGAACCGAGGGTACGAACTTCTCCACAATCCCTTCAGCATTTATAGTTTGCAGCATTTTTGCTAATGGCCAATCTGACTGCTGTGACCTGATAAGTTTTTGTAATTTGGGTTTGCATGACTTTAAAAATTCCTAAAATTCATCATTTTCCACGCCTTTTTCCTTTCTGTTAAAAATCAAGTGTGAGTACAATATATCTCTTGAAGCTCTCTTCTTGGAAGGTTGCCCTCTTTTGAATTTTTGGTGGATATTCGACCCCAGGATTTTTTTGGAGGGCAGATGTCATTACAGAACTGCAAGTTTGGTGAATATTTAGTGACCATTAGCACTGGGTTTAAAGCTGCTGTTGTGGGAAACGGCCACAAGGAGGCAGCATTTGTCCTTTCCCAAATCTGAGTACTAGGGCAGCAGAGCCTTTCTGGAAGTCGTGGTCCTAGGTTTTAAGTTAGAATGGAATGTGCCAGGAGGAACGCCCATAAGTTTATGTCTCATTACATCTTGGTTTTTAAAATTTATTTAATCGGGGTAATGATTAGATATTGTTTGTCCAGATGTACACAATCTGGTTCATTTGTACAATATATATGTCTATTCATGTTCAGATCCTCTTCCCATGTAAAATATTACAGTGTTCCGTAGACCTCCCTTGCTATATGGTCCATCTTTTTGATATATGTTTATTATATGTATTTGTATACGTATGGTAACGTTAATCTTAATTTATCCATTCTGCCCACCTTTCCTTTTAGATAAGCATACTTAATTTCTAAGTCTGTGAGTGTCTTTCTCTGTGGAAATATGTTCATTTGTGTTAGTTATTAGATAACGCCTATAAGTGATATCATAAGATATAGGTCTTTTGCTTTCTGACTTACCTCATATTCTGTGATTATCTCCAAGCTCATCTATGGCACCTCAAATAGCAGTGTTTCATTGTTTTCCATGGCTAATATTCTATTGTGAACGTGGACCACTTCTTCTTCATCCATACATCTGTTGATGGACATTTTGGTGGCTTCACTGTCTTGGCTATTGTGAATAAGGCTGCAGTGCAGCTTTTGCAGCCCGCGTCTTCTCGATTCTGGTCTTCTCAGGTGAGAGGCCCAGTGGTGTGACTGCTGCATCGAATGGTATCTCAACTTTTACTTTTAATCGTAGCTCCTTTCTGTTCTCATTATTGGCTCTTACCACGTTACATCTCACCAGCAGCTAGAGGGTACACAGTTCTCTAAAACCCCTTCAGAATTTATTGTTTGTAGACCTTTTGCTGATGGTCAGTCGACTGGTGTGAGTTGAAACCTTTTTGTACATTAGATTTGTATGAGTCTAATAAATCCTGAGGTTGAGCTTTCACCCATTTTCCTTTTTTTAAACAAGAGAGTGAGTCAAACTTAACTCTTCATACTATCGTCTTGAAAATTTTGTCAGTTTTGAATTTTATTGTCCATTCCCTACCTCAGCACAGTTGTTTAGGGCAGGTGTCCTTTGCAGCCCTGAGTCCTTGTGAATGTTAAGAGAACATTAGCTGTGGGCTTAACGCCGCTCTTGCGGAAAACGGCCACAAGGCAGCAGAATTTCTACATTTCCAACTCTGGGTTTTTGGGCAGCAGAGCCTTCCTGGAAATCGTGTTAGTAGGCTGCAAATTAGAGTGGAATGTGCCAGAGCACATCCCCAAGAGCTTATATCTCCTTACTTCTTGTTTGTTTTATAAATTTAATTTTTATTAATTATCAGAGCAAACTTGATAAAAATATTTTGTTTCTCCTAGGTGTACAGAATCTGGTTCATTATATCAATGTATCTGTCATTTATCTTTGCATTCTTTACCGTGTAGGTTATTACAGAGTGTTGCCTAGACCTCTCTTGGTATTCCATAGGTATTTTGTGATTATATATTTCATATGTATTAGTACATGTCTGTTAACCCTCATATCCTAATTCACACATTCCTTACACTTTTCCATTTGGTTAAACATAATTTTTTTTTCTTAATCCATGCTTTTCCTTCTCTTGGAAATAAGTTCATGAGTATCAACTTTTAGGTAACACCTAGAAGTGATGTCATAGGATATCTGTCTTTCACTTTCTTTCTTTAATTTGAGTGATTATCTCTAGGTCCTTATATGGTGGTGCAAACGGCACTCTTTCATTGTTTTCCATGGCTAATATTCCATTGTTTACATGGACCACTTCCTCTTTGTGCATTTTTCTGTTGATGGACATTTTGGTTTCTTCCAAGTCTTGGCTATGTTAAATATTCCTGCAGTACAGGATTGCCAGCCTGTGTCTTTTCCATTCTGCTCTGCTCAGGTGATAGGCACATCAAAGGACCTACCAGATCACATGGTAGCTCAATTTTTACCCTTAAACGCACCTCCATTATGTTTTCACTACTGGCTGTTACCAGTTTACATCCCCCCAGCAGCTGGAGGGTACACAGTTCTCTGAAACCCCTTCAGCATTTATTCTTTGTAGACTTTTTGCTGAAGAACATTCTGACGGCTGTGAGGTGAACATTTCTGTAATTGGATTTGCATGGCTTTATTCATTGCTGATGTTGCGCATTTTTCAATTTCCTTTTATTTTAAAGAGAAAAAAAGAAAAGACAAAATGTGCGTAAAATATGCCTCTTGACATTGTCTTCTTGAAATGTTGACGTCTTTTGAATTTTCTGGTCGATTACGACCCCAGGACATTTTTTGAGGCCCGGTGTCCTTTACAGTGCTGCACATATTTTGAATATTAAGTGAACATTACCTCTTGGTTTAAAGCTGCTGTTGTGTGAAACAGCCACAAGGCGGCAGCATTTCTCCTTTACCAAATCTGGTTACCAGGGCAACAGAGCCTTAATGGAAGTCCTGTTCTAGGTTGAAAATTAGAATGGGATGTGCCAGGAAAAATTCCTTTCAGTTTATGTCTCATTATTTCTTGTTCATATTTTTAATTTAATTTTTATTTTTTATCGCAGCAAATTTGATTACAATGTTTTTTTGTTGTTGTTCTAGGTGTGCAAGATGTGGTTCTTTCACACACATACATATATCTATTCTTCTTTGGAACCTTTTCCCAGGTAGGTTATGACACAATGTTGAGTAGTCTTCTCTTGGTATTCCGTAGGTCTTTGGTGATTATATATTTCACATGTGTTTCTATATCTATGTTAACCCCAATATTGTAATGTATCCAATCCTCACACCTTTCGATTTGGGGAACCATAAGTTTGTTCAATGAATCTGTGATTGCCTTTCTCTGTGGAAATATCTTCATTGTTATCAATTTTCAGGTAACACCTATAAGTGATATACGTTAGGTGTCTTTCGCTTTCTCACTTACTACAAGTTGCATGGTTACCTCTAGACTCATCTATGGTGCTGCAAATGGCATTGTTTCATTTTTTTCCCGAGCTAATATTCCATCTCTACATGTAACAGTTCCTCTTTGTCCACTCATCTGTTGATGGACTTTTGGTTGCTTCCATGTCTTGGCTATTGTAATACTGCTGCAGTGCAGATTTGCCTGCCTGTGTCTTTCCAATTATGTCTTCTTATGTTATAGACCCAGGAGTGGGCCTGCTGGATCATATAGTAGCTCAATGTTTACCTTTTAAAGGCACCTCCACCCTGTTCCCATTAGTGACTCTTACCAGGTTACGTCCCACTTCAAATTAAGGGTATGCTTTTCTCCACAACCTCTTCAGCATTGATCATTTGTAGTTTCTTTCCTGATGGTTATTCTGAATGGTGTGAGCTGATACCTCTGTGTGGTTGGATTTGCATGTGTCTCATAATCCTTTGAAATTGAGCTTTCAGGCATGTCCTTTTATTTTTCAAACGGTTATTACAGCTTAGTTCTTCAAATGGTTTTCTTGAAATATGTGCCACATTTTGAAATACTTTGGCCTTTACCTCCCGCAAAACATGATGAAGGCAGGTTTCCTTTACAGCCCTGCAGGACTTGTTCATATGAAGTGAAACTTAGCATAGGTTTTAAAGCTGCTTTTGCAGGTAATGGCCAGAGGGTGGAGCATTTCATAATTCCATGAAACGTAACTGAACACACAATATATATTTTTTCTTTTAAATTTCCATTGTTACTTTTTTAAAGTACAATTATAATTGAAGTTCTTTGTAACAAGTGAAATTTAAAAAATTAAAGGAAAATATAATATTTTACCACTTGCCATCCTTTCCCATTTACTGAAATGACCAGCATAATGTGTAGAGTTCTCATTTTATCCAGGTGTTCTATACATCTGGAATATCATGCTTCTCACTGTAGAAAAACAGATTTAGCTCTCACACTTTTTATAGGCTACATAACAGTCCATAGAACAGAAGTACCAACTATTTCAGACTTAGCTTTTTGAGGGACACTCAGGTTACTTTCTGTTTTATTTTGTTGTTCTTTTTCTGGGGGGGGTAGGAGTTTATTATTTATTTATTTATTTTTGTTGTGTTGGGTCTGAGTTTCCGTGTGAGGGCTTTCTCTAGTTGTGGCAAGTGGGGGGCCACTCTTGATCTCGGTGCGCGGGCCTCTCACTATTGCGGCCTCTCTTGTTGCAGAGCACAGGCTCCAGATGCGAGGGCTCACTGGTTGTGGCTTATGGGCCTAGTTGCTCCATGGCATGTGTGATCCTCCCAGACCAGGGCTCGAACCTGTGTCCCCTGCATTAGCAGGCAGATTCTAACCACCGCACCACCAGTGAAGCCCCCTATTTTGTTGTTCTGCTAGTTTGTTTTAACCCAAGAAAATATTTTTTTAAATACAAAAAAACAAAATTAAGCTAGGGGTAAGGATTAGGGTTTAGGGTAAGGTTTAGGGTTAAGATACGGGTTAGGATTATTGTACGGCTTAGAGTATGGTTTAGGGTTATGGTTATGGTACGGGTTAGTGTTAGGGTACAGTTTAGGGTATGGCTATGGTTTAGTGTTAGGGTACGGGTTAAGGTATGGGTTAGTGTTAGGGTATGGGTTAGGATTAGGGTATGGTTTACATTCAGGGTTATGGTTAGGTTTAGTGTATGGGTTAGTGTTAGGTACGGGTTAGGGTAAGGGTTAGGGTTAGGTTTAGTGTTAAGGAAGGGGTACAGTTTAAGGTACAGTATAGGGAACAACAAAGGGTTAGGGTTAGGGTATGTGTTAGGGTACAGTTTAGTGTTAGTGTACAGGTTAGGATTAAGGTATGGTTTAGGGTAAGGCTTAGGGTTAGGGTTAGGGAACGGGTATGGTTTGGGGTACAGTTTAGGGTATGACCACGGGTTAGGAGTAGGGTAAGTGTTAGGGTACGATTAGTGTTAGTGTACAGGTTAGGATTATGGTACGGGATAGTGTAAGGGTTAGGGTTAGGGTTAGGGAATGGGTACAGATTAGGTTACAGGTTAGGGTATGACAACGGGTTAGGGTTAGGGTACGTGTTAGTGTATGGGTTAGGATTAGGGTACGGGTTAGGTTATGGGTTAATGTTAGGGGATGGGTTAGGATTAGGGTACGGGTTATGGTACGGTTTAGGGAAAGGGTTAGGATATGGGGTAGGGTAAGGATAAAGTTTAGTGTATGGCTATGTGTTACTGTTAGGGTACATGTTAGCGTACAGGTTAGTGTTTGTGTACAGCTTACGGTAAGGATTAGGGTTAGGGAACGGGTACGGTCTCAGGTACAGGTTAGGGTACGGTAGCGGGATAGGGTTAGGGTACGTGTTAGGATGAGACTTCTTTGTAGTGCAGATTTGAATTTCCCGCTTGCTTGGTTGGCCAAAAAGGGCGTATGTGTTTTATCCTGAATATATTCAGGAAAAAACGCATATGCACTTTTTGGCCAAGTGCATCATTGCCGAAGATCTGCCGCTTTTCATATGCTTTAAATGCAATTCCAATCTACCTCCTGAAATCTGTTTCCTGCAATTGTGCCTTGTTTCAAGTCCTCTTCACAGCCATACCTCAATATATTTTTGGACGATAGTTGTCCTTTATAACTCTGCAGGTTTGTGAATTGCAGTGCCCCTGAGCTCCTTTTTTCAACTCGCTTTCTGTGAGCTGGCCACAAATCAACAGGATTGCTTCAGGCCCTATTCTGGTTCCAGCACGGCACGCTGAGTCTTTGGTTAATTCTACATCCTGGTGGGAAATTAGAGTGAAATGTGCCCGTCCAAACACCTACAGCTAGTCTCTCATTGGTTCTCCCTATTTCCGTTCATCCTCCGCAGAAATTGCAGAGTGTGCCAAACAGGAGGTTACAAGCACTGACTCTCCAAGTGGGGAGATTGTTAGTAAAGCGTCTGGAATGGCGAACCCGAGTACCAGCGGACGAATAATGAGATGCGTTTTAGAAACCTTGCCCGATCACACTGTGGACCATCCTCTGGGTTTCCCACGCATGTTTTAGCTGTAGGAAGAATCCCTTAAACCTGGAGAGTTGGGACCCATGGAATGGGTAGCACGCAGTACTACTTCAAAGGGTTTGCATTTGCTCACCGAAACTCACCAATCCTCACAGCCCCAAGTGTCCAGCCTTATGTCTCTCCCAGCTGTGGGTGTAGATGTGGTAAATCCAGGTTTCATCACAAGCCCTGAATGAATTATTTAAGAATTTATCTCTCTTTCACTGTCTTTGTGTTTTGATTTTGAAATTTATTTTTATAATGGGGTTTAGCTGATTTTCACTGCTGTGTTTATGCCGCTCAATGCACACTTGATCCTCTTATGGAGACATATAAACACATAGGTTTTAAGATTCTTACTAGTCAGATATATTCCTCTGCAGTGAATAGGGGGTGTTGAGTCCACTTCGTTGAACAAGGAGTATATCTTGTCTATTACTGGCTTATGGAACTGTATCTGTGCTAATTTCAATCTCTGGTTTCATGCAGCACCCCAACTCACCTTTCCCCTTAAGCAAGCAAAAGTTTGTTTTCTAAATGTGAGACTCTGTTCTGTTTTGTAATTCAGTTCATGTGTAGCCAAGTTTACATTCCCTCTATAAGTGATATCTTATGACTAGTTTCTTTTTCTGTGTGACTTATTTCACTCAGAATCATCTTACCTAAATCCACTCATTATGCTGCTACGGGCCTGATGACATTGATTTCATTGCTGAGTGATATTCCATTCTATGTAAGTACCACAACTTCTTTATCCATTTTGCTCTTTCTGGGATACTTAAGTTGTTCTGTTGTCGAGGTTCTTGTAAACACAGCAGCCCTAAACTTTGGGGTGGCTGAGTCTTGTTGATTTTAATTTTCCTAAGCTATAGGGCCATAGGTGGAAGTGCCCGAGTCTCTGTAGCTTTGTTTTTTAGAGGTTTCAGGAAACACCATACACTTCTCCAGAGTGGCTGTTGGCCATTTACATCCCGCCCATCAGCATAACAAGGCTCCCTGTTCTCCATGGCCTGTCCTGCCTTTCTGGTTTTTACACTTTTTTCAGATGGCCCATTTGACCGGTGGGAAGTGAGACTTCATTGTAGTGCGGATTTCCATTGCACGCTTCCTTGGTTGGCAAAAAAGGTCATATGCGTTTTTTCCTGGATATATTCAGGAAAAAACGCATATGCATTTTTTGGCCAAGTGCATCATTGTCGAAGTTCTGCCGCTTTTCATATGCTTTAAATGCAGTTTCCATCTACCTCCTGAAATATATTTCCTGCAATTGTGCCGTGCTTTCAAGTCCTCTTTGCAGCCTTACCTCAATATATTTTTGGACGATAGCTGTCATTTATAACTCTGCAGGTTTATGAATTACAGTGCCCCTAAGGTCCTTTCTTCAACTCGCTTTCTTGTGAGCTGGCCGCAACACCGCAGGATTGCTTCAGGCCCTAATCTGGTTCCGGCATGGCACGCTGAGCCTTTTGTTAATTCCTCTTCCTGGTGGGAAATTAGAGTGAAATGTGACCGTCCAAACACCTACAGCTAGTCTCTCATTGGTTCTCCCTATTCCCATTCAACCTCTGCAGAAACTGCTAACTGTGCTAAACAGGAGTTTTAAGGCACAGACTCTCCACGTGGGGAGATTTTTAGTAAAGCATCTGGAATGGCGAACCCGTGTACCAAGGGACAAAAAATGAGATGCGTTTTAGAAACGTTGCCCAATCACATGGTGTACAATCCTCTGGGTTTCCCATGCATGTTTTAGCTGTAGGAAGAATCCCTTAAACCAGGAGAGTTGGGACCCATGGAATGGGTAGCATACAGTGTTACTTCAAAGGGTCTCCATTTGCTCACCGAACCTCACCAATCCTCTCAGCCCCAAATGTCCTGCCTTATGTCTCACCCAGCTGTGGGTGTAGATGTGGTAAATCCAAGTTTCATCACAAGCCCTGAACGAATTATTTAAGAACTTTCTCTCCTTCACTCTCTCTGTTTTTGAAATTTATTTTAATAATGGGGTTTAGTTGATTTTCATGGCTGTGTATACTTCTCTACACACACTTGATTCTCTTATGGAGACATATAAATACATATGTTTTTGTATTCTTATTGTCAGATATATTTCTCTGCAGTGAATAGGCGGTGTTGAGTCTAATTCGTTGAGCAAGGAGTATATCTCGTCTATTACATATTTGGCTTATGGAATAGTATCTGTGCTAATTTCAATCTCTGGTTTTACGTAGCACCCCAACTCATCATTCCCCTTAAGAAAGCATAAGTTTGTTTTCTAAATGTGAGACTCTGTTCTGTTTTGTAATTCAGTTCATGTGTAGCCAAGTTTACATTCCCTCTATAAGTGATATCTTATGACTAGTTTCTTTTTCTGTGTGACTTATTTCCTTTGAATCATTGTACCTAAATCCATTCATTATGCTTGTACGGGCCGGACGACATTGATTTCATTGCTGAGTGATGTTCCATTGTACGTAAGTATGAAAACTTCTTTATCCATTTCTCTCTTTCAAGGATATTTAATTTGTACCGTAGTTGAGACTCTTGTAAACAGAGCAGCCCTAAACTTTGGGGTGGTTGTTTCTTGTTATTTTAATTTTCCTGAGTTATAGTGCTATAAGTAGGTTTAGGGTTAGGGTTAAGGTTAGGGTTAGGGAACAGGTATGGTTTAGGATGCGACAATGGTTTAGGGTGAGCGAAAGTGTTAGGGTACAGGTCAGTGTTAGTGTACCGTTTAGGATTAGGGTAAGTGTTAGGGTAATGCTTCAGGTTAGGGTTATGGTTAGGGAATGGGGACAGTTTAGGGTAGAGGTTAGGGTACGACAACAGTTTAGGGATAGCATACATGTAAGGGTAAGTGTTAGTGTTAGCGTACGGGTTAGGATTAGGGGACGGGTTAGGGTAAGGCTTTGGGTAAGGGTTAGCGTTAGGGATAGGGGATGGTGACCGTTTAGGGAACAGGTTAGGGTATGACTATGGTTGAGAGTCAGCATTCGTGTTAGGGTATGAGTTAGAGTTAGCGTATGGGTTAGGATTAGGGGACCAGATAGGGTAAGACTTCGGGTAAGGGTTAGGGATAGGGTTAGGGGACGGGGAAAGTTTAGGATACAGGTTAGGGTACGACAAGAGTTTAGGGTGAGCGTACGTGTTAGGGTATGGGTTAGTGTTAGAATACGGGTTAGAATTAGGGGACGGGTTAGGGTAAGGCTTCAGGTAAAGTTTAAGGTTAGGATTAGGGGACTGGGAAGGTTTAGGGTACAGGTTAGGGAATGACGATGGTTTAGGGTGAGTGTACATGTTAGGGCATGGGTTAGTGTTAGCATACGGGTTAGGATTAGGGGACAGGTTAAGGTAAGCCTTCGGGTAAAGGTTAGGGTTAGGGTTAGGGGACGGGGAAGGTTTAGGGTACAGTTTAGGGTACGACAATGGTTTAGGGTGAGTGTACATGTTAAGGTATGGGTTAGTTTAGTGTACGGGTTAGGATTAGGGGACGGGTTAAGGTAAGGCTTCAGGTAAGGGTTAGGGTTAGGAGAGGGAGACAGTTGAGGGTACAGGTTAGGGTGTGACAGCGGTTTAGGGTGACCATACGTGTTAGGGTATGGGTTAGTGTTAGCGTACGGGTTAGGATTAGGTGACGGGTTAGGGTAAGGCTTCAGGTAAGGGTTAGGGTTAGGGTTAAGGGACGGGGATGGTTTAGGGTACAGATTAGGGTACTACAACGGTTTAGGGTGAGTGTACGTGTTAGGATAAGAGTTACTGTTAGCGTACGGGTTAGGATGAGGAGACAGGATGGGATAAGGTTTCAGGTAAGTGTTAGGGTTAGGCTTATGGGCCGGGGACGGTTTAGGGTACATGTTAGGGTACAACAACGGTTTAGGGTGAGCATAGGTATTAGAGTACAGGTTAGTGTTAGGGGATGGCTTAGGATTAGGGGACGAGTTAGGGTAAGGCTTCGGGTAAGTGTTAGGGTTAGGGGACAGGGTCGGATTAGGGTACAGTTTAGGGTACGACAATGGTTAAGGGTGAGCGTACGTGTTAGGGTACAGGATAGTGTCAGCGTACGGGTAAGGATTAGGAGAAAGTTTAGGGTACGGATTCCAGTAAGGGGTACGGTTAGGGTTAGGGAATGGAGACGGTTTAGGGCACAGGTTAGGGTACAACAACAGTTTAGGGTGAGCATACGTGTGAGGGCACGGGTTAGTGTTAGCGTACGGGTTAGGATTAGGGGTCGGGTTAGGGTAAGGCTTCGGGTAAGGGTTAGGGTTAGGGTTAGGGTTAGATGATGGCGACGGTTTAAGGGACAGTTTAGGGTACGACAACGTTTTAGGGTGAGCGTACGTGTGAGGGCATGGGTTAGTGTTAGCTTACGGGTTACGATTAGGGGACGGGTTAGGGTAAGGCTTCGGGTAAGGTTTAGGGTTAGGGTTAGGGTTAGGGGACGGGGACGGTTTAGGGGACAGGTTAGGGTACGACAGTGGTTTAAGGTGAGCGTACGTGTGAGGGCAGGGGTTAGTGATAGCGTGCGGGTTAGGATTAGGCGACGGGTTAGGGTAAGGCTTCGGGTAAGGTTTAGGGTTAGGGTTAGGGGATGGGGATGGTTTAGGGGACAGGTTTGGGTACGACAACAGTTTAGTGTGCGCGTACGTGTGAGGGCACAGGTTAGTGTTAGTGTACGGGTTAGGATTAACGACGGGTTAGGGTAAGGCTTCGGGTAAGATTTAGGTTTAGGGTTAGGGTTAGGGTTAGGGGACGGGGACGCTTTAGGGGACAGGTTAGGGTATGAAAACGGTTTAGGGTGAGCGTACGTCTGAGGGTATGGGTTAGTGTTAGCGTATGGTTTAGGATTAGGGGACAGGTTAGGGTAAGGCTTCGGGTAAGGGTTAGGGTTAGGGTTAGGGGAAGGGAAGGTTTAGGCAACAGGTTAGGGTACGACAATGGTTTAGGGTAAGCATACGTGTGAGGGCACGGGTTAGTCTTAGCGTACGGGATAGGATTACGGGACGGGTTAGGGTAAGGCTTCGGGTAAGTGTTAGGGTTAGGATTAGGGGACGGGGACGGGTACGGGGACGGTATAGGGGACAGGTTACTGTATGACAATGGTTTAGGGTGAGCGTACGTGTGTGGGCACGGGTTAGTGTTAGCGTACGGGTTAGGATTAGGGGACTGCTTAGGGTAAGGCTTCAGGTAATGGTTAGGGTTAGGGTTAGGGGATGGGGATGGTTTAGGGGACATGTTAGGGCACGACAACATTTCAGGGTGAGCGTACGTTTGAGGGCACGGGTTAGTGTTAGCGTATGGGTTAGGATTAGGGGACAATTTAGGGTAAGGCTTCAGGTAAGGGGTAGGGTTAGGGTTAGGGGATGGGGACGGTTTAGGGGACATGTTAGGATATGACAACGGTTTAGTGTGAGCGTACGCATGAGGGCATGGGATAGTGTTAGCGTACGGGTTAGGATTAGGGGAAAGGTTAGGGTAAGGCTTTTGGTAAGGGTTAGGTTTAGGGTTAGGTTTAGGGGACGGGGAGGGTTTAGGGGACAGGTTAGGGTACGACAACGGTTTAGGGTGAGCGTACGTGTGAGGGCACTGGTTAGTGTTAGCGTATGGGTTAGGATTAGGGGATGAGTCAGGGTAAGGCTTCGGGTAAACGTTAGGGTTAGGTTTACGGTTAGGATTAAGGTTAGGGGACAGGGACGGTTTAGGGGACAGGTTAGGGTACGACAATGGTTTAGGTTGAGCGTACGTGTTAGGGCACGGGTTAGTGTTAGCATACATGTTAGGTAGGGGACGGGTGAGGGTAAGGCTTCGGGGAAGGGTTAGGGATAGGGTTCAGGCTATGGTTAGGGTTAGGGGACGGGGACGGTTTAGGGTCCAGGTGAGGGTACGACAACGGTTTAGGTGGAGCGTACGCGTGAGGGCACGGGTCAGTGTTATCGTACGGGTTAGGATTAGGGGACGGGTGAGGGGAAGGCTTCGGGGAAGGGTTAGGGTTAGGGTTCGGGCTAGCGTTAGGGTTAGGGGACGGGGACTGTTTAGTGTCCAGGTGAGGGTACGACAACGGTTTAGGGGGATCGTACGTGTGAGGGCATGGGTTAGTGTTAGCGTACGGGTTAGGATTAGGGGACAGGTGAGGAGAAGGCTTCGGGGAAGGGTTAGGGTTAGAGTTCAGGCTAGGGTTAGGGTAAGGGGACGGGGACAGTTTAGGGTCCTGGTTAGGGTACGCCATTGGTTTAGGGGGAGAGTACGTGTGAGGGCACGGGTTAGTGTTAGCGTACGGGTTAGGATTAGGGGACGGGTGAGGGGAAGCTTTCGGGGAAGTGTTAGGGTTAGGGTTCGGGCTAGGGTTAGGGTTAGGGGACGGGGACAGTTTAGGGTCCAGGTGAGGGTACAACAATGATTTAGGGGGAGAGTACGTGTGAGGGCATGGGTTAGTGTTAGCGTACGGGTTAGGATTAGGGGACGGGTGAGGGGAAGGCTTCGGGGAAGTGTTAGGGTTTGGGTTCGGGCTAGGGTTAGGGTTAGGGGACGGGGATGGTTTAGGGTCCAGGTGAGGGTACGACAACGGTTTAGGGGGAGCGTACGCGTGAGGGCACGGGTCAGTGTTAGCGTACGGGTTAGGATTAGGGGATGGGTGAGGGGAAGGCTTCGGGGAAGGGTTAGGGTTAGGGTTCGGGCTAGGGTTAGGGTTAGGGGACGGGGACTGTTTAGTGTCCAGGTGAGGGTACGACAACGGTTTAGGGGGATCGTACGTGTGAGGGCATGGGTTAGTGTTAGCGTACGGGTTAGGATTAAGGGACAGGTGAGGAGAAGGCTTCGGGGAAGGGTTAGGGTTAGAGTTCAGGCTAGGGTTAGGGTTAGGGGACGGGGACAGTTTAGGGTCCTGGTTAGGGTACGCCATTGGTTTAGGGGGAGAGTACGTGTGAGGGCACGGGTTAGTGTTAGCGTACGGGTTAGGATTAGGGGACGGGTGAGGGGAAGGCTTCGGGGAAGTGTTAGGTTTAGGGTTCGTGCTAGGGTTAGGGTTAGGGGATGGGGATGGTTTAATATCCAGGTGAGGGTACGACAACAGATTAAGGGGAGCATACGTGTGAGGGCACGGGTTAGTGTTAGCGTACGGGTTAGGATTAGGGGATGGGTTAGGGTAAGGCTTCGGGTTAGGGTTAGGGTTAGGGGATGGGGACGGTTTAGGGGACATGTTAGGGTACGACAACGGTTTAGTGTGAGCGTACGAGTGAGGGCACAGGTTAGTGTTAGCGTACGGGTTGGAATTAGGGGACGGGTTAGGGTAAGGCTTTGGGTAACGTTTAATGTTAGAGTTAGGGTTAGGGAACGGGAATGGTTTAGGGGACACGGTAGGGTACGACAACGATTTAGGGTGAGCGTACGTGTGAGGGCACGTGTTAGTGTTAGCATATGGGTTAGGATTAGGGGACGGGTTAGGGTAAGGGTTAGAGTTAGGGTTAGGTTTCGGGGACGGGGACGGTTTAGGGGACAGGTTAGGGTACAACAACGGTTTAGGGTGAGAGTACGTGTGAGGGCATGGGATAGTGATAGCTTACGGGTTAGGATTAGGGGACGGTTTAGGGTAAGGCTTCGGGTAAGGGTTAGGGTTAGGGTTAGGGGACGGGGACGGTTTAGGGTACAGGTTAGGGTATGAAAAGGGTTTAGGGTGAGCGTACGTGTGAGGGCACAAGTTAGTTTTCGCGTATGGGTTAGGATTAGGGGACGAGTTAGGGTTAGGATTAGGGTTAGGTTTAGGTTACTGGGACGGTTTAGGGGACAGGTTAGGGTATGACAACGGTTTAGAGTGAGCGTACGCGTCAGGACACGGGATAGTGTTAGAGTACGGGTTAGGATTAGGGGACGGGTTAGGGTAAGGCTTCGGGTAAGTGTTAGGTTTAGGGTTAGGGTTAGGGGATGGGGATGGTTTAGGGGACAGGTTAGGGTACGACAACGTTTTAGGGTGAGCGTACCTGTGAGGGCACTGGTTAGTGTTAGCGTACGGCTTAGGATTAGGGGACGGGTTAGGGTAAGGCTTCGGGTAAGCGTTAGGGTTAGGTTTAGGGTTAGGGTTAGGGGATGGGGACTGTTTAGGGGACAGGTTAGGGTACGACAATGGTTTAGGGTGAGCGTACATTTGAGGGCATGGGTTAGTGTTAGCGTACGGGTTAAGATTAGGGGACGGGATAGAGTAAGGCTTTGGGTATGGGTTAGGGTTAGGGTTAGGGTTATGGTGAGGGGTTGGGGACGGGGACGGTTTAGGGGACAGGTTAGTGTACGCCAACGGTTTAGGGTGAGTGTACGTGTGAGGACACGGATTAGCGTTAGTGTACGCGTTAGTATTAGGGGATGGGTTAAGGTAAGGCTTCGGGTAAGGGTTAGGGTTAGGGGACGGGGATGGTTTACGGGACAGGTTATGGTACGACAATGGTTTTCGGTGAGCGTACGTGTGTGGGCATGGGTTAGTGTTAGCGTATGCGTTAGGATTAAGGGATGGGTTAGGGTAAGGCTTCGGGTAAGGGTTAGGGTTAGGGTTAGTGTTAGGGGACGGAGACGGTTTAGGGGACAGGTTAGGGTACGCCAACGGTTTAGGGTGAGCATACGTGTGAGGGCATGGGTTAGTATTAGCGTATGGATTAGTATTACGGGATGGGTTAGGGTAAGGGTTAGGGTTAGTGTTAGGGTTAGCGGACGGGGATGGTTTAGGGGACAGGTGAGGGTACGTCAACAGTTTAGGGTGAGCGTACGTGTAAGGGCACGGGTTAGTGTTAGCGTGCGGGTTAGGATTAGGAGACGGATTAGGGTAAGGCTTCGGGTAAGGGTTAGTGTTAGGGTTAGGGTTAGGGGACTGGGACAGTTTAGGGTACAGGTTAGTGTATGAAAATGGTTTAGGGTGAGCGTACGTGTGAGGGCAAGAGTTACTGTTAGCATATGGGTTAGGATTAGGGGACGAGTTAGGGTTAGGTTTAGGGTTAGAGTTAGGGGACGGGGACGGTTTAGGGGACAGGTTAGGGTACGACAATGGTTTAGGGTGAGGGTACGTGTGAGGGCACGGGTTAGTGTTAGCTTACATTTTAGGATTTGGGGACGGGTTAAAGTAAGGCTTCGGGTAAGGGTTAGGGTTAGGGGACGGGGACGGTTTAGGGGACAGCTTAGGGTATGTCAAATGTTTAGAGTGAGCGTACGTGTGAGGGCACGGGTTAGTGTTAGCGTACGGGTTAGGATTAGAAGACCGGTGAGGGGAAGGCTACGGGGAAGGGTTAGGGTTAGGGTTCGGGCTAGGTTTAGGGGACGGGGACGGTTTACGGTCCAGGTGAGGGTACGACAACGGTTTAGGGGAAGCATATGTGTGAGGGCACAGGTTAGTGTTAGCGTACGGGTTAGGATTACGGGATGGGTGAGGGGAAGGCTTCGGGGAAGGGTTAGGGTTAGGGTTTGGGCTATGGTTAGGGTTAGGGAATGGGGACGGTTTAGGGTTCAGGTGAGGGTACGACAACGGTTTAGGGGGAGCGTACGTGTGAGGGCAAGGGTTAGTGTTAGCGTAGGTGTTAGGATTAGGGGACAGGTGAGGGTAAGGTTTCGGGGAAGGGTTAGGGATAGGGTTCGGGCTATGGTTAGGGTTAGGGGACGGGGACGGTTTAGGGTCCAGGTGAGGGTACGACAACGGTTTAGCGGGAGCGTACGTGTGAGGGCACGGGTTAGTGTCAGCGTACAGGTTAGGATTAGGGCACGGGTGAGGGGAGGGCTTCGGGGCAGGGTTAGGGTTAGGGTTCGGGCTAGGGTTAGGGTTACGGGACGGGGACGGTTTAGGGTCCAGGTGAGGGTACGGCAAAGGTTTAGGGGGAGCGTACGTGTGAGGGCACGGTTTAGTGTTAGCTTACGTGTTAGGATTAGGGGACGGATGAGGGGAAGGCTTCGGGGAAGGGTTAGGTTTAGTGTTCGTGCTAGGGTTAGGGTTAGGGGACGGGGACGGTTTAGGGTCCAGGTGAGGGTACGACAACGGTTTTGGGGCAGCGTACATGTGAGGGCACGGGTTAGTGTTACCGTACGGGTTAGGATTAGGGGACAGGTGAGGGGAAGGCTTCGGGGAAGGGTTAGGGTTAGGGTCGAGGCTAGGGTTAGGGGTAGGGGACGGGGACAGTTTAGGGTCCTGGTTAGGGTACGACAAAGGTTTAGGGGGAGTGTACGTGTGAGGGCACTGGTTAGTGTTAGGTTATGGGTTAAGATTAGGGGACGGTTGAGGGGAAGGCTTCGGGGAAGTGTTAGGGTTAGGGTTCTGGCTAGGGTTAGGGTTAGGGGACGGGGATGGTTTAGGGTCCAGGTGAGGGTACGACAACGGATTAAGGGGAGCATACGTGTGAGGGCACGGGTTAGTGTTAGCGTACGGGTTAGGATTAGGGGACGTGTGAGGGGAAGGCTTCGGGAAAGGGTTAGGGTTTGGGTTCGGGCTAAGGTTAGGGTCAGGTGACGGGGACGGTTTAGGGTCCAGGTGAGGGTACGACAACGGTTTAGGGGAGCGTACGTGTGAGGGCACGGGATAGGGGTAGCGTACGGGTTACGATTAGGGGATGGGTGAGGGGAAGGCTTCGGGGAATGGTTAGGTTTTGGGTTCAGGCTAGGGTTAGGGTTAGGGGATGGGGACGGTTTAGGGTCCAGGTGAGGGTATGACAACGGTTTCGAGGGAGAGTACGTGTGAGGGCACAGGTTAGTGTTAGTGTACGTGTTAGGATTAGGGGACGGGTGAGGGGAACGCTTCGGGGAAGGGTTCGGGTTAGGGTTCGGGCTAGGGTTAGGGGACGGGGACGGGGACGGTTTAGGGTCCAGGTGAGGGTACGACAACGGTTTAGGGGGAGCTTACGTGTGAGGGCATGGGTTAGTGTTAGCGTACGGGTTAGCATTAGGGGACGGGTGAGGGGAAGGCCTCGGGGAAGGTTTGGGGTTAGTGTTCGGGCTAGGTTTAGGGTTACGGGACGGGGACGGTTTAGGGTCCAGGTGAGTGTATGACTACGGTTTTGGGGGAGCGTAAGTGTGAGGGCACGGGTTAGTGTTAGCGTACGGGTTAGGATTATGGGACGGGTGAGGGGAAGGCTTCGGGGAAGGTTTAGGGTTAGGGTTCGGGTTAGGGTTAGAGTTACGGGACGGGGACGGTTTAGGGTCCAGGTGAGGGTACGACAACAGATTAGGGGGAGCGTACGTGTGAGGGCACGGGTTAGTATTAGCATACGGGTTAGGATTAGGGGACGGGTGAGGGGAAGGCTTCGGGGAAGGGTTAGGATTAGGGTTCGGGCTAGGGTTAGGGTTAGGGGACGGGGACGGTTTAGGGTCCAGGTGAGGGTACGACAACGGTTTCGGGGGAGTGTACGTGTGAGCGCACGGGTTAGTGTTAGCGTACGGGTTAGGATTAGGGAAAGTGTGAGGGGAAGGTTTCGGGGAAGGTTTAGTGTTAGGGTTCGGGCTAGGATTAGGGTTAGGGGACGGGGACGGTTTAGGGTCCAGGTGAGGGTACCACAACGTTTTCGGGGGAGAGTACGTGTGAGGGCACGGGATAGTGTTAGCGTACGGGATAAGATTAGGGGACGGGTGAGGGGAAGGCTTCGGGGAAGGGTTAGGGTTAGGGTTTGGGCTAGGGTTAGGTTTAGGGGACGGGGACGGTTTAGGATCCAGGTGAGGGTACGACAACGGATTAGGGGGAGCGTACGTGTGAGGGCATGGGTTAGTGTTAGCGTACGGTTTAGAATTAGGGGACGGGTGAGGGGAAGGCTTCGAGGAAGGGTTAGGTTTAGGGTTCGGGCTAGGGTAAGGGTTAGGGGACGGGGACTATTTAGGGTCCAGGTGAGGGTACGACAACGGTTTAGGGTGAGCGTACGTGTGAGTGCATGGGTTAGTGTTAGCGTACGGGTTACGATTAGGGGTCGGGTGAGGGGAAAGCTTCAGGCAAGAGTTAGGGTTAGGGTTCGGGCTAGGGTTAGGGTTACAGGACGGGGACGGTTTAGGGTCCAGGTGAGGGTACGACTACGGTTTAGGGGGAGAGTACATGTGAGGACACGGGTTAGTGTTAGTGTACGGATTAGGATTAGGGGACGGGTGAGGGGAAGGCTTCAGGGAAGGGTTACGGTTAGGGTTCGGACTAGAGTTAGGGGACGGGGACGGTTTAGGGTCCAGGTGAGGGTACGACAACAGATTAGGGGGAACGTACATGTGAGGGCACGGGTTAGTGTTAGCGTACGGGTTAGGATTAGGGGACGGGTGAGGGGAAGGCTTCGGGGAAGGGTTAGGGTTAGGGTT
The DNA here is from genome assembly GCF_937001465.1 of Orcinus orca. Classification (NCBI taxonomy): domain Eukaryota; kingdom Metazoa; phylum Chordata; class Mammalia; order Artiodactyla; family Delphinidae; genus Orcinus; species Orcinus orca. The sequence continues at coordinate 2,444,814 of NC_064565.1, read as the reverse complement.
CGGGCTAGGGTTAGGGTTAGGGGACGGGGACGGTTTAGGGTCCAGGTGAGGGTACGACAACGGATTAGGTGGAGTGTAAGTGTGAGGGCATGGGTTAGTGTTAGCGTACGGGTTAGGATTAGGGGAAGTGTGAGGGGAAGGCTTTGAGGAAGGGTTAGGTTTAGGCTTCGGGCTAGGGTTAGGGTTAGGGGATGGGGACTGTTTAGGGTCCAGGTGAGGGTACGACAATGGTTTAGGGTGAGCGTACGTGTGAGGGCATGGGTTAGTGTTAGCGTACGGAATACGATTAGGGGACGGGTGAGGGGAAGGCTTCGGGCAAGTGTTAGGGTTAGGGTTCGGGTTAGGGTTAGGGGACGGGGATGGTTTAGGGTCCAGGTGAGGGTACGACAACAGAGTGGGGGGGCGTACGAGTGAGGGCACGGGTTAGTGTTAGCGTAGGGGTTAGGATTAGAGGACGGGTGAGGGGAAGGTTTCGGGGAAGGTTTAGGGTTAGGGTTCGTGCTAGGGTTACGTTTAGGGGATGGGAACGGTTTAGGGTCCAGGTGAGGGTACGACAACGGTTTAGGGGGAGCGTACGTGTGAGGGCACGGGTTAGTGTTAGCGTCCGTATTAGGATTAGGGGACGGGTGAGGGGAAGGCTTCAGGGAAGGGTTAGGGTTAGTGTTCCTGCTAGGGTTAGTGTTAGGGGACTGGGACGGTTTAGGGTTCAGCTGAGGGTACGACAACGGTTTAGGGGGAGCGTACGTGTGAGGGCATGGGTTAGTGTTAGCGTACGGGTTACGATTAGGGGTTGGGTGACGGGAAAGCTTCAGGCAAGAGTTAGGGTTAGGGTTTGGGCTAGGGTTAGGGTTACAGGACGGGGACGGTTTAGGGTCCAGGTGAGGGTACGACAGCAGATTAGGGGGAGCGTACGTGTGAGGGCATGGGTTAGTGTTAGCGTACGGGTTAGCATTAGGGGACCGGTGAGGGGAAGGCCTCGGGGAAGGGTTAGGGTTAGGGTTCGGGCTAGGTTTACAGTTAGGGGACGGGGACGGTTTAGGGTCCTGGTGAGGGTACGACTACGTTTTCGGGGGAGCGTAAGTGTGAGGGCACAGGTTAGTGTTAGCGTACGGGTTAGGATAAGGGGACAGGTGAGGGGAAGGCTTCGGGGAAGGGTTAGGGTTAGGGTTCGGGCTAGGGTTAGGGTTACGGGACGGGGACGGTTTAGGGTCCAGGTGAGGGTACGACAACAGATTAGGGGGAACATACATGTGAGGGCACGGGTTAGTGTTAGCATACGGGTTAGGATTAGGGGACGGGTGAGGGGAAGGCTTCGGGGAAGGGTTAGGATTAGGTTTCGGGCTAGGGTTAGGGTTAGGGGACGGGGACGGTTTAGGGTCCAGGTGAGGGTACGACAACGGTTTCAGGGGAGTGTACGTGTGAGGGCACGGGTTAGTGTTAGCGTACAGGTTAAGATTAGGGGATGGGTGAGGGGAAGGCTTCGGGGAAGGAATAGGGTTAGGGTTCGGGCTAGGGTTAGGGTTAGGGGACGGGGACGGTTTAGGGTCCAGGTGAGGGTACGACAACGGATTAGGTGGAGTGTACGTGTGAGGGCAAGGGTTAGTGTTAGCGTACGGTTTAGGATTATGGGAAGGGTGAGGGGAAGGCTTTGAGGAAGGGTTAGGTTTAGGGTTCGGGCTAGGGTTAGGGTTAGGGGATGGGGACTGTTTAGGGTCCAGGTGAGGGTACGACAATGGTTTAGGGTGAGCGTACGTGTGAGGGCATGGGTTAGTGTTAGCGTATGGAATACGATTAGGGGATGGGTGAGGGGAAGGCTTCGGGCAAGTGTTAGGGTTAGGGTTAGGGTTAGGGTTAGGGGACGGGGATGGTTTAGGGTCCAGGTGAGGGTACGACAACAGAGTGGGGGTGCGTACGAGTGAGGGCACGGGTTAGTGTTAGCGTACGGGTTAGGTTTAGAGGACGGGTGAGGGGAAGGTTTCGGGGAAGGGTTAGGGTTAGAGTTCGTGCTAGGGTTACGTTTAGGGGACGGGAACGGTTTAGGGTCCAGGTGAGGGTACGACAACGGTTTAGGGGGAGCGTACGTGTGAGGGCACGGGTTAGTGTTAGCGTCTGGGTTAGGATTAGGGGACGGGTGAGGGGAAGGCTTCAGGGAAGGGTTAGGGTTAGGGTTCCGGCTAGGGTTACGGTTAGGGGACTGGGACGGTTTAGGGTTCAGGTGAGGGTACGACAACGGTTTAGGGGGAGCGTACGTGTGAGGGCATGGGTTAGTGTTAGCGTACGGTTTAGAATTAGGGGACGGGTGAGGGGAAGGCTTCGAGGAAGGGTTAGGTTTAGGGTTCGGGCTAGGGTAAGGGTTAGGGGATGGGGATTATTTAGGGTCCAGGTGAGGGTACGACAACGGCTTAGGGTGAGCGTACGTGTGAGGGCATGGGTTAGTGTTAGCGTACGGGTTACGATTAGGGGTCGGGTGAGGGGAAAGCTTCAGGCAAGAGTTAGGGTTAGGGTTCGGGCTAGGGTTAGGGTTAAAGGACGGGGACGGTTTAGGGTCCAGGTGAGGGTACGACAGCAGATTAGGGGGAGCGTACGTGTGAGGGCACGGGTTAGTGTTAGCGTACGGGTTAGCATTAGGGGACCGGTGAGGGAAAGGCCTCGGGGAAGGGTTAGGGTTAGGGTTCGGGCTAGGTTTACAGTTAGGGGACGGGGACGGTTTAGGGTCCAGGTGAGGGTACGACTACGGTTTCGGGGGAGCGTAAGTGTGAGGGCACAGGTTAGTGTTAGCGTACGGGTTAGGATAAGGGGACGGGTGAGGGGAAGGCTTCGGGGAAGGGTTAGGGTTAGGGTTCGGGCTAGGGTTAGGGTTACAGGACGGGGACGGTTTAGGGTCCAGGTGAGGGTACGACAACAGATTAGGGGGAACGTACATGTGAGGGCATGGGTTAGTGTTAGCATACGGGTTAGGATTAGGGGACGGGTGAGGGGAAGGCTTCGGGGAAGGGTTAGGATTAGGTTTCGGGCTAGGGTTAGGGTTAGGGGACGGGGACGGTTTAGGGTCCAGGTGAGGGTACGACAACGGTTTCGGGGGAGTGTACGTGTGAGGGCACAGGTTAGTGTTAGCGTACAGGTTGAGATTAGGTTATGGGTGACGGGAAGGCTTCGGGGAAGGTTTAGGGTTAGGGTTCGGGCTAGGGTTAGGGTTAGGGGACGGGGACGGTTTAGGGTCCAGGTGAGGGTACGACAACGGATTAGGGGGAGTGTACGTGGGAGGGCATGGGATAGTGTTAGCGTACGGTTTAGGATTAGGGGAAGGGTGAGGGGAAGGCTTTGAGGAAGGGTTAGGTTTAGGGTTCGGGCTAGGGTTTGGGTTAGGGGATGGGGACTGTTTAGGCTCCAGGTGAGGGTACGACTATAGTTTAGGGTGAGCGTACGTGTGAGGGCATGGGTTAGTGTTAGCGTACGGAATACGATTAGGGGACGGGTGAGGGGAAGGCTTCGGGCAAGTGTTAGGGTGAGGGTTCGGGGTTAGGGTTAGGGGACGGGGATGGTTTAGGGTCCAGGTGAGGGTACGACAACAGAGTGGGGGAGGCGTACGAGTGAGAACACGGGTTAGTGTTAGCGTACGGGTTAGGATTAGAGGACGGGTGAGGGGAAGGTTTCGGGGAAGGGTTAGGGTTAGGGTTCGTGCTAGGGTTACGTTTAGGGGACGGGCACGGTTTAGGGTCCAGGTGAGGGTACGACAACGGTTTAGGGGGAGCGTACGTGTGAGGGCACGGTTTAGAGTTAGCGTCCGGGTTAGGATTAGGGGACGGGTTAGGGGAAGGCTTCAGGGAAGGGTTAGGGTTAGGGTTCCGGCTAGGGTTAGGTTTAGGGGACTGGGACGGTTTAGGGTTCAGGTGAGGGTACGACAACGGTTTAGGGGGAGCGTACGTGTGAGGGCATGGGTTAGTGTTTGCGTACGGGTTAGGATTAGGGGACAGGTGAGGGGAAGGCTTCGGGGCAGGGTTAGTGTTAGGGTTCGTGCTAGGGTTAGTGTTAGGGGACGGGGACGGTTTAGTGTCCAGGTGAGTGTAGAACAACGGTTTAGGGAGAGCGTACATGTGCGGGCACGGATTAGTGTTAGTGTACTGGTTAGGATTAGGGGACGGGTGAGGGGAAGGCTTCGGGGAAGGATTAGGGTTAGGGTTCGGGCTAGGGTTAGGGTTAGGGGACGGGGATTGTTTAGGGTCCAGGTGAGGGTACGACAACGGTTTTGGGGGAGCGTACGTGTGAGGGCAATGGGTTAGTGTTAGCATTCGGGTTAGGTTTAGGGGACGGGTGAGGGGAAGGCTTCGGGGAAGGGTTAGGTTTAGGGTTCGGGCTAGGGTTAGGGTTAGGGGACGGGGACGGTTTAGGGTCCAGGTGAGTGTACGACAACGGTTTAGGGGGAATGTACGTGTGAGGTCACAGGTTAGTGTTTGCGTACGGGTTAGGATTAGGGGACGGGTGAGGGGAAGGCTTCGGGGAAGGGTTAGGGTTAGGGTTCGGGCTAGGGTTAGGGTTAGGGTACGAGGACGGTTTAGGGTCCAGGTGAGGTTACAACAAAGGTTTAGGGGGAGCGTACGTGTGAGGGCAAGGGTTAGTGTTAGCGTACAGCTTAGGATTAGGGGACGGGTGAGGGGACGGCTTCGGGGAAGGGTTAGGGTTAGGGTTCGGGCTAGGGTTAGGGTAAGGGGACGGGGACGGTTTAGGGTCCAGGTGAGGGTACGAAAACGGTTTAGGGGGAGCATACGTGTGAGGGCACGGTTTAGTGTTAGCGTACCGTTTAGGATTAGGGGACCGGTGAGGGGAAGGCTTCGGGGAAGGGTTAGGGTTAGGGTTCGGGCTAGTGTTAGGGTTAGGGTACGAGGTCGGTTTAGGGTCTAGGTGAGGGTACGACAAAGGTTTACGAGGAGCGTACGTGTGAGGGCACGGGTTAGTGTTAGCGTACGGCTTAGGATTAGGGGACGGGTGAGGGGACGGCTTCGGGGAAGGGTTAGGGTTAGGGTTCGGGCTAGGGTAAGGGTTAGGGGACGGGGATGGTTTAGGGTCCAGGAGAGGGTACGAAAAAGTTTTAGGGGGAGTGTACGTGTGAGGGTACGGGTTAGTATTAGCGTACGGGTTACGATTAGGGGACGGGTGAGGGGAAGGCTTTGTGGAAGGTTTAGTGTTAGGGTTCGGGTTAGGGTTCGGGTTAGGGGATGGGGAAGGTTTAGGGGCCAGGTGAGGGTACGACGACGGTTTAGGGGGAGCATACCTATGAGCGCACGGGTTAGTGTTAGCGTACGGCTTAGTATTAGAGGACGGGTGAGTGGAAGGCTTCGGGGCAGGGTTACGGATAGGGTTCTGGCTAGGGTTAGGGTTAGGAGACGGGGACGGTTTAGGGTCCAGGTGAGGGTACGACAACGGTTTAGGGGGAGCGTACGTGTGAGAGCATGGGTTAGTGTTACTTCGGGTTAGGATTAAGGGACGGGTGAGGGGAAGGCTTCGGGGAAGGGTTAGTGATAGGGTTCAGGCTAGGGTTAGGGTTAGGGGACGGGGACGGTTTAGGGTTCAGGTGAGGGTACAACAACGGTTCAGGGTGAGCGTACCTGTGAGGGCACGGGTTAGTGTTAGCGTTCGGGTTAGGATTAGGGGACGGGTGAGGAGAAGGCTTCGGGGAAGTGTTAGGGTTAGAGTTCGGGCTAGGGTTAGCGTTAGGGGACGGGGACGGTTTAGGATCCAGGTGAGGGTATGACAATGGTTTAGGGTGAGCGTACGTGTGAGGGCACGGGTTAGAGTTAGCGTACGGGTTAGGATTAGGGGACGGGTGAGGGGAAGGCTTCGGGGAAGGGTTAGGGTTAGAGTTTGGGCTAGGGTTAGCGTTAGGGGACGGGGACGGTTTAGGGTCCAGGTGAGGGTACGACAACGGTTTAGTGGGAGCGTACGTGTGAGGGCACGGATTAGTGTTAGCGTACGGCTTAGGATAAGGGGACGGGTGAGGGGAAGGCTTCGGGGAAGGGTTAGGGTTAGCGTTCCGTCTAGGGTTAGTGTTAGGGGACGGAGACGGTTTAGGGTCCAGCTGAGGGTACGACAACGGTTTAGGGTGAGCATACGTGTGAGGGCACGGGTTAGTGTTAGCGTACGGGTTAGGATTAGGGAACGGGTGAGGGGAAGGCTTCGGGGAAGGGTTAGGTTTAGGGTTCGGGCTAGGGTTACGGTTAGGGGACGGGGAAGGTTTAGTATTCAGCTGAGGGTACGACAATGGTTTAGGGGGAGCGTACGTGTGAGGGCACTGGTTAGTGTTAGACTACGGGTTAGGATTAGGGGACGGGTGTGGGGAAGGCTTCGGGGAAGGGTTAGGGTTAGGGTTCGGGCTAGGGATAGGGTTAGGGGACGGGGACGGTTTAGGGTCCAGGTGAGGGTTCGACAACGGTTTAGAGGGAGCTTATGTGTGAGGGGATGTGTTAGTGTTAGCGTATGGCTTAGGATTAGGGGATGGGTGAGGGGAAGGCTTCGGGGAAGGGTTAGAGTTAGGGTTCGGGCTACGGTTAGGGTTAGGGGACGGGGACGGTTTAGGGTCCAGGTGAGTGTACGACAACGGTTTAGGGTGAGCGTATGTGTGAGGGTACGAGTTAGTGTTAGCGTACGGGTTAGGATTAGGGGACGGGTGAGGGGAAGGCTTCGGGGAAGGTTTAGGGTTACTGTTCGGGTTAGGGTTAGGGTTAGGGGACGGGGATGGTTTACGGTCCGGGTGAAGGTACGACAACGGTTTAGGGGGATCGTACGTGTAAGGGCATGGGTTAGTGTTAGCGTACGGGTTAGGATTAGGGGACGGGTGAGGGGAAGGCCTCGGGGAAGGGTTAGGGTTAGGGTTCGGGCTAGGGTTAGGGTTAGGGGATGGGAACGCTTTAGGGTCCAGGTGAGTGTACGACAACGGTTTAGGGAGAGCGTACGTGTGAGGGCACGGGTTAGTGTTAGCGTACGGGTTAGGATTAGGGGACGGGTGAGGGGAAGGCTTCCGGGAAGCGTTAGGGTTAGGGTTCGGGCTAGGCTTAGTGTTAGGGGACGGAGACGGTTTAGGTTCCAGGTGAGTTTACGACAACGGTTTAGGGTGAGCTTACGTGAGCGCACGGGTTAGTGTTAGCGTACGGGTGATGATTAGGGGACGGGTGAGTGGAAGGCTTCAGGGAAGGGTTAGGGTTAGGGTTTGGGCTAGGGTTAGGGTTAGGGGATGGGGATGGTTTTCGGTCCAGGTGAGGGTACGACAATGGTTTCGGGCGAGGGTACGTGTGAGGGCATGGGTTAGTGTTAGCGTACGGGTTAGGATTAGGTGACGGTTGAGAGGAAGGCTTCGGGGAAGGGTTGGTGTTAGGGTTCGGGCTAGGTTTAGGGTTAGGCGACGGGGACCTTTTAGGGTCCAGGTGAGGGTACAACAATGGTTAAGGGAGAGAGTACGTGTGACGGCACGGTTTAGTGTTAGCGTACGGGTTAGGATTAGGGGACGGGTGAGGGGAAGGCTTCGGGGAAGGGTTACGGATAGGGTTCTGGCTAGGGTTAGGGTTAGGAGATGGGGATGGTTTAGGGTCAAGGTGAGGGTACGACAACGGTTTAGGGGGAGCGTACGTGTGAGGGCACGGGTTAGTGTTAGCGTACGGGTTAGGATTAGGGGACGGGTGAGGGGAAGGCTTCGGGGAAGTGTTAGGGTTAGGGTTCGGGCTAGGGTTAGGTTTAGGGGACGGGGACGGTTTAGGGTTCAGGTGAGGGTACAACAACGGTTCAACGTGAGCGTACATGTGAGGGCACGGGTTAGTGTTAGTGTTCTGGTTAGGATTAGGGGAGGTGTGAGGAGAAGGCTTCGGGGAAGTGTTAGGGTTAGGGTTCGGGCTAGGGTTAGGTTTAGGGGACGGGGACGGTTTAGGATCCTGGTGAGGGTACGACAATGGTTTAGGGGGAGCGTACGTGTGAGGGCACGGGTTAGAGTTAGTGTAAGGGTTAGGATTAGGGGAGGGGTGAGGGGAAGGCTTCGGGGAAGGGTTAGGGTTAGAGTTCAGGCTAGGGTTAGCGTTAGGGGATGGGGACGGTTTAGGGTCCAGGTGAGGGTACGACAACGGTTTAGTGGGAGCGTATGTGTGAGGGCACGGGTTAGTGTTAGCGTACAGCTTAGGATAAGGGGATGGTGAGGGGAAGGCTTCGGGGAAGGGTTAGGGTTAGGGTTCCGTCTAGGGTTAGTGTTAGGGGACGGAGACGGTTTAGGGTCCAGCTGAGGGTACGACAACGGTTTAGGGTGAGCATACGTGTGAGGGCACGGGTTAGTGTTAGCGTTCGGGTTAGGATTAGGGAATGGGTGAGGGGAAGGCTTCGGGGAAGTGTTAGGTTTAGGGTTCGGGCTAGGGTTACGGTTAGGGGACGGGGACGGTTTAGGATCCAGCTGAGGGTACGATAACGGTTTAGGGGGAGCGTACATGTGAGGGCACTGGTTAGTGTTAGACTACGGGTTAGGATTAGGGGACGGGTGTGGGGAAGGCTTCGGGGAAGGGTTAGGGTTAGGGTTCGGGCTAGGGTTAGGGTTAGGGGACGGGGACGGTTTAGGGTCCAGGTGAGTGTTCGACAACGGTTTAGGGGGAGCTTACGTGTAAAGGGATGTGTTAGTGTTAGCGTATGGCTTAGGATTAGGGGACGGGTGAGGGGAAGGCTTCGGGGAAGGGTTAGGGTTAGGGTTCGGGCTAGGGTTAGGGTTAGGGTTCGGGCTAGGTTTAGGGTTAGGGGACGGGGACGGTTTAGGCTCCAGGTGAGGGTACGACAACGGTTTAGGGGGAACGTACGTGTGAGGGCCGGGGTTAGTGTTAGCGTACGGGTTAGTATTAGGGGACGGGTGAGAGGAAGGCTTCGGGGAAGGGTTAGAGTTAGGGTTCGGGCTACGGTTAGGGTTAGGAGACAGGGACGGTTTAGGGTCCAGCTGAGGATACAACAACGGTTTAGGTGGAGCGTACGTGTGAGGGCACTTGTTAGTGTTAGCGTACGGGTTAGGATTAGGGGACGGGTGAGGGGAAGGCTTCGGGGAAGGGTTAGGGTTAGGGTTCAGGCTAGTGTTAGGGTTAGGTTACGGGGATGGTTTAGGGTCCATGTGAGGGTCTGACAACGGTTTAGGGGGAGCGTACGCGTGAGGTCACGGAAAAGTGTTTGCGTACGAGTTATGATTAGGGGACGGGTAAGGGGAAGGCTTCGGGGAAGGGTTAGGGGTAGGGTTCGGGCTAGGGTTAGGGTTAGGGGACGGGGACGGTTTAGGGTCCAGGTGAGGGTACGACAACGGTTTAGGGGGAGCATAGGTGTGAGGGCACGGTTTAGTGTTAGCGTACTGGTTAGGATTACGGTACGGGTGAGGGGAAGGCTTCAGGGAAGGGTTAGAGTCAGGGTTCGGGCTAGGGTTAGGGTTAGGGGACGGGGACGGTTGAGGGTCCAGGTGAGGGTACGACAACGGTTTCGGGGGAGCGTACGTCTCAGGGCACGGTTTAGAGTTAGCGAACGGGTTAGTATTAGGGGACGGGTGAGGGGAAGGCTTCGGGGAAGGGTTAGGGTTCGGGTTAGGGTTCGGTTTAGGGGACGGGGACGGTTTAGGGTCCAGGTGAGGGTACGACAATGGTTTAGGGGTAGCGTACGTGTGAGGGCATGGGTTAGTGTTAGCGTACGTATTAGGATTAGGGGACGGGTGAGGGGAAGGCTTCAGGGAAGGGTTAAGGTTAGGGTTCGGGCTAGGTTTAGGGTTAGGGGTTGGGCACGGTTTAGGGTCCAGGTGAGGGTTCCACAACGGATTAGGGGGAGCGTACGTGTGAGGGCACGGGTTATTTTTAGCCTACGGGTTAGGATTAGGGGACGGGTGAGGGGAAGGCTTCGGGGAAGGGTTAGGGTTAGGGTTCGGGCTAGGGTTAAGGTTAGGGGACGGGGACGGTTTAGGGTCCACGGAAGGGTACGACAACGTTTTAGGGGAACGTACGTGTGAGGGTACGGGTTAGTGTTAGCGTACGGTTTAGGATTAGGGGACGGGTGAGGGGAAGGCTTCTGGGAAGGGTTAGGTTTAGGGTTCGGGGTAGGGTTAGGGTTAGGGTACGTGGAGGGTTTAGGGTCCAGGTGAGGGTACGGCAACGGTTTAAGGGAAGCGTATGTGTGAGGGCACAGGTTAGTGTTAGTGTACAGATTAGGATTAGGGGATGGGTGAGGGGAAGTCTTCATGAAAGTGTTAGGGTTAGGGTTCGAACTAGGGTTAGGGTTAGGGGACGGGGACGGTTTACGGTCCAGGTAAAGGTACGACAACGGTTTAGGGGGAGCGTACATTTGAGGGCCCGGGTTAGTGTTAGCGTGCGGCTTAGGATTAGGGGACGTGTGAACGGAAGGCTTCGGGGAAGGGTTAGGTTTAGGGTTAGGGGACGGGGATGGTGTAGGTTCCAGGTGAGGGTACGACAATGGTTTAGGGGGAGTGTACGTGTGAGGGCACGGGTTAGTGTTAGCGTATGGGTTAGGATTAGGGAACGGGTGAGGGGAAGGTTTCGGGGAAGGTTAGGGTTCGGGTTAGGGTTCGGGTTAGGGGACGGGGACGGTTTAGGGTCCAGGTGAGGGTACGACCACGGTTTAGGGGTAGCGTACGTGTGAGGGCACGGGTTAGTGTTAGCGTACGTGTTAGGATTAGGGGACGGGTGAGGGGAAGGCTTCGGGTAAGTGTTAAGGTTAGGGTTCGCGCTAGGGTTAGGGTTAGGGGACGGGGACGGTTTATGGTCCAGGTGAGGGTACGACAATGATTTAGGGTGAGCGTATGTGTGAGGGCACAGGTTAGTGTTAGCGTACGGGTTAGGATTAGGGGACGGGTGAGGGGAAGTCTTCGGGGAAGTGTTAGTGTTAGGGTTCGGGCTAGGGTTAGGGTTAGGGGACGGGGACGGTTTAAGATCCAGGTGAGGGTACTACAACGGTTTAGGGTGAGCGTATGTGTTAGGGCACAGGGTAGTGTTAGCATACGGGTTAGGAATAGGAGACGGGTGAGGGGAAGGCTTTCGGGGAAGGGTTAGGGTTAGGGTTCGTGCTAGGGTTAGGGTTAGGGGACGGGGACGGTTTAGGGTCCAGGTGAGGGTACGACAACGGTTTAGGGGGAGCGTACGTGTGAGGGCACGGTTTAGTGTTAGCGTACGGGTTAAGATTAAGGGACAGGTGAGGGTAAGGCTTCGGGGAAGTGTTAGTGTTAGGGTTCGGGCTAGGGTTAGGGTTAGGAGACAGGGACGGTTTAGGGTCCAGGTGAGTGTACGACAACGGTTTAGGGGGAGCGTAAGTGTGAGGGCACGGGTTAGTGTTATCGTACGGCTTAGGATTAGGGGTCGGGTGAGGGGAAGGCTTCGGGAAAGTGTTAGGGTTAGGGTTCGGGCTAGGGTTAGGGTTAGGGTTCGGGGACGGTTTAGGGTGCAGGTGAGGGTACGACAACGATTTAGGGGGAGCGTACGTGTGAGGGGACGGGTTAGTGATAGCCTACATCTCAGGAATAGGGGACGGGTGAGGGGAAGTCTTCGGGGAAGTGTTAGTGTTAGGGTTCGGGCTACGGTTAGGGTTAGGGGACGGGGACAATTTAGGATCCAGATGAGGGTACTACAACGGTTTAGGGGGAGCGTACGTGTGAGAGCACGGGTTAGTGTTAGCGTACGGGTTAGGAATAGGGGACGGGTGAGGGGAAGGCTTTCGGGGAAGGGTTAGGGTTAGGGTTCGGGCTAGGTCTAGGGTTAGGGGACGGGGACGGTTTAGGGTCCAGGTGAGGGTACGACAATGGTTTAGAGTGAGGGTACGTGTGAGGGCATGGGTTAGTGTTATCGTACGGTTTAGGATTAGGGGACGGGTGAGGGGAAGGCTTCAGGGAAGGGTTATATTTAGGGTTCGGGCTAGGGTTAGGGTTAGGGGATGGGGACGGTTTAGGGTCCAGGTGAGGTTACGACAACGGTTTAGACTGAGCGTACGTGTGAGGGCACGGGTTAGTTTTGGCGTACTGGTTAGGTTTAGGGGACGGGTGAGGGGAAGGCTTCGGGGAAGGGTTAGGGTTAGGGTTCGGGCTAGGGTTAGGATTAGGGGACGGGTGAGGGGAAAGATTCGGGGAAGAGTTTGGGTTAGTGTTCGGGCTAGGGTTTGGGTTAGGGGACGGGGACGGTTTAGCGTCCAGGTGAGGGTACGACAACGGATTAGGGGGAGCGTACGTTTGAGGGCACGGGTTAGTGTTAGCGTACGGGTTAGGATTAGGGGACGGGTGAGGGGAAGGCATCGGGGAAGGGTTAGGGTTAGGGTTCAGGCTAGGGTTAGGTTTAGGGGACGGGGACGGTTTAGGGTCCAGGTTAGGGTACAACAACGGTTTAGGGGGAGCGTACGTGTGAGGGCATGGTTTAGTGTTAGAGTACGGGTTAGGATTACGGGACGGTGAGGGGAAGGCTTCTGGGAAGGGTTAGGGTTAAGGTCGGGCTAGGGTTAGGGTTAGGGGACGGGTACGGTTTAGGGTCCGATGAGGGTACGACAACGGTTTAGGGGGAGTGTACGTGTGAGGGCATGGGTTAGTGATAGCGAACAGGTTAGGATTAGCGGACAGGTGAGGCGAAGGCTTCGGGGATGGGTTAGGGTTAGGGTTCGGTCTAGTGTTAGGGTTAGGGGACGGGGACGGTTTAGGGTTCAGGTGAGGGTACGACAACGTTTTTGGGGGAGCGTACGTGTGAGGGCACGGGTTAGTGTTAGCGTACGGGTTAGGATTATGGGACGGGTGAGGGGAAGGCTTCGGGAAGGGTTAGGGTTAGGGTACGGGTTAGGGTTAGGGTTAGCGGATGGGGACAGTTTAGGGGCCAGGTGAGGGTACGACAACGGTTTAGGGGAGCGTACGTGTGAGGGCACTGGTTATTGTTAGCGTACGGGTTAGGATTATGGGACGGGTGAGGGGAAGGCTTCGGGGAAGGGTTAGGGTTAGGGTTCGGGGTAGGGTTAGGGTTAGGGGATGGGGACGGTTTATCCAGGTGAGGGTACGACAACGGTTTAGGGGGAGCGTACGTGTGAGGGCATGGGTTATTGTTAGCGTACGGGTTAGGATTATGGCACGGGTGAGGGGAAGGCTTCGGGGAAGGGTTAGGAATAGGGTTCGGGCTAGGGTTAGGGTTAGGGACGGGGACGGTTTAGGTTCCAGGTGAGGGTACGACAACGGTTTAGGGTGAGCGTACGTGTGAGGGCACGGCTTAGTGTTAGCGTACGGCTTAGGAATAGGGGTTGGGTGAGGGGAAGGCTTCGGGAAAGTGTTAGGGTTAGGGTTTGGGCTAGGGTTAGGGTTAGGGTTCGGGGACGGTTTAGGGTCCAGGTGAGGGTACGACAACGGTTTAGGGGGAGCGTACGTGTGAGGGGACGGTTTAGTGATAGCGTACGGCTTAGGATTAGGGGACGGGTGAGGGGAAGTCTTCAGGGAAGGGTTAGTGTTAGGGTTCGGTCTACGGTTAGGGTTAGGGGACGGGGACGGTTTAGGATCCAGGTGAGGGTACTACAACGGTTTAGGGGGAGCGTACGTGTGAGAGCACGGGTTAGTGTTAGCGTACGGGATAGGATTAGGGGACGGGTGAGGGGAAGGCTTCGGGGAAGCGTTAAGGTTAGTGTTCGGGCTAGGGTTAGCGTTAGCGGACGGGTACGGTTTAGGGTCCAGGTGAGGGTACGACAGTGGTTTAGGGGGAGCGTACGTGTGAGGGCACGGGCTAGTGTTAGCGTACGGGTTAGGATTAGGGGACGGGTGAGGCGAAGGCTTCGGGGAAGGGTTAGGGGTAGGGTTCGGTCTGGGGTTAGGGTTAGGGGACGGGGACGGTTTAGGATCCAGGTGAGGGTAGGACAACGTTTTCGGAGGAGCGTACGTGTGAGGGCACAGGTTAGTGTTAGCGTACGGGTTAGGATTAGAGGACGGGTGAGGGGAAGGCTTCGAGGAAGGGTTAGGGTTAAGATTCGGGCTAGGGTTAGGGTTAGGGTACGGGGACGGTTTAGGGTCCAGGTGAGGGTACGACAACGGTTTAGGGGGAGTGTGTGTGTGAGCGCACGGGTTAGTGTTAGCGTACGGGTTAGGATTAGGGGACGGTTGAGTGGAAGGCTTTGGGGAAGGGTTAGGGTTAGGATTCGGGCTAGGGTTAGGGTTAGGGGACGGGGACGGTTTAGCGTCCAGGTGAGGGTACGACAACGGTTTAGGGGGAGCGTATGTGTGAGGGCATGGGTTAGTGTTAGCGTACGGGTTAGGATTAGGGGACGTGTGAGGGGAAGGCTTCGGGGAAGGGTTAGGGTTAGGGTTCGGGCTAGGGTTAGGGTTAGGGTATGGGGACGGTTTAGGGTCCTGTTGAGGGTACGACAACGGTATAGGGTGAACGTACGTGTGAGGGCACGGGTTAGTGTTAGCGTACGAGTTAGGATTAGGGGACGGGTGAGGGGAAGGCTTCGGGGAAGTGTTAGGGTTAGGGTTCGGGCTAGGTTTAGGGTTAGGGGACGGGAACGGTTTAGGGTCCAGGTGAGTGTACGACAACGGTTTAGGGGGAGCATACGTGTGAGGGCTCGGGTTAGTGTTAACGTACGGGTTAGGATTAGGGGACGGGTGAGGGGAAGGCTTCTGGGAAGGGTTAGGGTTAGGGTTCGGGCTAGGTTTAGGGTTAGGGGACGGGAACGGTTTAGGGTCCAGGTGAGTGTACGACAACGGTTTAGGGGGAGCATACGTGTGAGGGCTCGGGTTAGTGTTAACGTACGGGTTAGGATTAGGGGACGGGTGAGGGGAAGGCTTCGGGGAAGGGTTAAGGTTAGGGTTTGGGCTAGGGTTAGGGGACGGGGACGGTTTATGGTCCAGGTGAGGGTACGACAATGGTTTAGCGGGAGCGTACGTGTGAAGGCACGGGTTAGTGTTAGCGTATGGGTTAGGATTAGGGAACGGTTGAGGGAAAGGCTTCGGAGAAGGTTAGGGTTAGGGTTCGGGCTAGGGTTTGGGTTAGGGACGAGGACGGTTTAGGGTCCAGTTGAGGCTACGACAACAGTTTAGGGGGAGCGTACGTGTGAGGGCACGGGTTAGCGTTAGCGTACGGGTTAGGATTAGGGGATGGGTGAGGGGAAGGCTTCGTGGAAGGGTTAGTGTTAGGGTTCGGGCTAGGATTAGTGTTAGGGGACGGGGACGGTTTAGGGTCCAGGTGAGGGTACGACAACGGTTTAGGGTGAGCGTACGAGTGAGGGCACGGGTTAGTATTAGCGTACGGGTTAGGATTAGGGGACGGGTGAGGGGAAGGTTTCGGGGAAGGGTTAGGGTTAGGTTTCGGGCTAGGGTTAGGTTTAGGGGATGGGGACGGTTTAGGGTCCAGGTGATGGTATGACAACGGTTTAGGGGGAGCGTATTTGTGAGGGCACGTGTTAGTTTTAGTGTACGGCTTAGGATTAGGGGACGGATGATGGGAAGGCTTCGGGGAAGGGTTAGGGTTCGGGCTAGGGTTAGGGTTAGGGGACGGGGACCGTTTAGAGTACAGGTGAGGGTACGACAATGGTTTAGGGGGAGCGTACGTGTGAGGGCACGGGTTAGTGTTAGCGTACAGGTTAGGATTAGGGGACGGGTGAGGGGTAGGCTTCGGGGAAGTGTTAGGGTTAGGGTTAGAGCTAGGGTTAGGGTTAGGGGATGGGGATGGTTTAGGGTCCAGGTGAGGGTACGACAACGGTTTAGGGGGAGCGTACGTGTGAGGGCACGGGTTAGTGTTAGGGTACGGGTTAGGATTAGGAGACGGGTGAGGGGAAGGCTTCAGGGAATGGTTACGCTTAGGGTTCGGGCTAGGGTAAGGGTTAGGGGACAGGGACCGTTTAGGGTCCAGGTGAGAGTATGACAACGGTTTAGGGGGAGCGTACGTGTGAGGGCACGGGTTAGTGTTAGCGTACGGGTTAGGATTAGGGGACGGGTGAGGGGAAGGCTTCGGGGAATAGTTAGGGTTAGGGTTCGGGCTAGGGTTAGGGTTAGGGGACGGGGACGGTTTAGGGTCCAGGTGAGTGTACGACAACGGTTTAGGGCGAGCCTACGAGTGACGGCATGGGTTAGTGTTACCGTACGGGTTAGGATTAGGGGACGGGTGAGGGGAAGGCTTCGGGGAAGGGTTAGGGTTAGGGTTCGGGCTAGGGTTAGGGTTAGGTGACGGGGACGGTTTAGGGTCCAGATGAGGGTACGACAACGGTTTAGCGGGAGCGTATTTGTGAGGGCACGGGTTATTGTTAGGGTACGGTTTAGAATTAGGGGAACGGTGAGCAAAGGCTTTGGGGAAGGGTTACGGTTACGGTTCGGGCTAGGGTTAGGGTTAAGGGACAGGGACGGTTCAGGGTCCAGGAGAGGGTACGACAACGGTTTAGGGGGAACGTACGTTTGAGGGCATGGGTTAGTGTTAGCGTACCGGTTAGGATTAGGGGATGGGTGAGTGGAAGGTTTCGGGGAAGGTTTAGGTTTAGGATTCGGGCTAGGGTTAGGGTTAGGGGACGGGGACGGTTTAGGGGCCAGGTGAGGGTAAGACAACGATTTAGGGGGGCGTACGTGTGAGGGCACGTGTTAGTTTTAGCGTACGGCTTAGGATTAGGGGACGGATGAGGGGAAGGCATCGGGAAAAGTTTAGGGTTAGGGTTCGGCCTAGGGTTAGGGTTAGGGGAGGGAGACGGTTTAGGGTCCAGGTGAGTGTACGACAATGGTTTAGGTTGAAAATACGTGTGATGTCACGGGTTAGTGTTAGCGTACGGGTTAGGATTAGGGGACGGGTGAGGGGAAGGCTTCGGGGAAGGTTTAGGGTTAGGGTTCGGGCTAGGGTTAGGGTTAGGTTTAGGGGACGGGGACGGTTTAGGGTCCAGGTGAGGGTACGACAAATGTTTAGGGGGAGCGTACGTGTGAGGGCATGGGTTAGTGTTAGCGTACGTGTTAGGATTAGGGGACGGGTGAGGGGAAGGCTTCGGAAAAGGGTTAGGGTTCGGGTTAGGGTTCGGGTTAGGGGACGGGGATGGTTTAGGGTCCAGGTGAGGGTACGACAACGGTATAGGCAGAGCGTACGTGTGAGGGCACGGTTTAGTGTTAGCGTACGGGTTAGGATTAGGGGACGGGTGAGGGGAAGGCTTCGGGGAAGGGTTAGGGTTAGGGTTCAGGCTAGGGTTAGGTGTAGGGGACGGGGACGGTTTAGGGTCCAGGAGAGTGTACGACAACGGTTTAGGGAGAGCGTACTTGTGAGGGCATGGGTGAGTGTTAGCGTACGGGTTAGGATTAAGGGACAGGTGAGGGGAAGGCTTCGGGGAAGTGTTAGAGTTACGGTTCGGGCTAGGGTTAGGGTTAGGGGATGGAGACGGTTTAGGGTTCAGGTGAAGGTACAACAACGGTTTAGGGGGAGCATACGTGTTAGCGCACGGGTTAGTGTTAGCGTACGTGTTAGGATTAGGGGACGGGTGAGGGGAAGGCTTCGGGGAAGGGTTAGGGTTTGGGTTGGGGTTCGGGTTAGGGGACGGGGACGGTTTAGGGTCCAGGTGAGTGTACGACAACTGTTTAGTGGTAGTGTACCTGTGAGGGCACGGGTTACTGTTAGCGTACGTGTTACGATTAGGGGAAGTGTGAGGGGAAGGCTTCGGGCAAGGTTAAGTTTAGGGTTCGGGCTAGGGTTAGGGTTAGGGGACGGGGACGGTTTAGGGTCCAGCTGAGGGTATGACAACGGTGTAGGGGGAGCGTACGTGTGAGGGCACGGGTTAGTGTTAGCGTACGGGTTAGGATTAGGGACAGGTGAGGGGAAGGCTTCGGGGAACGGTTAGGATTAGGATTCGGGCTTGTGTTAGGGTTAGGGGACGGGGACGGTTTAGGGTCCAGGTGAGGGTACGACAACGGTTTAGGGGGAGCGTACGTGTGAGGGCACGGGTTAGTGTTAGCGTACGGGTTAGGATTAGGGGATGGGTGAGTGGAAGGCTTCGGGGAAGGGTTAGGTTTAGGGTTCGGGCTAGGGTTAGAGTTAGGGATGGGGACGCTTTAGGCTCCAGGTGAGGGTACGACAACTGTTTAGGGGGAGCGTACGTGTGAGGACACGCGTTAGTGTTAGCGTACGGGTTTGGATTAGTGGATGGGTGAGGGGAAGGCTTCGGGGAAGGGTTAGGGTTAGGGTTCGGGCTAGGGTTATTGTTAGGGGACGGGGACGGTTTAGGGTCCAGTTGAGGGTACGACAACGGTTTAGGGGGAGCGTATGTGTGAGGGCATGGGTTAGTGTTAGCGTATGGGTTAGGATTAGGGGACGGTTGAGGGGAAGGCTTCGGGGAAGGGTTAGGGTTAGGATTCGGGCTAGGGTTAGGTTTAGGGGACGGGGAGGGTTTAGGGTCCAGCTGAGGGTACGACAACGGTTTAGGGGGAGCGTACGTGTGAGGGCACGGGTTAGTGTTAGCGTACGGGTTAGGATTAGGGGACGGGTGAGTGGAAGGCTTCGGGGAAGGTTTAGGGATACGGTTCAGGCTAGGGTTAGTGTTAGGTGACGGGGACGGTTTAGGGTCCAGGTGAGTGTACGAAAACTGTTTAGGGGGAGCGTACGTGTGAGGGCACGGGTTAGTGTTAGCGTATGGGTTAGGATTATGGGACGGGTGAGGGGAAAGCTTCGGGGAAGGGTTAGGGTTAAGGTTCGGGCTAGGGTTAGGGTTAGGGGACGGGGACGGTTTAGGGTCCAGGTGAGGATACGACAACGGTTTAGGGGGAGTGTACGTGTGAGGGCACGGGTTAGTGTTAGCATACGGGTTAGGATTAGGGGACGGGTGAGGGGAAGGCTTCGTGGAAGGGTTAGGTTTAGGGTTCGGGCTAGGTTTAGGGTTAGCGGACGGGGACCGTTTAGGGTCCAGGTAAGTGTACGACAACGGTTTAGGGGGAGCGTACGTGTGAGGGCACGGGTTAGTGTTAGCGTACGGGTTAGGATTAGGGGACGTGTGAGGGGAAGGCTTCGGGGAAGGGTTAGGGTTACGGTTAGGGCTAGGGTTACGTTTAGGGGACGGGGACGGTTTAGGGTCCAGGTGAGGGTACGACAAATGTTTAGGGGGAGCGTACGTGTGAGGGCACGGGTTAGTGTTAGTGTACGTGTTAGGATTAGGGGACGGGTGAGGGGAAGGCTTCGGGGAAGTGTTAGGTTTCGGGTTAGGGTTCGGGTTAGGGGACGGGGATAATTTAGGGTCCAGGTGAGGGTACGACAACGGTATAGGGGGAGCGTACGTGTGAGGGCACGGTTAAGTGTTAGCGTACGGTTTAGGATTAGGGGACGGGTGAGGGGAAGGCTTCGGGGAAGGTTTACGGTTAGGGTTCAGGCTTCGGTTAGGTGTAGGGGACGGGGATGGTTTAGGGTCCAGGAGAGTGTACAACAACGGTTTAGGGCGAGCGTACTTGTGAGGGCATGGGTTAGTGTTAGCGTACAGGTTAGGATTAGGGGACAGTTGAGTGCAAGGCTTCGGGGAAGGGTTAGGTTTAGGGTTCGGGCTAGGGTTAGAGTTAGGGGACGGGGACGGTTTAGGGTCCAGGTGAGGGTACGACAACGGTTTAGGGTAAGCGTACGTGTGAGGGCACATGTTAGTGTTAGCGTACGGGTTAGGATTAGGGGACAGGTGAGGGGAAGGCTTCGGGGAAGTGTTAGGGTTAGGGTTAGGGCTAGGGTTAGGGTTAGGGGACGGGGACCGTTTAGGGTCCAGGTGAGGGTACGACAACGGTTTAGGGTGAGCGTACGTGTGAGGGCACATGTTAGTGTTAGCGTACGGGTTAGGATTAGGGGACGGGTGAGGGGAAGGCTTCGGGGAAGGGTTAGGATAAGGATTCGGGCTACTGTTAGGGTTAGGGGACGGGGCGGTTTAGGGTCCAGGTGAGGGTATGACAACGGTTTAGGGGGAGCATACGTGTGAGGGCATGGGTTAGTGTTAGCGTACGGGTTAGGATTAGGGGACGGTTGAGTGGAAGGCTTCGGGGAAGGGTTAGGTTTAGGGTTCGGGCTAGGGTTAGAGTTAGGGACGGGGACGCTTTAGGCTCCAGGTGAGGGTACGACAACGGTTTAGGGGGAGCGTACATGTGAGGTCACGTGTTAGTTTTAGCGTACGGCTTAGGATTAGGGGATGGTTGAGGGGAAGGCTTCGGGGAAGTGTTAGGTTTAGGGTTCAGGCTATGGTAAGGGTTACGGGATGGGGACGGTTTAGGGTCCAGGTGAGGGTACGACAACGGTTTAGGGTGAGCGTACGTGTGAGAGCATGTGTTAGTGTTAGCGTACGGCTTAGGATTAGGGGTCGGGTGAGGGGAAGGCTTCGGGAAAACGTTAGTGTTAGGGTTCGGGCTAGGGTTAGGGTTAGGGTTCGGGGACGGTTTAGGGTCCAGGTGAGGGTACGACATAGGTTTAGGGGGAGCGTACGTGTGAGGGCACGGGTTAGTGATAGCGTACGGTTTAGGATTAGGGGACGGGTGAGTGGAAGGCTTTGGGGAAGGGTTAGTCTTAGGGTTCAGGCTTGGGTTAGGGTTAGGGGACGGGGATGGTTTATGATCCAGTTGAGGGTATGACAACGGTTTAGGGGTAGCATACGTGTGAGAGCACAGGTTAGTGTTAGCGTACGGGTTAGGATTAGGGGACGGGTGAGGGGAAGTCTTCGGGGAAGTGTTACGGTTAGGGTTCGGGCTAGGGTTAGGATTAGGGGACAGGGAAGGTTTAGGGTCCAGTTGAGGGTATGGCAACGGTTTAGGGGGAGCGTACGTGTGAGGGCACAGGTTAGTGTTACCGTACGGGTTAGGATTAGGGGAGGTGTGAGGGGTAGGCTTCGGGGAACGGTTAGGTTTAGGGTTCGGGCTACGGTTAGGGTTACGGTTAGGGGACGGTTTAGGGTCCAGGTGAGGGTATGACAACGGTTTAGGGGGAGCGTACATGTGAGGGCACGGGTTAGTGTTAGCGTACGGGTTAGGATTAGGGGACGGGAGAGGGTAAGGCTTCGGGGAAGGGTTAGGGTTAGGGTTCAAGGTAGGGTTAGGGTTAGGGGACGGGGACGGTTTAGGGTCCAGGTGAGGGTACGAAAATGGTTTAGGGTGAGGGTACGTGTGAGGGCATGGGTTAGTGTTAGCGTACGGTTTAGGATTAGGGGACGGGTGAGGGGAAGGCTTCGGGGAAGGGTTAGGGTTAGGGTTTTGGCTAGGGTTAGGGTTAGAGTACGGGGACGGTTTAGGGTCCAGGTGAGGGTACGAAAACGGTTTAGGGGGAGCGTACGAATGAGGGCATGGGTTAGTGTTAGCGTATGGGTTAGGATTAGGGGACGGGTGAGGGGAAGGTTTCAGGGAAGGGTTAGGGTTAGGGTTCGGGCTAGGGTTAGGGTTAGGGGACGGGGACGGTTTAGGGTCCAGGTGAGGGTATGACAACGGTTTAGGGGGAGCGTACGTGTGAGGGCACGGGTTACTGTTAGCGTACGGGTTAGGATTAGGGGACGTGTGAGGGGAAAGCTTCGCGGAAGGGTTAGGGTTACGGTTCGGGTTAGGGTTAGGGGACGGGGACGGTTTAGGGTCTGATGAGGGTACGACAGCGGTTTAGGGGGAGTGTACGTGTGAGGGCATGGGTTAGTGATAGCGTACAGGTTAAGATTAGGGGACAGGTGAGGCGAAGGCTTCGGGGATGGGTTAGGGTTAGGGTTCGGTCTAGTGTTAGGGTTAGGGGACGGGGACGGTTTAGGGTTCAGGTGAAGGTACGACAACGTTTTTGGGGGAGCGTACGTGTGAGGGCATGGGTTAGTGTTAGCGTACGGGTTAGGATTAGGGGACGGGTGAGGGGAAGGCTTCGAGGAAGGGTTAGGGTTAGGGTTCGGGCTAGGGTTAGGGTGAGGGGACGGGGACGGTTTAGGGTCCATGTGAGGGTATGACAACGGTTTAGGGGGAGTGTGCGTGTGAGGGCAAGGGTTAGTGTTAGCGTACGGGTTAGGATTACGGGACGGTTGAGTGGAAGGCTTCGGGGAAGTGTTTGGGTTAGGATTTGGGCTAGGATTAGGGTTAGGGGACGGGGACGGTTTATGGTACAGGTGAGGGTACGACAACGGTTTAGGGGGAGCGTAAGTGTGAGGGCACGGGTTAGTGTTAGGGTACTGGTTAGTATTATGGGACGGGTGAGGGGAAGGCTTCGGGGAAGAGTTAGGGATAGGGTTCGGGCTAAGGTTAGGGTTAGAGGACAGGGACGGTTTAGGGTCCAGGTGAGGGTACGACAACGATTTAGGGTGAGCGTACGTGTTAGTGCAGGGGTTAGTGTTTGCGTACTGGTTAGGATTAGGGGACCGGTGAGGGGAAGGCTTCGGGGAAGGTTAAGTGTTAGGGTTCGGGCTAGGGTTAGGGTTAGGGGACGGGGACGGTTTAGGGTCCAGGTGAGGGTACGACAACGGTTTAGGGGGAGCGTATGTGTGAGGGCACGATTTAGTGTTAGCGTACGGGTTAGGATTACGGGACGGGTGAGGGGAAGGATTCGGGGAAGGGTTAGTGTTAGGGTTCGGGCTAGGGTTAGGGTTAGGGGACGGGGACGGTTTAGGGTCCAGGTGAGTGTACGACAACGGTTTAGGGGGAGCGTAAATGTGAGGGCACGGGTTAGTGTTATCGTATGGGTTAGGATTAGGGGACGGGTGAGAGGGAGGCTTCGGGTAATGAGTAGGGTTAGGGTTCGGGCTAGGGTTAGGGTTAGGGGACAGGGATGGTTTAGGGTCCAGGTGAGGGTAGGACAACGGTTTAGTGGGAGCATACGTGTGAGGGCATGGGTTAGTGTTAGCGTACGGGTTAGGATTAGGGGACAGGTGAGGGGAAGGCTTCGGGGAAGGGTTAGGGATAGGTTTCGGGCTAGGGTTAGGGTTAGGGGACGGGGAGGGTTTAGGGTCCAGGTGAGGGTACGACAACGGTTTAGGGGGAGCGTACGTGTGAGGGCATGGGTTAGTATTAGCGTACGGGTTAGGATTAGGGGAAGGGTGAGGGGAAGGCTTCGGGGAATGGTTAGGGTTAGGTTTCGGGCTAGGGTTAGTGTTAGGGGACGGGGACGGTTTAGGGTCCAGGTGAGGGTACGACAACGGTTTAGGGGGACCGTACGTTTGACGGCACGGGTTAGTGTTAGTGTACGGGTTAGGATTAGGGAACGGATGAGTGGAAGACTTCGGGGAAGGATTAGGGTTAGGGTTCGGGCTAGGGTTAGTGTTAGGGACGGGGAAGGTTTAGGTTCCAGGTGAGGGTACGACAACGGTTTAGGGGGAGCGTACGTGTGAGGGCACGTGTTAGTATTAGCGTACGGCTTAGGATAAGGGGAGGGGCGAGGGGAAGGCTTCGGGTAAGGGTTAGGGTTAGGGTTCGGACTAGGGTAAGGGTTAGGGGATGGGGACGGTTTAGCGTCCAGGTGAGGGTACGACAACGGTTTAGGGGGAGCGTACGTGTGAGGGGACGGTTTAGTGATAGCATACGGCTTAGGATTAGGGGAAGGGTGAGGGGAAGTCTTCGGGGAAGGGTTAGTGTTAAGGTTCGGGCTAGGGTTAGGGGACGGGGACGGTTTAGGATCCAGGTGAGGGTACTACAACGGTTTAGGGGGAGTGTACGTGTGAGAGCACGGGTTAGTGTTAACGTATGGGATAGGATTAGGGGACGGGTGAGTGGAAGGCTTCGGGGAAGGGTTAAGGTTAGGGTTCGGGCTAGGGTTAGCGTTGGGGGACGGGTACGGTTTAGTGTCCAGGTGAGGGTACGACAACGGTTTAGGGGGAGCGTACGTGTGAGGGCACGGGTTAGTTTTAGCGTACGGGTTAGGATTAGGGGACGGGTGAGGCGAAGGCTTCGGGGAACGGTTAGGGGTAGGGTTCGGTCTAGGGTTAGGGTTAGGGGACGGGGACGGCTTAGGATCCAGGTGAGGGTACGACAACGTTTTCGGGGGAGCGTAAGTGTGAGGGCACGGGTTAGTGTTAGCATACGGGTAAGGATTAGAGGACGGGTGAGGGGAAGGCTTCGGGGAAGGGTTAGGGTTCGGGTTTGGCTAGGGTTAGGGGACGGGGACGGTTTACGGTCCAGGTGAGGGAACGACAACGGTTTAGTGTGAGCGTACGTGTGAGGGCTTGTGTTAGTGTTAGCGTACGGCTTAGGATTAGGGGTCGGGAGAGGGGAAGGCTTCGGGAAAATGTTAGTGTTAGGGTTCGGGCTAGGGTTAGGGTTAGGGGACGGGGACGTTTAGGGTCCACGTGAGGGTACGACAACGGTTTAGGGGGAGCGTACGTGTGAGGGCATGGGTTAGTGTTACCGTACGGGTTAGGATTAGGGGACGTGTGAGGGGTAGGCTTCGGGGAACGGTTAGGGTTAGGGTTCGGGCTAGGGTTAGGGTTAGGGAACGGGGACGGTTTAGGGTCCTGGTGAGGTTATGACAACGGTTTAGGGGGAGTGTGTGTGGGAGGGCACGGGTTGGTGTTAGCGTACGGGTTAGGATTAGGGGACGGGTGAGGGGCAGGCTTCGGGGAATGGTTAGGGTTAGGTTTCGAGGTAGGGTTAGGGTTAGGGGACTGGGACGGTTTAGGGACCAGGTGAGGGTATGACAACGGTTTAAGGGGAGCGTACGTGTGAGGGCACGGGTTAGTGTTAGCGTACGGGTTAGGATTAGGGGACGGGTGAGGGGAAGGCTTCGGGGAAGGGTTAGGGTTAGGGTTCGGGCTAGGGTTAGGGTTAGGGGACGGGGACGGTTTACGGTCCAGGTGAGGATACGAAAACGGTTTAGGGGGAGTGTATGTGTGAGGGCACGGGTTATTGTTAGGGTACTGTTTAGATTTAGGGGAACGGTGAGCAAAGGCTTTGGGGAAGGGTTACGGTTACGGTTCGGGCAAGGGTTAGGGTTAGGGGACAGGGACGGTTTAGGGTCCAGGTGAAGGTAAGACAACGATTTAGGGGGAGCTTACGTGTGATGGCACGTGTTAGTTTTAGCGTACGGCTTAGGATTAGGGGACGGATGAGGGGAAGGCTTCGGGGAAGGGTTAGGGTTAGGGTTCGGGCTAGGGTAAGGGTTAGGGGACGGCGACGGTTTAGGGTCCAGGTGAGGGTACGACAACGGTTTAGGGTGAGCGTACGTGTGAGGGCACGGGTTAGTGTTAGCGTAAGGCTTAGGATTAGGGGACGGGTGAGGGGAAGGCTTCGGGAAAAGGTTAGGGTTAGGGTTCGGGCTAGGGTTAGGGTTAGGGGACGGAGACGGTTTAGGGTCCAGGTGAGTGTACGACAATGGTTTAGGTTGAAAATACGTGTGATGTCACGGGTTAGTGTTAGCGTACGGGTTAGGATTAGGGGACGGGTGAGGGGAAGGCTTCGGGGAAGGGTTAGGGTTAGGGTTCGGGCTAGGGTAAGGGTTAGGGGACGGGGACAGTTTAGGGTCCAGGTGAGGGTATGACAACAGTTTAGGGGGAGCGTACGTGTGAGGGCACGGTTTAGTGTTAGCGTACGTGTTAGGATTAGGGGACGGGTGAGGGGAAGGCTTCGGGGAAGGGTTAGGTTTTGGGTTGGGGTTCGGCTTAGGGGACGGGGACGGTTTAGGGTCCAGGTGAGTGTACGACAACTGTTTAGTGGTAGCGTACCTGTGAGGGCACGGGTTAGTGTTAGTGTACGTGTTACGATTAGGGGAAGAGTGAGGGGAAGGTTTCAGGCAAGGTTAAGGTTAGGGTTCGGCCTAGGGTTAGGGTTAGGGGACGGGGATGGTTTAGGGTCCAGGTGAGGGTATGACAACGGTTTAGGGGGACCGTACGTGTGAGGGCACGGGTTACTGTTAGCATACGGGTTAGGATTAGGGGACGTGTGAGGGGAAAGCTTCCGGGAAGGGTTAGGGTTAGGGTTCGGGCTAGGGTTAGGGTTAGGGGATGGGGACCGTTTAGGGTCCAGGTGAGGGTACGACAACGGTTTAGGGGGAGCGTACGTGTGAGGGCTCGGGTTAGTGTTAGCGTACGGGTTAGGATTAGGGACAGGTGAGGGGAAGGCTTCGGGGAAGGGTTGGGATTAGGATTCCGGCTAGTGTTAGGGTTAGGGGTCGGGGACGGTTTAGGGTCCAGGTGAGGTTACGACAACGGTTTTGGGGGAGCGTACGTGTGAGGGCACGTGTTAGTTTTAGCGTACGGCTTAGGATTAGGGGACGGTTGAGGGGAAGGCTTCGGGGAAGGCTTAGGGTTAGGGTTCGGGTTAAGGTAAGGGTTAGGGGATGGGGACGGTTTAGGGTCCAGGTGAGGGTACGGCAACGGTTTAGGGTGAGCGTACGTGTGAGGGCATGTGTTAGTGTTAGCGTACGGCTTAGGATTAGGGGTCGGGTGAGGGGAAGGCTTCGGGAAAATGTTAGTGTTAGGGTTCGGGCTAGGGTTAGGGTTAGGGTTCGGGGACAGTTTAGGGTCCAGGTGAGGGTACGACAATGGTTTAGGGAGAGCGTACGTGTGAGGGCACGGGTTAGTGATAGCGTACGTTTAGGATTAGGGGACGGGTGAGTGGAAGGCTTTGGGGAAGGGTTAGTCTTAGGGTTCAGGCTTGGGTTAGGGTTAGGGGACAGGGATGGTTTATGATCCAGGTGAGGGTACGACAACGGTTTAGGGGTAGCGTACGTGAGAGCACAGGTTAGTGTTAGCGTACGGGTTAGGATTGGGGACGGGTGAGGGGAAGTCTTCGGGGAAGGGTTACGGTTAGGGTTCGGGCTAGGGTTAGGGTTAGGGGACAGGGAAGTTTTAGGGTCCAGGTGAGGGTACGGCAACGGTTTAGGGGGAGTGTACGTGTGAGGGCACAGGTTAGTGTTAGCGTACGGGTTAGGATTAGGGGACGGGTGAGTGCAAGGCTTCGGGGAAGTGTTAGGGTTAAGGTTCGGGCTAGGGTTAGGGTTAGTGGACGGGGACCGTTTAGGGCCCAGGTAAGGGTACGACAATGGTTTAGGGGGAGCGTACGTGTGAGGGCATGGGTTAGTGTTACCATACGGGTTAGGATTAGGGGACGTGTGAGGGGTAGGCTTCGGGGAACGGTTAGGGTTAGGGTTCGGTCTAGGGTTAGGATTAGGGAACGGGGACGGTTTAGGGTCCAGGTGAGGGTACGTCAACAGTATAGGGGGAGCGTACGTGTGAGACCACGGGTTAGTGTTAGCGTATGGGTTAGGATTAGGGGACGGGTGAGGGGAAGGCTTCTGGGAAGGGTTAGGGTTAAGGTTCGAGCTAGGGTTAGGGTTAGGGGACGGGGACGGTTTAGGGTCCAGGTGAGGTTACGAAAACGGTTTCGGGGGAGCGTACGTGTGAGGGCACAGGTTAGTTTTAGCGTACGGGTTAGGATTAGGGGACCGGTGAGGGGAAGGCTTCGGGGAAGTGTTAGGGTTATGGTTCGGGCTAGCGTTAGGGTTAGGGGACGGGGACGGTTTAGGTTACAGGTGAGGGTACAACAACGGTTTAGGGGGAGCGTACGTGTGAGCGCATGGGTTAGTGTTAGGGTACGGGTTAGGATTAGGGGACGGGTGAGGGGAAAGCTTCGGGGAAGGGTTAGGGTTAGGGTTCGGGCTAGTGTTAGGGTTAGGGGACGGGGACGGTTTAGGGTCCAGGTGAGGGTACGACAACGGTTTAGGGGGAGCGTACGTGTGAGGGCACGGTGTAGTGTTAGCATACGGGTTAGGATTAGGGGACGGGTGAGGGGAAGGCTTCGGGGAAGTGTTAGGGTTGGTTTCAGGCTAAGGTTAGGGTTAGGTGACGGGGACGGTTTAGGGTCCAGGTGAGCATACGACAATGGTTTAGGGGGAGCGTACGTGTGAAGGAACGGGTTAGTGTTAGCGTACAGGTTAGGATTTGGGGATGGGTGAGAGGAAGGCTTCGGGGAAGGTTTAGTGTTAGGTTTCGGACTAGGGGTAGTGTTAGGGGCGGGGACGGTTTAGGGTCCAGCTGAGGGTACGACAATGGTTTAGGGTGAGCGTACGTGTGAGGGCACAGATTAGTGTTAGCGTACGGCTTAGGATTAGGTGACAGGTGAGGGGAAGGCTTCGGGGAAGGGTTAGGGTTAGGGATCAGGCTAGGGTTAGGGTTAGGGGACGGGTATGGTTTAGGGTCCAGTTCAGGGTACGAAAACGGTTTAGGGGGAGCGTACGTGTGAGGGCATGGGTTAGTGATAGCGTACGGATTAGGATTAGGGGACGGGTGAGTGGAAGGCTTCGGGGAAGTGTTAGTGTTAGAGTTCGGGCTAGGGTTAGGGTTAGGGTACGGGGACGGTTTAGGATCCAGGAGAGGGTACGACAACGGTTTAGGGGGGTCGTACGTGTGAGAGCACGGGTTACTGTTAGCGTACGGGCTAGGATAAGTGGACAGGTGAGGGGAAGGCTTCGGGGTAGGGTTAGGGTTAAGGTTCGGGCTAGGGTAAGTGTTAGGAGATGGGGACGTTTTACGGTCCAGGTGAGGGTACGACAACGGTTTAGGGTGAGCGTACGTGTGAGGGCACGTGTTACTGTTAGCGTACGGCTTAGGATTATGTGACGGGTGAGGGGAAGGCTTCGGGGAAGTGTTAGGGTTAGGGATCGGGCTAGGGTTAAGGTTAGGGGACGGGGATGGTTTAGGGTCCAGGTGAGGGTACGACAACCGTTTAGGGGGAGCGTACGTGTGAGGGCACAGGTTAGTGATAGCGTACGGCTTAGGATTAGGGGATGGGTGAGGGGAAGGATTAGGGTTAGTGTTCGGGCTAGGGTTAGGATTAGGGGACGGGGATGGTTTAGGGTCCAAGTGAGGGTACGACAACGGTTTCAGGGGAGCGTACGTGTGAGGGCACGGGTTAGTGTTAGCCTACGGGTTAGGATTAGGGGACAGGTGAGGGGAAGGCTTCGGGGAAGTTTTACGGTTAGGGTTCGGGCTAGGGTTAGGGTTAGGGACGGGGACAGTTTAGGCTCCTGGTCAGGGTACGACAACAGTTTAGGGGGAACGTACGTGTGAGGGCATGGGTTAGTGTTAGCATACAGGTTAGGATTAGGGGATGGGCGAGGGGAAGGCTTCGAGGAAGGGTGCGGGTTAGGGTTCGGGTTGGGTTAGGGATAGGGGACGGGGACGGTTTAGGGTCCAGGTGGGTGTACGACAACGGTTTAGGGTGAGCGTACGTGTGAGAGCACAGGTTAGTTATAGTGTACGGTTTAGGATTAGGTGACGGGTGAGGGGAAGGCTTCGGGAAAGGTTTACTGTTAGGGTTCGGGCTAGGGTTAGGGTTAGGGGACGGGGACCGTTTAGGATCCAGGTGAGTTTACGTCAACGGTATAGGGGGAGTGTACGTGTGAGAGCACGGGTTAGTGTTAGCGTACGGGTTAGGATTTGGGACAGGTGAGGGGAAGGCTTCGGGGATGGGTTAGGGTTAGGTTTCGGGTTAGGGGACGGGGACGGTTTAGGGTCCAGTTGAGGGTACGACAACGGTTAACGGGGAGCGTACGTGTGAGAGCAGGGGTTAGTGTTAGCGTACGGGTTAGGAATAGGGGACGTGTGAGGGGAAGGCTTCAGGAAAGGGTTAGTGTTAGGGTTAGGGTTCGGGCTAGGGTTAGGATTAGGGGAAGGGGACAGTTTAGGGTCCAGGTGAGGGTACCACAACGGTTTCGGGGGAGCGTACGTGTGAGGGCACGGGTTAGTGTTAGAGTACGGGTTAGGATTAGGGGACGGGTGAGGGGAAGGCTTCAGGAAAGGGTTAGGGTTAAGGTTCCGTCTAGGGTTAGGGTTAGGGGACGGGGAAGGTTTAGGGTCCAGATGAGGGTACGACAACGGTTTAGGCGGAGCGTAGGTGTGAGGGCATGGGTTAGTGTAAGCGTTCGAGTTAGGATTAGGGGACGGCTGAGTGGAAGGCTTCGGGGAAGGGTTAGGGTTAGGGTTCGGGCTAGGTTTAGGGTTAGTGGACGGGGACGGTTTAGGGTCCAGGTGAGGGTACAACAACGGTTTAGAGGGAGCGTACGTGTGAGGGCACGGGTTAGTGTTAGCGTACGGGTTAGGATTAGGGTACGGGTGAGGGGAAGGCTTAGGGGAAGGGTTAGGGTTACGGTTCGGGCTAGGGTTAGGGTTAGGGGACGGGGACGGTATAGGGTCCAGATGAGGGTACGACAACGGTTTAGGGGGAGCGTACGTGTGAGGGCATGGATTAGTGTTAGCATATGTGTTAGGATTAGGGGACGGGTGAGGGGAAGGCTTCGGGGAAGGGTTAGGGTTAGGGTTCGGGCTAGGGTTAGGGTTAGGGGACAAGGACGGTTTAGGGTCCAGGTGAGGGTACGACAACGGTTTCGGGGGAGTGTACGTGTGAGGGCACGGGTTAGTGTTAGCGTACGGGTTAGGATTAGGGGACGGATGAGGGCAAGGGTTAGGGTCAGGCTTCGTGCTAGGGTTAGGGTTAGGGGACGGGGACGGTTTAGGGTCCAGGTGAGGGCACGACAATGGTTTCGGGGGAGTGTACGTTTGAGAGCACGGGTTAGTGTTAGCTTACGGGTTAGGATTAGGGGACGAGTTAGGAGAAGGTTTCGGGGAAGGGTTAGGGTTAGGATTCGGGCTAGGTTTAGGGTTACGGGACGGGGACGGTTTACGGTCCAGGTGAGGGTACGACAACGGTTTCGGAGGAGCGTACGTGTGAGGGCACGGGTTAGTGTTAGCGTATGGGTTAGGATTAGGGGAAGAGTGAGGGGAAGGCTTCGGGGAAGGGTTAGGGTTAGGGTTCGTGCTAGGGTTAGGTTTAGGGGACGGAGACGGTTTAGGGTCCAGGTGAGGGTACGAGAACAGTTTAGGGGGAGCGTACATGTGAGGGCACGGGTTAGTGTTAGCGTACGGGTTAGGATTAGGGACCGGGTGAGGGGAAGGCTTCGGGGAAGGGTTATGGGTAGGGTTTGGGCTAGGGTTAGGGTTTGGGGACGGGGACGGTTTAGGGTCCAGGTGAGGGTACGACAAAGGTTTAGGGGGAGCGTAAGTGTGAGGGCACGGGTTAGTGTTAGCGTACGGTTTAGGATTAGGGGACGGGTGAGGGGAAGGCTTCAGGGAAGGGTTAGGGTTAGGGTTAGGGCTAGGTTAGGGTTCGGGGACGGGGACGGTTTAGGGTCCAGGTGAGGGTACGACAAAGGTTTAGGGGGAGCATACATGTGAGGGCATGCGTTAGTGTTAGCATAGGGTTTAGGATTAGGGGACGGGAGAGGGGAAGGCTTCGGGGAAGGGTTAGTGTTAGGGTTCGGGCTAGGGTTAGGGTTAGGGGACGGGGAAGGTTTAGGGTCCAGGTGAGGCTACGACAACGGTTTAGGAGGAGCGTACGTGTGAGGGCATGGGTTAGTGTTAGCGTTCAGTTTAGGATTAGGGGACGGGTGAGGGGAAGGCTTCGGGGAAGGGTTAGGGTTAGGGTTCGGGCCAGGGTTAGTGTCAGGGGATGGTGACAGTTTAGGGTCCAGGTGAGGGTACGACAACGGTTTAGGGGGAGCGTACATGTGAGGGCACGGGTTAGTGTTAGCGTACGGGTTAGGATTAGGGGACGGGTGAGGGGAAGGCTTCGGGGAAGTGTTAGAGTTAGGGTTCAGGCTAGGGTTAGGGGACGGAGTCGGGGACGGTTTAGGGTTCAGGTGACGGTACGAGAACGGTTTCGGGGGAGCGTACGTGTGAGGGCACGGGTTAGTGTTAGCGTACGTGTTAGGATTAGGGGACAGGTGAAGGGAAGGCTTCAGGGAAGGGTTAGGGTTAGAGTTCGTGCTAGGGTTAGGGTTTGGGGACGGGGAGGGTTTAGGGTCCAGGTGAGGGTACGACAACGGTTTAGGGGGAGCGTACGTGTGAGGGCACGGGTTAGTGTAGCGTACGGGTTAGGATTAGGGGACGTGTGAGGGGAAGGCTTCGGGAAAGGGTTAGGGTTAGGGTTAGGGTTCGGGCTAGGGTCAGGATTAGGGGAAGGGGACGGTTTATGGTCCAGGTGAGGGTACCACAATGGTTTCGGGGGAGCATACGTGTGAGGGCACGGGTTACTGTTAGCATACGGGTTAGGATTAGGGGACGGGTGAGGGGAAGGCTTCGGAAAGGGTTAGGGTTAGGGTTCGGGCTAGGGTTAGGGTTAGGGGACGGGGACGGTTTACGGTCCAGGTGAGGGTACGACAACAGTTTAGGGGGAGCGTACGTGTGAGGGCATGGGTTAGTGTTAGAGTACGGGTAAGGATTAGGGGACGGGTGAGGGGAAGGCTTCGGGGAAGGGTTAGGGTTAGGGTTCGGTCTAGGGATACGGGACGGGGTCGGGAACGGTTTAGGGTCCAGGTGAGGCTATGACAGCGGTTTCGGGGGAGCATACGTGTGAGGGCATGGGTTAGTGTTAGCGTACGGGTTACGATTAGGGGACAGGTGAGGGGAAGGCTTCAGGGAAGGGTTAGGGTTAGGTTTCGGGCTAGGGTTAGCGTTTGGGGACGGGGACGGTTTAGGGTCCAGGTCAGGGTACGACAACGGTTTAGGGGGAGCGTACGTCTGAGGGCATGGGTTAGTGTTAGCGTATGGGTTAGGATTAGGGGACGTGTGAGGGAAAGGCTTCGGGAAAGGGTTAGTGTTAGGGTTAAGGTTCGGGCTAGGGTTAGGGTTAGGGGACGGGGAAGGTTTAGGGTCCAGGTGAGGGTACGACAATGGTTTAGGGGAGCGTAGGTGTGAGGGCATGGGTGAGTGTAAGCGTTCGAGTTAGGATTAGGGGATGGGTGAGGGGAACGCTTCGGGGAAGGGTTAGGGTTAGGGTTCGGTCTAGGGTTAGGGTTACGGGACGGGGACGGTTTAGGGTCCAGGTGAGGGTAAAACAATGGTTTAGGGGAGCGTAATTGTGAGGGCACCGGTTAGTGTTTGTGTACGGGTTAGGATTACGGGACGGGTGAGGGGAAGGCTTCGGGGAAGGGTTAGTGTTAGGGTTCAGACTAGGGTTAACGTTAGGGGACGGGGACGGTTTAGGGTCCAGGTGAGGGTACGATAACTATATAGGGTGAGCGTACGTGTGAGGGCACAGTTTAGTGTTAGCGTACTGGTTAGGATTAGGGGACGGGTGAGGGGAAGGCTTCGGGGAAGGGTTAGGTTTAGGGTTCGGGCTAGGGTTAGGGTTAGGGGACGGGGACGGTTTAGGGTCCAGGTGAGCGTACGACAACGGTTTACGGTGAGCGTACATGTGAGGTCACGGGTTTGTGTTAGCGTACGGGTTAGGATTAGGGGACGGGTGAGGGGAAGGCTTCGGGGAAGGGTTAGGGTTAGGTTTCAGGCTAGGGTTGGGGTTAGGGGACGGGGACGATTTAGGGTCCAGGTGAGGGTACGACAAATGTTTAGGGGGAGCGTACGTGTGAGGGCACTGGATAGTGTTAGCGTACGGGTTAGGATTAGGGGAAGGGTGAGTGGAAAGCTTCGGGGGAGGTTTAAGGTTAGCGTTCGAGCTAGTGTTAGGGTTAGGTGACGGGGACGGTTTAGGGTACAGGTGAGGGTATGACAACGATTTAGGGTGAGCGTATGTGTGAGGGCACAGGTTAGTGTTAGCGCACTGGTTAGGATTAAGGGACGGGTGAGGGGAAGGTTTCGGGGAAGCGTTAGGGTTAGGGTTCGGGGTAGGGTTAGTGTTAGGGGACGGGGACGGTTTAGGGTCCAGGTGAGGGTACGACAACGGTTTAGGGGGAGCGTATGTGTGAGGGCATGGGTTAGTGTTCGCCTACAGGTTAGGATTACGGGATGGGTGAGGGGAAGGCTTCGGGGAAGGGTTAGGTTTAGGGTTCGGTCTAGGGTTAGGGTTAGGGGATGGGGACAGTTTACGGTCCAGATGAGGGTACGAAAACGGTTTAGGGGGAGCGTACGCGTGAGGGCACGGGTTAGTGTTAGCGTACAGGTTAGGGTTAGGGGACGGGTGAGGGGAAGGCTTCGGGGAAGGGTTAGGGTTCGGGTTTGGGCAAGGGTTAGGGTTAGGGGAAGGGGACGGTTTAGGGTCCAGGTGAGGGAACGACAACGGTTTAGGGTGAGCGTACGTGTGAGGGCACGGGTTAGTGTTTTGTACGGGTTAGGATTAGGGGACGTGTGAGAGGAAGGCTTTTGGGAAGGGTTAGGGTTAGGGTTCGGGCTAGGGTTAGGGTTAGGGGACGGGGACGGTTTAGGGTCCAGGTGAGGGTACGACAACGGTTTACGGGGAGCGTATGTGTGAGGGTACGGGTTAGTGTTAGCGTACGGGTTAGGATTAGGGGACGGGTGAGGGGAAGGCTTCGGGGAAGGGTTGGGTTAGTGTTCGGGCTAGGGTTAAGGTTAGGGGACGGGGACTGTTTAGGGTCCAGGTGAGGGTACGACAACGGTTTAGGGGGAGCGTACGTGTGAGGGCACGGGTTACTGTTAGCGTATGGGTTAGGATTAGGGGACGGGTGAGTGGAAGGCTTCGGGGAAGGGTTAGGGTTAGGGTTTGGGCTAGGGTTAGGGTTAAGGGACGGGGACGGTTTAGGGTCCAGGTGAGGGTACGACAACGTTTTAGGGGTAGCGCAAAATTGAGGGCACGGGTTAGTGTTAGCGTATGGGTTAGGGTTAGGGGACGGGTGAGCGAAAGGCTTCGGGGAAGGGTTAGGGTTCGGGTTTGGGCTAGAGTTAGGGTTAGGGGACGGGGACGGTTTAGGGTTCAGGTGAGGGTACGACAAAGGTTTAGGGGGAGCGTACGTGTCAGGGCACGAGTTAGTGTTAGTGTACGGCTTAGGATTAGGGGATGTGTGAGGGGAAGGCTTCGGGGAAAGGTTAGGGTTAGAAATCGGGCTAGGGTTAGGGTTAGGGGACGGGGACGGTTTAGGGTCCAGGTGAGGGTACGACAACGGTTTAGAGTGAGCGTACGTGTGAGGGCACGGGTTAGTGTTAGTGTACGGGTTAGGATTAGGGGACGTGTGAGGGGAAGGCTTTTGGAAAGGGTTAGGGATAGGTTTTGGGCTACGGTTAGGGGACAGGTACGGTTTAGGGTCCAGGTGAGGGTACGACAACGGTTTAGGGGGAGCGTACGTGTGAGGGCACGGGTTAGTGTTAGTGTACGGCTTAGGATTAGGGGACGTGTGAGGGGAAGGCTTCAGGGAAGTGTTAGGGTTAGGGATCGGGCTAGGGTTAGGGTTAGGGGACGGGGACGGTTTAGGGTCCAGGTGAGGGTACGACAACGGTTTAGGGTGAGCGGACATGTGAGGGCACGGATTAGTGTTAGCTTACGGGTTAGGATTAGTGGACGGGTGAGGGGAAGGCTTCGGGGAAGGGTTAGGGTTAGGGTTCGGGCTAGGGTTAGGGTTAGGGGACGGGGACGGTTTAGGTTCCAGGTGAGGGTACGACAACGGTTTAGGGGGAGCGTACATGTGAGGGCACGGGTTTGTGTTAGCGTACGGTTAGGATTAGGGGACGGGGGAGTGGAAGGCTTCGGGGAAGGGTTAGGTTTAGGTTTCGGGCTAGGGTTAGGGTTAGGGGACGGGAACGGCTTAGGTTCCAGGTGAGGGTACGACAACGGTTTAGGGGGAGCGTACGTGTGAGGGCACGGGTTAGTGTTAGCGTACGGTTTAGGATTAGGGGACGGGTGAGGGGAAGGCTTCGGAGAAGGGTTAGGGTTAGGGATCGTGTTAGAGTTAGGGTTAGGGGACGGGGACGGTTTAGGGTCCAGGTGAGGGTACGACAACGGTTTCGGGGGAGCGTACGTGTGTGGGCACGGGTTAGATTTAGCGTACGGGTTAGGATTAGGGGACGGGTGAGGGGAAGGCTTCGGGGAAGTGTTAGGGTTAGGGTTCGGGCTAGGTTTAGGGTTAGGGGTCGGGGACGGTTTAGGGTCCAGGTGAGGGTACGACAACGGTTTAGGGGGAGCGTACATGTGAGGGCACGGGTTAGTGTTAGCGTAGGGTTTAGGATTAGGGGACGGGTGAGGGGAAGGCTTCGGGGAAGGGTTAGGGTTAGGGTTCAGGCTAGGGTTAGGGTTAGTGGACGGGGACGGTTTAGGGTCCAGGTGAGTGTACGACAACGGTTTAGGGGAGCGTACGTGTGAGGGTACGGGTTAGTGTTAGCGTACAGGTTAGTATTAGGGGACGGGTGAGGGGAAGGCTTCGGGGAAGGGTTAGGGTGAGGGTTCGGGCCAGGGTTAAGGTTAGGGTACGGGGACCGTTTAGGTTCCAGGTGATGGTACGACCACGGTTTAGGTGGAGCGTACGTGTGAGGGCAAGGTTTAGTGTTAGCGTACGGGTTAGGATTAGGGGACGGGTGAGGGGAAGGCTTCGGGGAAGGGTTAGGGTGTAGGGTTCGGGCTAGTGTTAGGTTTAGGGGACGGGGACGGTTTAGGGTCCAGGTGAGGGTACGACAACGGTTTAGGGTGAGCGTACGTGTGAGGGCATGGTTTAGTGTTAGCGTACGGGTTAGGTTTAGGGGACGGGTGAGGGGAAGGCTTCGGGGAACGGTTAGGGTTAGGGTACGGGCTAGGGTTAGGGTTAGGGGACGGGGACGGTTTAGGGTCCAGGTGAGGGTACGACAACGGTTTAGGGGGAGCATACGTGTGAGGGCACGGGTTAGTGTTAGTGTACGGGTTAGTATTAGGGGACGGGAGAAGAGAAGGCTTCGGAGAAGGGTTAGGGTTAGGGTTCGGGCTAGGGTTAGGTTTAGGGGACGGGGACGGTTTAGGGTCCAGGTGAGGGTACGACAATGGTTTAGGGGGAGCGTATGTGTGAGGGCACGGGTTAGTGTTAGCGTACGGGTTAGGATTAGGGGACGGGTGAGGGGAAGGCTTCGGGGAAGGGTTAGGGTTAGGATTCGGGCTAGGGTTAGGGGACGGGGACGGGGACGGTTTAGGGACCAGGTGAGTGTACGACAACGGTTTAGGGTGAGCGTACGTGTGAGGACACGGGTTAGTGTTAGTGTACGGGTTAGGATTAGGGGACGTGTGAGGGGAAGGCTTTCGGGAAGGGTTAGGGTTAGGGTTCGGGCTAGGGTTAGTGTTAGGGGACGGGGACGGTTTAGGGTCCAGGTGAGGGTACGAAAACGGTTTAGGGGGAGCGTACGTGTGAGGGCACGGGTTAGTGTTAGTGTACGGCT
Organism: Orcinus orca; assembly: GCF_937001465.1. Lineage (NCBI taxonomy): Eukaryota > Metazoa > Chordata > Mammalia > Artiodactyla > Delphinidae > Orcinus > Orcinus orca. The sequence goes on along the minus strand of NC_064565.1, from coordinate 2,407,818 downwards.
TAGGATTAGGGGACGTGTGAGGGGAAGCCTTCGGGGAAGGGTTAGGGTTAGGGATCGGGCTAGGGTTAGGGTTAGGGGACAGGGACGGTTTAGGGTCCAGGTGACGGTAGGACAACGGTTTAGGGGGAGCGTACGTGTGAGGGCACGGGTTATTGTTAACGTACGGGTTAGGTTTAGGGGACGGGTGAGGGGAAGGCTTCGGGGAAGGGTTAGCGTTAGGGTTCGGGCTAGGGTTAGGGGACGGGGAAGGGGACGTTTTAGGGTCCAGGTGAGGGTACGACAATGGTTTAGGGGGAGCGTACATGTGAGGGCATGGGTTAGTGTTAGCATACGGGTTAGGATTAGGGGACGGGTGAGGGGAAGGCTTCGGGGAAGTGTTAGTGTTAGGGTTCGGTCTAGGGTTAGGGTTAGGGGACGGGGACGGTTTAGGATCCAGGTGAGGGTACGACAACGGTTTAGGGGGAGCGTACGTGTGAGGGCACGGGTTAGTGTTAGTGTACGAATTAGGATTAGGGGACGGGGGAGTGGAAGGCTTCGGGGAAGGGTTAGTGTTAGGGTTCGGACTATGGTTAGGGGACGGGGACGGGGACGGTTTAGGGTCCAGTTCAGTGTACGACAACGGTTTTGGGGGTGCGTACGTGTGAGGGCACGGGTTAGTGTTAGCGTACGGGTTAGGATTAGGGGACGGGTGAGGGGAAGGCTTCGGGGAAGGGTTAGGGTTAGGGTTCGGGCTAGGTTTAGGGTTAGGGGACGGGGACGGTTTAGGGTCCAGGTGAGGGTACGACAACGGTTGAGGGAGAGCGTACGTGTGAGGGCACGGTTTAGTGTTAGCGTACGGGTTAGGATTAGGGAACGGGTGAGGGGAAGTCTTCGGGGAAGGTTTAGACTTAGGGTTCGGGCTAGGGTTAGGGTTAAGGGACGGGAACGGCTTAGGTTCCAGGTGAGGGTACGACAATGGTTTAGGGGGAGCGTACTTGTGAGGGCACGGGTTAGTGTTAGCGTACGGTTTGGGATTAGGGGACGGGTGAGGGGAAGGCTTCGGGGAAGGGTTAGGGTTAGGGATCGTGTTAGAGATAGGGTTATGGGACGGGGACGGTTTAGGGTCCAGGTGAGGGTACGACAACGGTTTCGGGGGAGCGTACGTGTGTGGGCACGGGTTAGAGTTAGCGTACGGGTTAGGATTAGGGGACGGGTGAGGGGAAGGCTTCGGGGAAATGTTAGTGTTAGGGTTCGGGCTAGGTTTAGGGTTAGGGGACGGGGACGGTTTAGGGTCCAGGTGAGGGTACGACAACGGTTTAGGGGGAGCGTACGTGTGAGGGCACGGGTTAGTGTTAGCGTACGGGTTAGGATTAGGGGACGGGTGAGGGGAAGGTTTCGGGGAAGTGTTAGGGTTAGGGTTCAGGCTAGGGTTAGGGTTAGGGGAAGGGGACGGTTAGGGTTAGGGTTAGGGTTAGGGTTAGGGTGAGGGTTAGGGTTAGGGTTAGGGGACGGGGACGGTTTAGGGACCAGGTGAGCGTACGACAATGGTATAGGGGTGGCATACGTGTGAGGGCACAGGTTAGTGTTAGCGTACGGGTTAGGATTAGGGGACGGGTGAGGGGAAGGCTTCGGGGAAGGGTTAGGGTTAGGGTTCGGCCTAGGGTTAGGATTAGGGGATGGGGACGGTTTAGGGTCCAGGTGAGGGTACGACAACGGTTTAGGGGGAGCGTCCATGTGAGGGCACGGGTTAGTGTTAGCGTACGGTTTAGCAGTAGAGGACAGGTGAGGGGAAGGCTTCAGGAAAGATTTAGGGTTAGGGTTCGGGCTAGGGTTAGGGTTAGGGGACGGGGACGGATTAAGGTCCAGGTGAGGGTACGACATCGGTTTACGGTGAGCGTACATGTGAAGGCATGGGTTAGTGTTAGCGTACGGTTTAGGATTAGGGGACGGGTGAGGGGAAGGCTTCGGGGAAGGGTTAGGGTTAGGGTTCGGGCTAGGGTTAGGGTTAGGGGACGGGGACGGTTTAGGGTCCAGGAGAGGGTACCACAACGGTTTAGGGGAGCGTACGTGTGAGGGCACGGGTTAGTGTTAGCGTACGGGTTAGGATTAGGGGACGGGTGAGGGGAAGGCTTCGGGGAAGGGTTAGGGTTAGGGTTCGGGCTAGGGTTAGGGTTAGGGGACGGGGACGGTTTACGGTCCAGATGAGGGTACGAAAACGGTTTAGGGGGAGCGTACGCGTGAGGGCACGGGTTAGTGTTAGCGTACGGGTTAGGATTAGGGGACGGGTGAGGGGAAGGCTTCGGGGAAGGGTTAGGGTTAGGGTTCGGGCTAGGGTTAGGGTTAGGGGATGGGGACGGTTTAGGGTCCAGGTGAGGGTACGACAACGGTTTAGGGGGAGCGTATGTGTGAGGGCATGGGTTAGTGTTCGCCTACAGGTTAGGATTACGGGATGGGTGAGGGGAAGGCTTCGGGGAAGGGTTAGGTTTAGGGTTCGGTCTAGGGTTAGGGTTAGGGGACGGGGACGGTTTACGGTCCAGATGAGGGTACGAAAACGGTTTAGGGGGAGCGTACGCGTGAGGGCACGGGTTAGTGTTAGCGTACAGGTTAGGGTTAGGGGACGGGTGAGGGGAAGGCTTCGGGGAAGGGTTAGGGTTAGGGTTCGGGCTAGGGTTAGGGTTAGGGGACGGGGACGGTTTAGGGTCCAGGTGAGAGTACAACAACGGTTTAGTGGGAGCGTTCGTGTGAGGGCTCGGGTTAGTGTTAGCGTACGGGTTAGGATTAGGGAACGGGTGAGGGGAAGGCTTCGGGGAAGGGTTAGGGTTATGTTTCGGGGTAGGGTTAGGGTTAGTGGACGGGGACGGTTTAGGGACCAGGTGAGCGTATGACAATGGTATAGGGGTGGCATACGTGTGAGGGCACGGGTTAGTGTTAGCGTACGGGTTAGGATTAGGGGACGGGTGAGGGGAAGGCTTCGGGGAAGGGTTAGACTTAGGGTTCGGTCTAGGGTTAGGGTTAGGGGACGGGGACGGCTTAGTGTCCAGGTGAGGGTACGACCACGGTTTACGGGGAGCGTACGTGTGAGGGCATGGGTTAGTATTAGCATACGGGTTAGGATTAGGGTACGGGTGAGGGGAAGACTTCGGGGAAGCGTAAGGGTTAGGGTTCGGGCTAGGGTTAGGGTTAGGGGACGGGGACGGTTTAGGGTCCAGGTGAAGGTACGACAACGGTTTAGGGGGAGCGTCCATGTGAGGGCACGGGTTAGAGTTAGCGTACGGTTTAGCAGTAGGGGACGGGTGAGGGGAAGGCTTCGGGGAATATTTAGGTTTAGGGTTCGGGCTAGGGTTAGGGTTAGGGGACAGGGACGGTTTAGGGTCCAGGTGAGGGTACGACAACGGTTTAGGGGGAGCGTACGTGTGAGGGCTCGGGTTAGTGTTAGCGTACGGGTTAGGATTAGGGACAGGTGAGGGGAAGGCTTCGGGGAAGGGTTGGGATTAGGATTCCGGCTAGTGTTAGGGTTAGGGGTCGGGGACGGTTTAGGGTCCAGGTGAGGTTACGACAACGGTTTTGGGGGAGCGTACGTGTGAGGGCACGTGTTAGTTTTAGCGTACGGCTTAGGATTAGGGGACGGTTGAGGGGAAGGCTTCGGGGAAGGCTTAGGGTTAGGGTTCGGGTTAAGGTAAGGGTTAGGGGATGGGGACGGTTTAGGGTCCAGGTGAGGGTACGGCAACGGTTTAGGGTGAGCGTACGTGTGAGGGCATGTGTTAGTGTTAGCGTACGGCTTAGGATTAGGGGTCGGGTGAGGGGAAGGCTTCGGGAAAATGTTAGTGTTAGGGTTCGGGCTAGGGTTAGGGTTAGGGTTCGGGGACAGTTTAGGGTCCAGGTGAGGGTACGACAATGGTTTAGGGAGAGCGTACGTGTGAGGGCACGGGTTAGTGATAGCGTACGTTTAGGATTAGGGGACGGGTGAGTGGAAGGCTTTGGGGAAGGGTTAGTCTTAGGGTTCAGGCTTGGGTTAGGGTTAGGGGACAGGGATGGTTTATGATCCAGGTGAGGGTACGACAACGGTTTAGGGGTAGCGTACGTGAGAGCACAGGTTAGTGTTAGCGTACGGGTTAGGATTGGGGACGGGTGAGGGGAAGTCTTCGGGGAAGGGTTACGGTTAGGGTTCGGGCTAGGGTTAGGGTTAGGGGACAGGGAAGTTTTAGGGTCCAGGTGAGGGTACGGCAACGGTTTAGGGGGAGTGTACGTGTGAGGGCACAGGTTAGTGTTAGCGTACGGGTTAGGATTAGGGGACGGGTGAGTGCAAGGCTTCGGGGAAGTGTTAGGGTTAAGGTTCGGGCTAGGTTTAGGGTTAGTGGACGGGGACCGTTTAGGGCCCAGGTAAGGGTACGACAATGGTTTAGGGGGAGCGTACGTGTGAGGGCATGGGTTAGTGTTACCATACGGGTTAGGATTAGGGGACGTGTGAGGGGTAGGCTTCGGGGAACGGTTAGGGTTAGGGTTCGGGCTAGGGTTAGGATTAGGGAACGGGGACGGTTTAGGGTCCAGGTGAGGGTACGTCAACAGTATAGGGGGAGCGTACGTGTGAGACCACGGGTTAGTGTTAGCGTATGGGTTAGGATTAGGGGACGGGTGAGGGGAAGGCTTCTGGGAAGGGTTAGGGTTAAGGTTCGAGCTAGGGTTAGGGTTAGGGGACAGGGACGGTTTAGGGTCCAGGTGAGGTTACGAAAACGGTTTCGGGGGAGCGTACGTGTGAGGGCACAGGTTAGTTTTAGCGTACGGGTTAGGATTAGGGGACCGGTGAGGGGAAGGCTTCGGGGAAGTGTTAGGGTTATGGTTCGGGCTAGCGTTAGGGTTAGGGGACGGGGACGGTTTAGGTTACAGGTGAGGGTACAACAACGGTTTAGGGGGAGCGTACGTGTGAGGGCATGGGTTAGTGTTAGGGTACGGGTTAGGATTAGGGGACGGGTGAGGGGAAAGCTTCGGGGAAGGGTTAGGGTTAGGGTTCGGGCTAGTGTTAGGGTTAGGGGACGGGGACGGTTTAGGGTCCAGGTGAGGGTACGACAACGGTTTAGGGGGAGCGTACGTGTGAGGGCACGGTGTAGTGTTAGCATACGGGTTAGGATTAGGGGACGGGTGAGGGGAAGGCTTCGGGGAAGTGTTAGGGTTGGTTTCAGGCTAGGGTTAGGGTTAGGTGACGGGGACGGTTTAGGGTCCAGGTGAGCATACGACAATGGTTTAGGGGGAGCGTACGTGTGAAGGAACGGGTTAGTGTTAGCGTACAGGTTAGGATTTGGGGATGGGTGAGAGGAAGGCTTCGGGGAAGGGTTAGTGTTAGGTTTCGGACTAGGGGTAGTGTTAGGGGCGGGGACGGTTTAGGGTCCAGCTGAGGGTACGACAATGGTTTAGGGTGAGCGTACGTGTGAGGGCACAGATTAGTGTTAGCGTACGGCTTAGGATTAGGTGACAGGTGAGGGGAAGGCTTCGGGGAAGGGTTAGGGTTAGGGATCAGGCTAGGGTTAGGGTTAGGGGACGGGTATGGTTTAGGGTCCAGTTCAGGGTACGAAAACGGTTTAGGGGGAGCGTACGTGTGAGGGCATGGGTTAGTGATAGCGTACGGATTAGGATTAGGGGACGGGTGAGTGGAAGGCTTCGGGGAAGTGTTAGTGTTAGAGTTCGGGCTAGGGTTAGGGTTAGGGTACGGGGACGGTTTAGGATCCAGGAGAGGGTACGACAACGGTTTAGGGGGGTCGTACGTGTGAGAGCACGGGTTACTGTTAGCGTACGGGCTAGGATAAGTGGACAGGTGAGGGGAAGGCTTCGGGGTAGGGTTAGGGTTAAGGTTCGGGCTAGGGTAAGTGTTAGGAGATGGGGACGTTTTACGGTCCAGGTGAGGGTACGACAACGGTTTAGGGTGAGCGTACGTGTGAGGGCACGTGTTACTGTTAGCGTACGGCTTAGGATTATGTGACGGGTGAGGGGAAGGCTTCGGGGAAGTGTTAGGGTTAGGGATCGGGCTAGGGTTAGGGTTAGGGGACGGGGATGGTTTAGGGTCCAGGTGAGGGTACGACAACCGTTTAGGGGGAGCGTACGTGTGAGGGCACAGGTTAGTGATAGCGTACGGCTTAGGATTAGGGGATGGGTGAGGGGAAGGATTAGGGTTAGTGTTCGGGCTAGGGTTAGGATTAGGGGACGGGGATGGTTTAGGGTCCAAGTGAGGGTACGACAACGGTTTCAGGGGAGCGTACGTGTGAGGGCACGGGTTAGTGTTAGCCTACGGGTTAGGATTAGGGGACAGGTGAGGGGAAGGCTTCGGGGAAGTTTTACGGTTAGGGTTCGGGCTAGGGTTAGGGTTAGGGACGGGGACGGTTTAGGCTCCTGGTCAGGGTACGACAACAGTTTAGGGGGAACGTACGTGTGAGGGCATGGGTTAGTGTTAGCATACAGGTTAGGATTAGGGGATGGGCGAGGGGAAGGCTTCGAGGAAGGGTGCGGGTTAGGGTTCGGGTTGGGTTAGGGATAGGGGACGGGGACGGTTTAGGGTCCAGGTGGGTGTACGACAACGGTTTAGGGTGAGCGTACGTGTGAGAGCACAGGTTAGTTATAGTGTACGGTTTAGGATTAGGTGACGGGTGAGGGGAAGGCTTCGGGAAAGGTTTACTGTTAGGGTTCGGGCTAGGGTTAGGGTTAGGGGACGGGGACCGTTTAGGATCCAGGTGAGTTTACGTCAACGGTATAGGGGGAGTGTACGTGTGAGAGCACGGGTTAGTGTTAGCGTACGGGTTAGGATTTGGGACAGGTGAGGGGAAGGCTTCGGGGATGGGTTAGGGTTAGGTTTCGGGTTAGGGGACGGGGACGGTTTAGGGTCCAGTTGAGGGTACGACAACGGTTAACGGGGAGCGTACGTGTGAGAGCAGGGGTTAGTGTTAGCGTACGGGTTAGGAATAGGGGACGTGTGAGGGGAAGGCTTCAGGAAAGGGTTAGTGTTAGGGTTAGGGTTCGGGCTAGGGTTAGGATTAGGGGAAGGGGACAGTTTAGGGTCCAGGTGAGGGCACCACAACGGTTTCGGGGGAGCGTACGTGTGAGGGCACGGGTTAGTGTTAGAGTACGGGTTAGGATTAGGGGACGGGTGAGGGGAAGGCTTCAGGAAAGGGTTAGGGTTAAGGTTCCGTCTAGGGTTAGGGTTAGGGGACGGGGAAGGTTTAGGGTCCAGATGAGGGTACGACAACGGTTTAGGCGGAGCGTAGGTGTGAGGGCATGGGTTAGTGTAAGCGTTCGAGTTAGGATTAGGGGACGGGTGAGTGGAAGGCTTCGGGGAAGGGTTAGGGTTAGGGTTCGGGCTAGGTTTAGGGTTAGTGGACGGGGACGGTTTAGGGTCCAGGTGAGGGTACAACAACGGTTTAGAGGGAGCGTACGTGTGAGGGCACGGGTTAGTGTTAGCGTACGGGTTAGGATTAGGGTACGGGTGAGGGGAAGGCTTAGGGGAAGGGTTAGGGTTACGGTTCGGGCTAGGGTTAGGGTTAGGGGACGGGGACGGTATAGGGTCCAGATGAGGGTACGACAACGGTTTAGGGGGAGCGTACGTGTGAGGGCATGGATTAGTGTTAGCATATGTGTTAGGATTAGGGGACGGGTGAGGGGAAGGCTTCGGGGAAGGGTTAGGGTTAGGGTTCGGGCTAGGGTTAGGGTTAGGGGACAAGGACGGTTTAGGGTCCAGGTGAGGGTACGACAACGGTTTCGGGGGAGTGTACGTGTGAGGGCACGGGTTAGTGTTAGCGTACGGGTTAGGATTAGGGGACGGATGAGGGCAAGGGTTAGGGTCAGGCTTCGTGCTAGGGTTAGGGTTAGGGGACGGGGACGGTTTAGGGTCCAGGTGAGGGCACGACAATGGTTTCGGGGGAGTGTACGTTTGAGAGCACGGGTTAGTGTTAGCTTACGGGTTAGGATTAGGGGACGAGTTAGGAGAAGGTTTCGGGGAAGGGTTAGGGTTAGGATTCGGGCTAGGTTTAGGGTTACGGGACGGGGACGGTTTACGGTCCAGGTGAGGGTACGACAACGGTTTCGGAGGAGCGTACGTGTGAGGGCACGGGTTAGTGTTAGCGTATGGGTTAGGATTAGGGGAAGGGTGAGGGGAAGGCTTCGGGGAAGGGTTAGGGTTAGGGTTCGTGCTAGGGTTAGGTTTAGGGGACGGAGACGGTTTAGGGTCCAGGTGAGGGTACGAGAACAGTTTAGGGGGAGCGTACATGTGAGGGCACGGGTTAGTGTTAGCGTACGGGTTAGGATTAGGGACCGGGTGAGGGGAAGGCTTCGGGGAAGGGTTATGGGTAGGGTTTGGGCTAGGGTTAGGGTTTGGGGACGGGGACGGTTTAGGGTCCAGGTGAGGGTACGACAAAGGTTTAGGGGGAGCGTAAGTGTGAGGGCACGGGTTAGTGTTAGCGTACGGTTTAGGATTAGGGGACGGGTGAGGGGAAGGCTTCAGGGAAGGGTTAGGGTTAGGGTTAGGGCTAGGTTAGGGTTCGGGGACGGGGACGGTTTAGGGTCCAGGTGAGGGTACGACAAAGGTTTAGGGGGAGCATACATGTGAGGGCATGCGTTAGTGTTAGCATAGGGTTTAGGATTAGGGGACGGGAGAGGGGAAGGCTTCGGGGAAGGGTTAGTGTTAGGGTTCGGGCTAGGGTTAGGGTTAGGGGACGGGGAAGGTTTAGGGTCCAGGTGAGGCTACGACAACGGTTTAGGAGGAGCGTACGTGTGAGGGCATGGGTTAGTGTTAGCGTTCAGTTTAGCATTAGGGGACGGGTGAGGGGAAGTCTTCGGGGAAGGGTTAGGGTTAGGGTTCGGGCCAGGGTTAGTGTCAGGGGATGGTGACAGTTTAGGGTCCAGGTGAGGGTACGACAACGGTTTAGGGGGAGCGTACATGTGAGGGCACGGGTTAGTGTTAGCGTACAGGTTAGGATTAGGGGACGGGTGAGGGGAAGGCTTCGGGGAAGTGTTAGAGTTAGGGTTCAGGCTAGGGTTAGGGGACGGAGTCGGGGACGGTTTAGGGTTCAGGTGACGGTACGAGAACGGTTTCGGGGGAGCGTACGTGTGAGGGCACGGGTTAGTGTTAGCGTACGTGTTAGGATTAGGGGACAGGTGAAGGGAAGGCTTCAGGGAAGGGTTAGGGTTAGAGTTCGTGCTAGGGTTAGGGTTTGGGGACGGGGAGGGTTTAGGGTCCAGGTGAGGGTACGACAACGGTTTAGGGGGAGCGTACGTGTGAGGGCACGGGTTAGTGTAGCGTACGGGTTAGGATTAGGGGACGTGTGAGGGGAAGGCTTCGGGAAAGGGTTAGGGTTAGGGTTAGGGTTCGGGCTAGGGTCAGGATTAGGGGAAGGGGACGGTTTATGGTCCAGGTGAGGGTACCACAATGGTTTCGGGGGAGCATACGTGTGAGGGCACGGGTTACTGTTAGCATACGGGTTAGGATTAGGGGACGGGTGAGGGGAAGGCTTCGGAAAGGGTTAGGGTTAGGGTTCGGGCTAGGGTTAGGGTTAGGGGACGGGGACGGTTTACGGTCCAGGTGAGGGTACGACAACAGTTTAGGGGGAGCGTACGTGTGAGGGCATGGGTTAGTGTTAGAGTACGGGTAAGGATTAGGGGACGGGTGAGGGGAAGGCTTCGGGGAAGGGTTAGGGTTAGGGTTCGGTCTAGGGATACGGGACGGGGTCGGGAACGGTTTAGGGTCCAGGTGAGGCTATGACAGCGGTTTCGGGGGAGCATACGTGTGAGGGCATGGGTTAGTGTTAGCGTACGGGTTACGATTAGGGGACAGGTGAGGGGAAGGCTTCAGGGAAGGGTTAGGGTTAGGTTTCGGGCTAGGGTTAGCGTTTGGGGACGGGGACGGTTTAGGGTCCAGGTCAGGGTACGACAACGGTTTAGGGGGAGCGTACGTCTGAGGGCATGGGTTAGTGTTAGCGTATGGGTTAGGATTAGGGGACGTGTGAGGGAAAGGCTTCGGGAAAGGGTTAGTGTTAGGGTTAAGGTTCGGGCTAGGGTTAGGGTTAGGGGACGGGGAAGGTTTAGGGTCCAGGTGAGGGTACGACAATGGTTTAGGGGAGCGTAGGTGTGAGGGCATGGGTGAGTGTAAGCGTTCGAGTTAGGATTAGGGGATGGGTGAGGGGAACGCTTCGGGGAAGGGTTAGGGTTAGGGTTCGGTCTAGGGTTAGGGTTACGGGACGGGGACGGTTTAGGGTCCAGGTGAGGGTAAAACAATGGTTTAGGGGAGCGTAATTGTGAGGGCACCGGTTAGTGTTTGTGTACGGGTTAGGATTACGGGACGGGTGAGGGGAAGGCTTCGGGGAAGGGTTAGTGTTAGGGTTCAGACTAGGGTTAACGTTAGGGGACGGGGACGGTTTAGGGTCCAGGTGAGGGTACGATAACTATATAGGGTGAGCGTACGTGTGAGGGCACAGTTTAGTGTTAGCGTACTGGTTAGGATTAGGGGACGGGTGAGGGGAAGGCTTCGGGGAAGGGTTAGGTTTAGGGTTCGGGCTAGGGTTAGGGTTAGGGGACGGGGACGGTTTAGGGTCCAGGTGAGCGTACGACAACGGTTTACGGTGAGCGTACATGTGAGGTCACGGGTTTGTGTTAGCGTACGGGTTAGGATTAGGGGACGGGTGAGGGGAAGGCTTCGGGGAAGGGTTAGGGTTAGGTTTCAGGCTAGGGTTGGGGTTAGGGGACGGGGACGATTTAGGGTCCAGGTGAGGGTACGACAAATGTTTAGGGGGAGCGTACGTGTGAGGGCACTGGATAGTGTTAGCGTACGGGTTAGGATTAGGGGAAGGGTGAGTGGAAAGCTTCGGGGGAGGTTTAAGGTTAGCGTTCGAGCTAGTGTTAGGGTTAGGTGACGGGGACGGTTTAGGGTACAGGTGAGGGTATGACAACGATTTAGGGTGAGCGTATGTGTGAGGGCACAGGTTAGTGTTAGCGCACTGGTTAGGATTAAGGGACGGGTGAGGGGAAGGTTTCGGGGAAGCGTTAGGGTTAGGGTTCGGGGTAGGGTTAGTGTTAGGGGACGGGGACGGTTTAGGGTCCAGGTGAGGGTACGACAACGGTTTAGGGGGAGCGTATGTGTGAGGGCATGGGTTAGTGTTCGCCTACAGGTTAGGATTACGGGATGGGTGAGGGGAAGGCTTCGGGGAAGGGTTAGGTTTAGGGTTCGGTCTAGGGTTAGGGTTAGGGGATGGGGACAGTTTACGGTCCAGATGAGGGTACGAAAACGGTTTAGGGGGAGCGTACGCGTGAGGGCACGGGTTAGTGTTAGCGTACAGGTTAGGGTTAGGGGACGGGTGAGGGGAAGGCTTCGGGGAAGGGTTAGGGTTCGGGTTTGGGCAAGGGTTAGGGTTAGGGGAAGGGGACGGTTTAGGGTCCAGGTGAGGGAACGACAACGGTTTAGGGTGAGCGTACGTGTGAGGGCACGGGTTAGTGTTTTGTACGGGTTAGGATTAGGGGACGTGTGAGAGGAAGGCTTTTGGGAAGGGTTAGGGTTAGGGTTCGGGCTAGGGTTAGGGTTAGGGGACGGGGACGGTTTAGGGTCCAGGTGAGGGTACGACAACGGTTTACGGGGAGCGTATGTGTGAGGGTACGGGTTAGTGTTAGCGTACGGGTTAGGATTAGGGGACGGGTGAGGGGAAGGCTTCGGGGAAGGGTTGGGTTAGTGTTCGGGCTAGGGTTAAGGTTAGGGGACGGGGACTGTTTAGGGTCCAGGTGAGGGTACGACAACGGTTTAGGGGGAGCGTACGTGTGAGGGCACGGGTTACTGTTAGCGTATGGGTTAGGATTAGGGGACGGGTGAGTGGAAGGCTTCGGGGAAGGGTTAGGGTTAGGGTTTGGGCTAGGGTTAGGGTTAAGGGACGGGGACGGTTTAGGGTCCAGGTGAGGGTACGACAACGTTTTAGGGGTAGCGCAAAATTGAGGGCACGGGTTAGTGTTAGCGTATGGGTTAGGGTTAGGGGACGGGTGAGCGAAAGGCTTCGGGGAAGGGTTAGGGTTCGGGTTTGGGCTAGAGTTAGGGTTAGGGGACGGGGACGGTTTAGGGTTCAGGTGAGGGTACGACAAAGGTTTAGGGGGAGCGTACGTGTCAGGGCACGAGTTAGTGTTAGTGTACGGCTTAGGATTAGGGGATGTGTGAGGGGAAGGCTTCGGGGAAAGGTTAGGGTTAGAAATCGGGCTAGGGTTAGGGTTAGGGGACGGGGACGGTTTAGGGTCCAGGTGAGGGTACGACAACGGTTTAGAGTGAGCGTACGTGTGAGGGCACGGGTTAGTGTTAGTGTACGGGTTAGGATTAGGGGACGTGTGAGGGGAAGGCTTTTGGAAAGGGTTAGGGATAGGTTTTGGGCTACGGTTAGGGGACAGGTACGGTTTAGGGTCCAGGTGAGGGTACGACAACGGTTTAGGGGGAGCGTACGTGTGAGGGCACGGGTTAGTGTTAGTGTACGGCTTAGGATTAGGGGACGTGTGAGGGGAAGGCTTCAGGGAAGTGTTAGGGTTAGGGATCGGGCTAGGGTTAGGGTTAGGGGACGGGGACGGTTTAGGGTCCAGGTGAGGGCACGACAACGGTTTAGGGTGAGCGGACATGTGAGGGCACGGATTAGTGTTAGCTTACGGGTTAGGATTAGTGGACGGGTGAGGGGAAGGCTTCGGGGAAGGGTTAGGGTTAGGGTTCGGGCTAGGGTTAGGGTTAGGGGACGGGGACGGTTTAGGTTCCAGGTGAGGGTACGACAACGGTTTAGGGGGAGCGTACATGTGAGGGCACGGGTTTGTGTTAGCGTACGGTTAGGATTAGGGGACGGGGGAGTGGAAGGCTTCGGGGAAGGGTTAGGTTTAGGTTTCGGGCTAGGGTTAGGGTTAGGGGACGGGAACGGCTTAGGTTCCAGGTGAGGGTACGACAACGGTTTAGGGGGAGCGTACTTGTGAGGGCACGGGTTAGTGTCAGCGTACGGTTTAGGATTAGGGGACGGGTGAGGGGAAGGCTTCGGAGAAGGGTTAGGGTTAGGGATCGTGTTAGAGTTAGGGTTAGGGGACGGGGACGGTTTAGGGTCCAGGTGAGGGTACGACAACGGTTTCGGGGGAGCGTACGTGTGTGGGCACGGGTTAGAGTTAGCGTACGGGTTAGGATTAGGGGACGGGTGAGGGGAAGGCTTCGGGGAAGTGTTAGGGTTAGGGTTCGGGCTAGGTTTAGGGTTAGGGGTCGGGGACGGTTTAGGGTCCAGGTGAGGGTACGACAACGGTTTAGGGGGAGCGTACATGTGAGGGCACGGGTTAGTGTTAGCGTAGGGTTTAGGATTAGGGGACGGGTGAGGGGAAGGCTTCGGGGAAGGGTTAGGGTTAGGGTTCAGGCTAGGGTTAGGGTTAGTGGACGGGGACGGTTTAGGGTCCAGGTGAGTGTACGACAACGGTTTAGGGGAGCGTACGTGTGAGGGTACGGGTTAGTGTTAGCGTACAGGTTAGTATTAGGGGACGGGTGAGGGGAAGGCTTCGGGGAAGGGTTAGGGTGAGGGTTCGGGCCAGGGTTAAGGTTAGGGTACGGGGACCGTTTAGGTTCCAGGTGATGGTACGACCACGGTTTAGGTGGAGCGTACGTGTGAGGGCAAGGTTTAGTGTTAGCGTACGGGTTAGGATTAGGGGACGGGTGAGGGGAAGGCTTCGGGGAAGGGTTAGGGTGTAGGGTTCGGGCTAGTGTTAGGTTTAGGGGACGGGGACGGTTTAGGGTCCAGGTGAGGGTACGACAACGGTTTAGGGTGAGCGTACGTGTGAGGGCATGGTTTAGTGTTAGCGTACGGGTTAGGTTTAGGGGACGGGTGAGGGGAAGGCTTCGGGGAACGGTTAGGGTTAGGGTACGGGCTAGGGTTAGGGTTAGGGGACGGGGACGGTTTAGGGTCCAGGTGAGGGTACGACAACGGTTTAGGGGGAGCATACGTGTGAGGGCACGGGTTAGTGTTAGTGTACGGGTTAGTATTAGGGGACGGGAGAAGAGAAGGCTTCGGAGAAGGGTTAGGGTTAGGGTTCGGGCTAGGGTTAGGTTTAGGGGACGGGGACGGTTTAGGGTCCAGGTGAGGGTACGACAATGGTTTAGGGGGAGCGTATGTGTGAGGGCACGGGTTAGTGTTAGCGTACGGGTTAGGATTAGGGGACGGGTGAGGGGAAGGCTTCGGGGAAGGGTTAGGGTTAGGATTCGGGCTAGGGTTAGGGGACGGGGACGGGGACGGTTTAGGGACCAGGTGAGTGTACGACAACGGTTTAGGGTGAGCGTACGTGTGAGGACACGGGTTAGTGTTAGTGTACGGGTTAGGATTAGGGGACGTGTGAGGGGAAGGCTTTCGGGAAGGGTTAGGGTTAGGGTTCGGGCTAGGGTTAGTGTTAGGGGACGGGGACGGTTTAGGGTCCAGGTGAGGGTACGAAAACGGTTTAGGGGGAGCGTACGTGTGAGGGCACGGGTTAGTGTTAGTGTACGGCTTAGGATTAGGGGACGTGTGAGGGGAAGCCTTCGGGGAAGGGTTAGGGTTAGGGATCGGGTAGGGTTATGGTTAGGGGACAGGGACGGTTTAGGGTCCAGGTGATGGTAGGACAACGGTTTAGGGGGAGCGTACGTGTGAGGGCACGGGTTATTCTTAACGTACGGGTTAGGTTTAGGGGACGGGTGAGGGGAAGGCTTCGGGGAAGGGTTAGCGTTAGGGTTCGGGCTAGGGTTAGGGGACGGGGAAGGGGACGTTTTAGGGTCCAGGTGAGGGTACGACAATGGTTTAGGGGGAGCGTACATGTGAGGGCATGGGTTAGTGTTAGCATACGGGTTAGGATTAGGGGACGGGTGAGGGGAAGGCTACGGGGAAGTGTTAGTGTTAGGGTTCGGTCTAGGGTTAGGGTTAGGGGACGGGGACGGTTTAGGATCCAGGTGAGGGTACGACAACGGTTTAGGGGGAGCGTACGTGTGAGGGCACGGGTTAGTGTTAGTGTACGAATTAGGATTAGGGGACGGGGGAGTGGAAGGCTTCGGGGAAGGGTTAGTGTTAGGGTTCGGACTATGGTTAGGGGACGGGGACGGGGACGGTTTAGGGTCCAGTTCAGTGTACGACAACGGTTTTGGGGGTGCGTACGTGTGAGGGCACGGGTTAGTGTTAGCGTACGGGTTAGGATTAGGGGACGGGTGAGGGGAAGGCTTCGGGGAAGGGTTAGGGTTAGGGTTCGGGCTAGGTTTAGGGTTAGGGGACGGGGACGGTTTAGGGTCCAGGTGAGGGTACGACAACGGTTGAGGGGGAGCGTACGTGTGAGGGCACGGTTTAGTGTTAGCGTACGGGTTAGGATTAGGGAACGGGTGAGGGGAAGTCTTCGGGGAAGGTTTAGACTTAGGGTTCGGGCTAGGGTTAGGGTTAAGGGACGGGAACGGCTTAGGTTCCAGGTGAGGGTACGACAATGGTTTAGGGGGAGCGTACTTGTGAGGGCACGGGTTAGTGTTAGCGTACGGTTTAGGATTAGGGGACGGGTGAGGGGAAGGCTTCGGGGAAGGGTTAGGGTTAGGGATCGTGTTAGAGATAGGGTTAGGGGACGGGGACGGTTTAGGGTCCAGGTGAGGGTACGACAACGGTTTCGGGGGAGCGTACGTGTGTGGGCACGGGTTAGAGTTAGCGTACGGGTTAGGATTAGGGGACGGGTGAGGGGAAGGCTTCGGGGAAATGTTAGTGTTAGGGTTCGGGCTAGGTTTAGGGTTAGGGGACGGGGATGGTTTAGGGTCCAGGTGAGGGTACGACAACGGTTTAGGGGGAGCGTACGTGTGAGGGCACGGGTTAGTGTTAGCGTACGGTTTAGGATTAGGGGACGGGTGAGGGGAAGGTTTCGGGGAAGTGTTAGGGTTAGGGTTCAGGCTAGGGTTAGGGTTAGGGGAAGGGGACGGTTAGGGTTAGGGTTAGGGTTAGGGTTAGGGTGAGGGTTAGGGTTAGGGTTAGGGGACGGGGACGGTTTAGGGACCAGGTGAGCGTACGACAATGGTATAGGGGTGGCATACGTGTGAGGGCACAGGTTAGTGTTAGCGTACGGGTTAGGATTAGGGGACGGGTGAGGGGAAGGCTTCGGGGAAGGGTTAGGGTTAGGGTTCGGCCTAGGGTTAGGATTAGGGGATGGGGACGGTTTAGGGTCCAGGTGAGGGTACGACAACGGTTTAGGGGGAGCGTCCATGTGAGGGCACGGGTTAGTGTTAGCGTACGGTTTAGCAGTAGAGGACAGGTGAGGGGAAGGCTTCAGGAAAGATTTAGGGTTAGGGTTCGGGCTAGGGTTAGGGTTAGGGGACGGGGACGGATTAAGGTCCAGGTGAGGGTACGACATCGGTTTACGGTGAGCGTACATGTGAAGGCATGGGTTAGTGTTAGCGTACGGTTTAGGATTAGGGGACGGGTGAGGGGAAGGCTTCGGGGAAGGGTTAGGGTTAGGGTTCGGGTTAGGGTTAGGGGACGGGGACGGTTTAGGGTCCAGGAGAGGGTACCACAACGGTTTAGGGGAGCGTACGTGTGAGGGCACGGGTTAGTGTTAGCGTACGGGTTAGGATTAGGGGACGGGTGAGGGGAAGGCTTCGGGGAAGGGTTAGGGTTAGGGTTCGGGCTAGGGTTAGGGTTAGGGGACGGGGACGGTTTACGGTCCAGATGAGGGTACGAAAACGGTTTAGGGGGAGCGTACGCGTGAGGGCACGGGTTAGTGTTAGCGTACGGGTTAGGATTAGGGGACGGGTGAGGGGAAGGCTTCGGGGAAGGGTTAGGGTTAGGGTTCGGGCTAGGGTTAGGGTTAGGGGATGGGGACGGTTTAGGGTCCAGGTGAGGGTACGACAACGGTTTAGGGGGAGCGTATGTGTGAGGGCATGGGTTAGTGTTCGCCTACAGGTTAGGATTACGGGATGGGTGAGGGGAAGGCTTCGGGGAAGGGTTAGGTTTAGGGTTCGGTCTAGGGTTAGGGTTAGGGGACGGGGACGGTTTACGGTCCAGATGAGGGTACGAAAACGGTTTAGGGGGAGCGTACGCGTGAGGGCACGGGTTAGTGTTAGCGTACAGGTTAGGGTTAGGGGACGGGTGAGGGGAAGGCTTCGGGGAAGGGTTAGGGTTAGGGTTCGGGCTAGGGTTAGGGTTAGGGGACGGGGACGGTTTAGGGTCCAGGTGAGAGTACAACAACGGTTTAGTGGGAGCGTTCGTGTGAGGGCTCGGGTTAGTGTTAGCGTACGGGTTAGGATTAGGGAACGGGTGAGGGGAAGGCTTCGGGGAAGGGTTAGGGTTATGTTTCGGGGTAGGGTTAGGGTTAGTGGACGGGGACGGTTTAGGGACCAGGTGAGCGTATGACAATGGTATAGGGGTGGCATACGTGTGAGGGCACGGGTTAGTGTTAGCGTACGGGTTAGGATTAGGGGACGGGTGAGGGGAAGGCTTCGGGGAAGGGTTAGACTTAGGGTTCGGTCTAGGGTTAGGGTTAGGGGACGGGGACGGCTTAGTGTCCAGGTGAGGGTACGACCACGGTTTACGGGGAGCGTACGTGTGAGGGCATGGGTTAGTATTAGCATACGGGTTAGGATTAGGGTACGGGTGAGGGGAAGACTTCGGGGAAGCGTAAGGGTTAGGGTTCGGGCTAGGGTTAGGGTTAGGGGACGGGGACGGTTTAGGGTCCAGGTGAAGGTACGACAACGGTTTAGGGGGAGCGTCCATGTGAGGGCACGGGTTAGAGTTAGCGTACGGTTTAGCAGTAGGGGACGGGTGAGGGGAAGGCTTCGGGGAATATTTAGGTTTAGGGTTCGGGCTAGGGTTAGGGTTAGGGGACAGGGACGGTTTAGGGTCCAGGTGAGCGTACGACAACGGTTTAGTGGGAGCGTACGTGTGAGGGCACGGGTTAGTGTTAGCGTACAGGTTAGGATTAGGGGACGTGTGAGGGGAAGGCTTCAGGGATGTGTTAGGGTTACGGTTCGGACTAGGGTTAGGGCTAGGGGACTGGGACGGTTTAGGGTGTAGTTCAGGGTACGACAACGGCTTAGGGCTAGCGTACGTGTGAGGGCATGGGTTAGTCTTAGCGTACAGTTTAGGATTAGGGGACGGGTGAGGGGAAGGCTTCAGGGAAGTTTTAGGGTTAGGGTTCGGGCTAGGGTTAGGGTTAGGGGATGGGGACCTTTTAGTGTCCAGGTGAGGATACGACAACGGTTTAGGCGGAGCGTACGTGTGAGGGAATGGGTTAGTGTTAGCGTACGGGTTAGGATTAGGGGACGGGTGAGGGGAAGGCTTCGGGGAAGGGTTAGGTTTAGGGATCAGGCTAGGTTAGGGTTAGGGGATGGGGACGGTTTAGGGTCCAGGTGAGGGTACGGCAACGGTTCACGGGGAGCGTACGGGTGAGGGCACGGGTAAATGTTAACGTACGGCTTAGGATTAGGGGACGGGTGAGTGGAAGGCTTCGTGGAAGTGTTAGGGTTAGGGTTCGGACTAGGGTTAGGTTTAGGGGACGGGGACGGTTTTGGGTCCAGGTGAGGGTACAAAAACGGTTTAGGGGGAGCGTACGTGTGAGGGCACGGGTTAGTGTTAGCGTACGGGTTAGGATTAGGGGACGGGTGAGGGGAAGGCTTCGGGGAAGGGTTAGGGTTAGGGTTCGGGCTAGGGTTAGGGTTACGGGATGGGGACGGTTTAGGGTCCAGGTGAGTGTACGACAACGGTTTAGTGGGAGCGTACGTGTGAGGGCACGGGTTAGTGTTAGCGTACGGGTTAGGCTTAGGGGACGGGTGAGGGGAAGGCTTCGGGGAAGGATTAGGGTTAGGGTTCGGGCTATGGTTAGGGTTACGGTATGGGGATGGTTTAGGGTCCAGGTGAGTGTAGGACAACCGTTTAGGGGGAGCGTACGTGTGAGGGCACGGGTTAGTGTTAGCGTACGGGTTAGGATTATGGGACGGGTTAGGGGAAGGCTTTGTGGAAGTGTTAGGGTTAGGGTTCAGGCTAGGGTTAGGGTTAGGGGACAGGGACGGTTTAGGGTCCAGGTGAGGGTACGACAACGGTTTAGGGGAACATAGGTGTGAGGGCACGGGGTAGTGTTAGCGTACAGGTTAGGATTAGGGGATGGGTAAGGGTAAGGCTTCGGGGAAGGGTTAGGTTTAGGATTCGGGCTAGGGTTAGTGTTAGGGGACGGGGATGGTTTAGGGTCCAGGTGAGGGTACAACAACGGTTTAGGGGGAGCGTACGTGTGAGGGCACGGGTTAGTGTTAGCGTACGGGTTTGGATTAGGGCACGGGTGAGGGGAAGGCTTCGGGGAAGTGTTAGGGTTAGGGTTTGTGGTAGGGTTAGGGTTAGGAGACGGGGACGGTTTTGGGTCCAGGTGAGGGTACGACAACAGTTTAGGGGGAGTGTACGTGTGAGGGCACGGGTAACACTTAGCGTACGGGTTAGGATTAGGGGACGGTTGAGGGGAAGGCTTCGGGGAAGGTTTAGGGTTAGGTTCGGGCTAGGGTTAGGGTTAGGGGACGGGGACGGTTTAGTGTCCAGGTGAGGATATGACAACTGTTTAGGCAGAGCGTACGTGTGAGGGCATGGGTTAGTGTTAGCGTACGGGTTAGGATTAGGGGAGGGGTGAGGGGAAGGCTTCGGGGAAGGGTTAGGTTTAGGGATCGGGCTAGTTTAGGGTTAGGGGACGGGGATGGTTTAAGGTCCAGGTAAGGGTACGACAACGGTTTGGGGGAGCGTACGTGTGAGGGCAGGGGTAACTGTTAGCGTACGGGTTAGGAGTAGGGAACGGGTTAGGGGAAGGCTTTGGGGAAGGGTTAGGGTTAGTTTTTGGGCTAGGGTTAGGGTTAGGGGACGGGGACGGTTTAGGGTGCAGGTGAGGGTACGACAACGGTTTAGGGAGAGCGTCCAAGTGAGGGCATGGGTTAGTGTGAGCATACGGTTTAGCAGTAGGGGACGGGTGAGGGGATGGCTTCGGGGAAAGTTTAGAGTTAGGGTTCGGGCTAGGGTTAGGGTTAGGGGACGGGGACGGTTTAGGCTCCAGGTGAGTGTACGACAACGCTTTAGGGGGAGCGTACGTTTGAGGGCACGGGATAGTGTTAGCGTACGGGGTAGGATTACGGCACGGGTGAGTGGAAGGCTTCAGGGAAGGGTTAGGGTTAGGTTTCGGGCTAGGGTTAGGGTTAGGGGACAGGGACGGTTTAGGGTCCAGGTGAGGGTACGACAACGGTTCACAGGGAGCGTAAGCGTGATGGCACGGGTAAATGTTAACGTACGGCTTAGGATTAGGGGACGGGTGAGTGGAAGGCTTCGTGGAAGTGTTAGGGTTAGGGTTCGGACTAGGGTTAGGGTTAGGGGACGGGGACGGTTTTGGGTCCATGTGAGGGTACAACAACGGTTTAGGGGGAGCGTACGTGTGAGGGCACGGGTTAGTGTTAGTGTACGGGTTAGGATTAGGGAACGTGTGACGGGAAGGCTTTTGGGAAGGGTTAGGGTTAGGGTTCGGGCTAGGGTTAGGGGACGGGGACGGTTTAGGGTCCAGGTGAGGGTACGACAACGGTTTAGGGGGAGCGTACGTGTGAGGGCACGGGTTAGTGTTAGCGTGCGGTTTGGGATTAGGGGACGGGTGAGGGGAAGGCTTCGGGGAAGGGTTAGTGTTAGGGTTCGGGCTAGGGTTAGGGTGAGGGGACGGCGACGGTTTAGGGTCCAGGTGAGGGTACGACAATGGTTTAGGGGGAGCGTACGTGTGAGGGCAAGGGTTAGTGTTAGCGTACGGGTTAGGATTAGGGGACGGGGTCGGTTTAGGGTCCAGGTGAGGGTACGACAAAGGTTTAGGGGGAGCGCACAAGAGAGGGCACAGGTTAGTGTTAGCGTACGGGTTAGGGTTAGGGGATGGGTGAGGGGAAGGTTTCGGGGAAGGGTTAGGATTCGGGTTTGGGCTAGGGTTAGTGTTAGCGTACGGGTTAGGGTTAAGGGACAGGGTCGGTTTAGGGTCCAGGTGAGGGTACGACAAAGGTTTAGGGGGAGCGCACAAGAGAGGGCACAGGTTAGTGTTAGCGTACGGGTTAGGGTTAGGGGATGGGTGAGGGGAAGGTTTCGGGGAAGGGTTAGGATTCGGGTTTGGGCTAGGGTTAGTGTTACGGGATGGGGACGGTTTAGGGTCCAGGTGAGGGTACGACAACCGTTTTTGGGGAGCGTACGTGTGAGGGCACGGGTTAGTGTTAGCGTACGGGTTAGGATTAGGGGACCTGTGAGGGGAAGGCTTCGGGGAAGGGTTACGGTTAGGGTTCAGGCTAGGGTTAGGGTTAGGGGACGGGGACGGTTTAGGGTCCAGGTGAGGGTACGACAACGGTTTAGGGTGAGCGTACGTGTGAGGGCATTGGTTAGTGTTAGCGTATGGGTTAGGATTAGGGGACGGGTGAGGGGAAGGCTTCGGGGCAGGATTAGGTTTAGGGTTCAGGCTAGGGTTAGGGTTACGGAACGGGGACCGTTTAGGGTCCAGGTGACTGTACGAGAACGGTTTAGGGGAGCGTACGTGTGAGGGCACGGGTTAGTGTTAGCGTACGGGTTAGGTATAGGTGACGGTTGAGGGGAAGGCTTCAGGGAAGGGTTAAAGTTAGGGTTCGGGCTTTGGGTTAGGGTTAGGGGACGGGGACGGTTTAGGGTCCAGATGAGGGTACGACAATGGTTTAGGATGAGCGTACGTGTGAGGGCACGGGTTAGTGTTAGCGTACGGGTTAGGATTAGGTGACAGGTGAGGGGAAGGCTTCGGGGAAGGGTTAGGGTTCGGGCTAGGGTTAGGGTTAGGGGACGGGGATGGTTTTGGGTCCAGGTGAGGGTACGACAAAGGTTTAGGGGGAGCGTACGTGTGAGGGCACGGGTTAGTGTTAGCGTACGGGTTAGGATTAGGGGACGGGTGAGGGGAAGGCTTCGGGGAAGCGTTGGGTTTGTGTTCGGGCTAGGGTTAGGTTTAGGGGACGGGGACTGTTTAGGGTCCAGGTGAGGGTACGACAACGGTTTAGGGGTAGCGCACAAGTGAGGGCATGGGTTAGTGTTAGCGTACGGGTTAGGGTTAGGGGACGGTTGAGGGGAAGGCTTCGGGGAAGGGTTAGGGTTCGGATTTTGGCTAGGGTTAGGGTTAGGGGACGTGGACCGTTTAGGGTTCAGGTGAGGGTACGACAACGGTTTAGGGGGAGCGTACATGTGAGGGCACGGGTTAGTGTTAGCGTACGCGTTAGGTTTAAGGAAGGGTGAGGGGAAGGGTTAGGGTTAGGGTTCGGGCTAGGGTTAGGGGACGGGGACAGGGATGGCTTAGGGTCCAGGTGAGGGTACGACAACGGTTTAGGGGGAGCGTACGTGTGAGGGCACGGGTTAGTGTTAGCGTACGGGTTAGGTTTAGGGGACGGGTGAGGGGCAGCCTTCGGGAAGGGTGAGTGTTAGGGTTCGGGCTAGGGTTAGGGTTAGGGGACGCAGACGGTTTACGGTCCGGGTGAGTGTACGTCAACGGTGCACGGGGAGTGTACATGTGAGGGCAGCGGTTAGTGTTAGCATACGGGTTAGGATTAGGGGACGGGTGAGGGGAAGGCTTCGGGGAAGGGTTAGGGTTAAGGATCGGGCTAGGGTTAGGGTTAGGGGACGGGGACGGTTTAGGGTCCAGGTGAGGGTACGACAACGGTTTAGTGGGAGCGTGCGTGTGAAGGCACGGGTTAGTGTTAGCGTACGGGTTAGGATTAGGGGACGGGTGAGGGGAAGGCTTCTGGGAAGGGTTAGAGTTAATGTTCGGGCTAGGGTTAGGGTTAGGGGACGGGGACGGTTTAGGTTCCAGGTGAGGGTACGCAACGGTTTAGGGGAGCGTGCGTGTGAGGGCACGGGTTAGTGTTAGCGTACGGGTTAGGATTAGGGGACGGGTGAGGGGAAGTCTTCGGGGAAGTATTAGGGTTAGGGTTCGGGCTAGGGTTAGGGTTAGGGGACGGGGACAGTTTAGGGTCTGGTGAGGGTACGACAACGGTTTAGGGTGAGCGTACGTGTGAGGGCACGGGTTAGTGTTAGCGTACGGTTTAGGATTAGGGGACGGGTGAGGGGAAGGTTTCGGGGAAGTGTTAGGGTTAGGGTTCAGGCTAGGGTTAGGGTTAGGGGAAGGGGACGGTTAGGGTTAGGGTTAGGGTTAGGGTTAGGGTGAGGGTTAGGGTTAGGGTTAGGGGACGGGGACGGTTTAGGGACCAGGTGAGCGTACGACAATGGTATAGGGGTGGCATACGTGTGAGGGCACAGGTTAGTGTTAGCGTACGGGTTAGGATTAGGGGACGGGTGAGGGGAAGGCTTCGGGGAAGGGTTAGGGTTAGGGTTCGGCCTAGGGTTAGGATTAGGGGATGGGGACGGTTTAGGGTCCAGGTGAGGGTACGACAACGGTTTAGGGGGAGCGTCCATGTGAGGGCACGGGTTAGTGTTAGCGTACGGTTTAGCAGTAGAGGACAGGTGAGGGGAAGGCTTCAGGAAAGATTTAGGGTTAGGGTTCGGGCTAGGGTTAGGGTTAGGGGACGGGGACGGATTAAGGTCCAGGTGAGGGTACGACATCGGTTTACGGTGAGCGTACATGTGAAGGCATGGGTTAGTGTTAGCGTACGGTTTAGGATTAGGGGACGGGTGAGGGGAAGGCTTCGGGGAAGGGTTAGGGTTAGGGTTCGGGTTAGGGTTAGGGGACGGGGACGGTTTAGGGTCCAGGAGAGGGTACCACAACGGTTTAGGGGAGCGTACGTGTGAGGGCACGGGTTAGTGTTAGCGTACGGGTTAGGATTAGGGGACGGGTGAGGGGAAGGCTTCGGGGAAGGGTTAGGGTTAGGGTTCGGGCTAGGGTTAGGGTTAGGGGACGGGGACGGTTTACGGTCCAGATGAGGGTACGAAAACGGTTTAGGGGGAGCGTACGCGTGAGGGCACGGGTTAGTGTTAGCGTACGGGTTAGGATTAGGGGACGGGTGAGGGGAAGGCTTCGGGGAAGGGTTAGGGTTAGGGTTCGGGCTAGGGTTAGGGTTAGGGGATGGGGACGGTTTAGGGTCCAGGTGAGGGTACGACAACGGTTTAGGGGGAGCGTATGTGTGAGGGCATGGGTTAGTGTTCGCCTACAGGTTAGGATTACGGGATGGGTGAGGGGAAGGCTTCGGGGAAGGGTTAGGTTTAGGGTTCGGTCTAGGGTTAGGGTTAGGGGACGGGGACGGTTTACGGTCCAGATGAGGGTACGAAAACGGTTTAGGGGGAGCGTACGCGTGAGGGCACGGGTTAGTGTTAGCGTACAGGTTAGGGTTAGGGGACGGGTGAGGGGAAGGCTTCGGGGAAGGGTTAGGGTTAGGGTTCGGGCTAGGGTTAGGGTTAGGGGACGGGGACGGTTTAGGGTCCAGGTGAGAGTACAACAACGGTTTAGTGGGAGCGTTCGTGTGAGGGCTCGGGTTAGTGTTAGCGTACGGGTTAGGATTAGGGAACGGGTGAGGGGAAGGCTTCGGGGAAGGGTTAGGGTTATGTTTCGGGGTAGGGTTAGGGTTAGTGGACGGGGACGGTTTAGGGACCAGGTGAGCGTATGACAATGGTATAGGGGTGGCATACGTGTGAGGGCACGGGTTAGTGTTAGCGTACGGGTTAGGATTAGGGGACGGGTGAGGGGAAGGCTTCGGGGAAGGGTTAGACTTAGGGTTCGGTCTAGGGTTAGGGTTAGGGGACGGGGACGGCTTAGTGTCCAGGTGAGGGTACGACCACGGTTTACGGGGAGCGTACGTGTGAGGGCATGGGTTAGTATTAGCATACGGGTTAGGATTAGGGTACGGGTGAGGGGAAGACTTCGGGGAAGCGTAAGGGTTAGGGTT
This sequence comes from Orcinus orca, assembly GCF_937001465.1. Lineage (NCBI taxonomy): Eukaryota > Metazoa > Chordata > Mammalia > Artiodactyla > Delphinidae > Orcinus > Orcinus orca. Next base: position 2,383,013 of record NC_064565.1, on the reverse strand, counting down.
CGGGCTAGGGTTAGGGTTAGGGGACGGGGACGGTTTAGGGTCCAGGTGAAGGTACGACAACGGTTTAGGGGGAGCGTCCATGTGAGGGCACGGGTTAGAGTTAGCGTACGGTTTAGCAGTAGGGGACGGGTGAGGGGAAGGCTTCGGGGAATATTTAGGTTTAGGGTTCGGGCTAGGGTTAGGGTTAGGGGACAGGGACGGTTTAGGGTCCAGGTGAGCGTACGACAACGGTTTAGTGGGAGCGTACGTGTGAGGGCACGGGTTAGTGTTAGCGTACAGGTTAGGATTAGGGGACGTGTGAGGGGAAGGCTTCAGGGATGTGTTAGGGTTACGGTTCGGACTAGGGTTAGGGCTAGGGGACTGGGACGGTTTAGGGTGTAGTTCAGGGTACGACAACGGCTTAGGGCTAGCGTACGTGTGAGGGCATGGGTTAGTCTTAGCGTACAGTTTAGGATTAGGGGACGGGTGAGGGGAAGGCTTCAGGGAAGTTTTAGGGTTAGGGTTCGGGCTAGGGTTAGGGTTAGGGGATGGGGACCTTTTAGTGTCCAGGTGAGGATACGACAACGGTTTAGGCGGAGCGTACGTGTGAGGGAATGGGTTAGTGTTAGCGTACGGGTTAGGATTAGGGGACGGGTGAGGGGAAGGCTTCGGGGAAGGGTTAGGTTTAGGGATCAGGCTAGGTTAGGGTTAGGGGATGGGGACGGTTTAGGGTCCAGGTGAGGGTACGGCAACGGTTCACGGGGAGCGTACGGGTGAGGGCACGGGTAAATGTTAACGTACGGCTTAGGATTAGGGGACGGGTGAGTGGAAGGCTTCGTGGAAGTGTTAGGGTTAGGGTTCGGACTAGGGTTAGGTTTAGGGGACGGGGACGGTTTTGGGTCCAGGTGAGGGTACAAAAACGGTTTAGGGGGAGCGTACGTGTGAGGGCACGGGTTAGTGTTAGCGTACGGGTTAGGATTAGGGGACGGGTGAGGGGAAGGCTTCGGGGAAGGGTTAGGGTTAGGGTTCGGGCTAGGGTTAGGGTTACGGGATGGGGACGGTTTAGGGTCCAGGTGAGTGTACGACAACGGTTTAGTGGGAGCGTACGTGTGAGGGCACGGGTTAGTGTTAGCGTACGGGTTAGGCTTAGGGGACGGGTGAGGGGAAGGCTTCGGGGAAGGATTAGGGTTAGGGTTCGGGCTATGGTTAGGGTTACGGTATGGGGATGGTTTAGGGTCCAGGTGAGTGTAGGACAACCGTTTAGGGGGAGCGTACGTGTGAGGGCACGGGTTAGTGTTAGCGTACGGGTTAGGATTATGGGACGGGTTAGGGGAAGGCTTTGTGGAAGTGTTAGGGTTAGGGTTCAGGCTAGGGTTAGGGTTAGGGGACAGGGACGGTTTAGGGTCCAGGTGAGGGTACGACAACGGTTTAGGGGAACATAGGTGTGAGGGCACGGGGTAGTGTTAGCGTACAGGTTAGGATTAGGGGATGGGTAAGGGTAAGGCTTCGGGGAAGGGTTAGGTTTAGGATTCGGGCTAGGGTTAGTGTTAGGGGACGGGGATGGTTTAGGGTCCAGGTGAGGGTACAACAACGGTTTAGGGGGAGCGTACGTGTGAGGGCACGGGTTAGTGTTAGCGTACGGGTTTGGATTAGGGCACGGGTGAGGGGAAGGCTTCGGGGAAGTGTTAGGGTTAGGGTTTGTGGTAGGGTTAGGGTTAGGAGACGGGGACGGTTTTGGGTCCAGGTGAGGGTACGACAACAGTTTAGGGGGAGCGTACGTGTGAGGGCACGGGTAACACTTAGCGTACGGGTTAGGATTAGGGGACGGTTGAGGGGAAGGCTTCGGGGAAGGTTTAGGGTTAGGTTCGGGCTAGGGTTAGGGTTAGGGGACGGGGACGGTTTAGTGTCCAGGTGAGGATATGACAACTGTTTAGGCAGAGCGTACGTGTGAGGGCATGGGTTAGTGTTAGCGTACGGGTTAGGATTAGGGGAGGGGTGAGGGGAAGGCTTCGGGGAAGGGTTAGGTTTAGGGATCGGGCTAGTTTAGGGTTAGGGGACGGGGATGGTTTAAGGTCCAGGTAAGGGTACGACAACGGTTTGGGGGAGCGTACGTGTGAGGGCAGGGGTAACTGTTAGCGTACGGGTTAGGAGTAGGGAACGGGTTAGGGGAAGGCTTTGGGGAAGGGTTAGGGTTAGTTTTTGGGCTAGGGTTAGGGTTAGGGGACGGGGACGGTTTAGGGTGCAGGTGAGGGTACGACAACGGTTTAGGGAGAGCGTCCAAGTGAGGGCATGGGTTAGTGTGAGCATACGGTTTAGCAGTAGGGGACGGGTGAGGGGATGGCTTCGGGGAAAGTTTAGAGTTAGGGTTCGGGCTAGGGTTAGGGTTAGGGGACGGGGACGGTTTAGGCTCCAGGTGAGTGTACGACAACGCTTTAGGGGGAGCGTACGTTTGAGGGCACGGGATAGTGTTAGCGTACGGGGTAGGATTACGGCACGGGTGAGTGGAAGGCTTCAGGGAAGGGTTAGGGTTAGGTTTCGGGCTAGGGTTAGGGTTAGGGGACAGGGACGGTTTAGGGTCCAGGTGAGGGTACGACAACGGTTCACAGGGAGCGTAAGCGTGATGGCACGGGTAAATGTTAACGTACGGCTTAGGATTAGGGGACGGGTGAGTGGAAGGCTTCGTGGAAGTGTTAGGGTTAGGGTTCGGACTAGGGTTAGGGTTAGGGGACGGGGACGGTTTTGGGTCCATGTGAGGGTACAACAACGGTTTAGGGGGAGCGTACGTGTGAGGGCACGGGTTAGTGTTAGTGTACGGGTTAGGATTAGGGAACGTGTGACGGGAAGGCTTTTGGGAAGGGTTAGGGTTAGGGTTCGGGCTAGGGTTAGGGGACGGGGACGGTTTAGGGTCCAGGTGAGGGTACGACAACGGTTTAGGGGGAGCGTACGTGTGAGGGCACGGGTTAGTGTTAGCGTGCGGTTTGGGATTAGGGGACGGGTGAGGGGAAGGCTTCGGGGAAGGGTTAGTGTTAGGGTTCGGGCTAGGGTTAGGGTGAGGGGACGGCGACGGTTTAGGGTCCAGGTGAGGGTACGACAATGGTTTAGGGGGAGCGTACGTGTGAGGGCAAGGGTTAGTGTTAGCGTACGGGTTAGGATTAGGGGACGGGGTCGGTTTAGGGTCCAGGTGAGGGTACGACAAAGGTTTAGGGGGAGCGCACAAGAGAGGGCACAGGTTAGTGTTAGCGTACGGGTTAGGGTTAGGGGATGGGTGAGGGGAAGGTTTCGGGGAAGGGTTAGGATTCGGGTTTGGGCTAGGGTTAGTGTTAGCGTACGGGTTAGGGTTAAGGGACGGGGTCGGTTTAGGGTCCAGGTGAGGGTACGACAAAGGTTTAGGGGGAGCGCACAAGAGAGGGCACAGGTTAGTGTTAGCGTACGGGTTAGGGTTAGGGGATGGGTGAGGGGAAGGTTTCGGGGAAGGGTTAGGATTCGGGTTTGGGCTAGGGTTAGTGTTACGGGATGGGGACGGTTTAGGGTCCAGGTGAGGGTACGACAACCGTTTTTGGGGAGCGTACGTGTGAGGGCACGGGTTAGTGTTAGCGTACGGGTTAGGATTAGGGGACCTGTGAGGGGAAGGCTTCGGGGAAGGGTTACGGTTAGGGTTCAGGCTAGGGTTAGGGTTAGGGGACGGGGACGGTTTAGGGTCCAGGTGAGGGTACGACAACGGTTTAGGGTGAGCGTACGTGTGAGGGCATTGGTTAGTGTTAGCGTATGGGTTAGGATTAGGGGACGGGTGAGGGGAAGGCTTCGGGGCAGGATTAGGTTTAGGGTTCAGGCTAGGGTTAGGGTTACGGAACGGGGACCGTTTAGGGTCCAGGTGACTGTACGAGAACGGTTTAGGGGAGCGTACGTGTGAGGGCACGGGTTAGTGTTAGCGTACGGGTTAGGTATAGGTGACGGTTGAGGGGAAGGCTTCAGGGAAGGGTTAAAGTTAGGGTTCGGGCTTTGGGTTAGGGTTAGGGGACGGGGACGGTTTAGGGTCCAGATGAGGGTACGACAATGGTTTAGGATGAGCGTACGTGTGAGGGCACGGGTTAGTGTTAGCGTACGGGTTAGGATTAGGTGACAGGTGAGGGGAAGGCTTCGGGGAAGGGTTAGGGTTCGGGCTAGGGTTAGGGTTAGGGGACGGGGATGGTTTTGGGTCCAGGTGAGGGTACGACAAAGGTTTAGGGGGAGCGTACGTGTGAGGGCACGGGTTAGTGTTAGCGTACGGGTTAGGATTAGGGGACGGGTGAGGGGAAGGCTTCGGGGAAGCGTTGGGTTTGTGTTCGGGCTAGGGTTAGGTTTAGGGGACGGGGACTGTTTAGGGTCCAGGTGAGGGTACGACAACGGTTTAGGGGTAGCGCACAAGTGAGGGCATGGGTTAGTGTTAGCGTACGGGTTAGGGTTAGGGGACGGTTGAGGGGAAGGCTTCGGGGAAGGGTTAGGGTTCGGATTTTGGCTAGGGTTAGGGTTAGGGGACGTGGACCGTTTAGGGTTCAGGTGAGGGTACGACAACGGTTTAGGGGGAGCGTACATGTGAGGGCACGGGTTAGTGTTAGCGTACGCGTTAGGTTTAAGGAAGGGTGAGGGGAAGGGTTAGGGTTAGGGTTCGGGCTAGGGTTAGGGGACGGGGACAGGGATGGCTTAGGGTCCAGGTGAGGGTACGACAACGGTTTAGGGGGAGCGTACGTGTGAGGGCACGGGTTAGTGTTAGCGTACGGGTTAGGTTTAGGGGACGGGTGAGGGGCAGCCTTCGGGAAGGGTGAGTGTTAGGGTTCGGGCTAGGGTTAGGGTTAGGGGACGCAGACGGTTTACGGTCCGGGTGAGTGTACGTCAACGGTGCACGGGGAGTGTACATGTGAGGGCAGCGGTTAGTGTTAGCATACGGGTTAGGATTAGGGGACGGGTGAGGGGAAGGCTTCGGGGAAGGGTTAGGGTTAAGGATCGGGCTAGGGTTAGGGTTAGGGGACGGGGACGGTTTAGGGTCCAGGTGAGGGTACGACAACGGTTTAGGGGGAGCGTACGTGTGAGGGCACGGATTAGTGTTAGCGTACGGGTTAGGATTAGGGGACGTGTGAGGGGAAAGCTTCGGGGAAGTGTTAGGGTTAGGATTTGGGCTAGGGTTAGGGTTAGAGGATGGGGACGGTTTAGGGTCCAGGTGAGGGTACGACAAAGGTTTAGTGGGAGCGTGCGTGTGAAGGCACGGGTTAGTGTTAGCGTACGGGTTAGGATTAGGGGACGGGTGAGGGGAAGGCTTCTGGGAAGGGTTAGAGTTAATGTTCGGGCTAGGGTTAGGGTTAGGGGACGGGGACGGTTTAGGTTCCAGGTGAGGGTACGCAACGGTTTAGGGGAGCGTGCGTGTGAGGGCACGGGTTAGTGTTAGCGTACGGGTTAGGATTAGGGGACGGGTGAGGGGAAGTCTTCGGGGAAGTATTAGGGTTAGGGTTCGGGCTAGGGTTAGGGTTAGGGGACGGGGACAGTTTAGGGTCTGGTGAGGGTACGACAACGGTTTAGGGTGAGCGTACGTGTGAGGGCACGGGTTAGTGTTAGCGTACGGGTTAGGATTAGGGGACGGATGAGGGGAAGGCTTTGGGGAAGGGTCAGGTTTAGGGTTTGGGTTAGGGTTAGGGTTACGGGACGGGGACGGTGTAGGGTCCAGGTGAGGGTACGACAACGGTTTAGGGAGAGCGTACGTGTGAGGGTACAGGTCAGTGTTAGCGTACGGCTTAGGAGTAGGGGACACGTGAGGGAAAGGCTTCGGGGAAGGGTTAGGGTTTGGGTTCGGGCTAGGGTTAGGGTTAGGGGACGGGGACGATTTAGGGTCCAGGTGAGTGTACGACAACAGTTTAGGGGGAGCATTAGTGTAAGGGCATGGGTTAGTGTTAGCGTACGGGTTAGGATTATGGGATGGGTGAGGGGAGGGCTTCGGGGCATTGTTAGGGTTAGGGTTTGGGCTAGGGTTAGGGTTAAGGGACAGGGTCGGTTTAGGGTCCAGGTGAGGGTACGACAACGTTTTAGGGGTAGCATACAAGTGAGGGCACGGGTTAGTGTTAGTGTACGGGTAAGGGTTAGAGGACGGGTGAGGGGAAGGCTTCGGGGAAGGGTTAGGGTTAGGGTTTCGGCTAGGGTTAGGGTTAGGGGATGGGGACGGTTTAGTGTCCAGGTGAGGGTACGACAACGGTTTAGGGGGAGTGTACGTGTGAGGGCATGGGTTACTGTTAACGTACGGCTTAGGATTAGGGGACGTGTGAGTGGAAGGCTTCGGGGAAGGGTTAGGGTTAGGATTCGGACTAGGGTTAGGGTTAGTGGATGGGGACGGTTTAGGGTCTAGTTGAGGGTACGACAACGGTTTAGGGGGAGCGTACGTGTGAGGGCACAGGTTAGTGTTAGCGTACGTGGTAGGATTAGGGGACGTGTGAAGGGAAGGCTTCGGAGAAGTGTTAGGGTTAGGGTTTGGGCTAGGGTTAGGGTTAGGGGATGGGGATGGTTTAAGTTCCAGGTGAGGGTACGACAACGGTTTAGGGTGAGCGTACATGTGAGGGCACGGGTTAGTGTTAGCGTACGGGTTAGGTTTAGGGGACGGGTGAGGGGCAGCCTTCGGGAAGGGTGAGTGTTAGGGTTCGGGCTAGGGTTAGGGTTAGGGGACGCGGACGGTTTACGGTCCGGGTGAGTGTACGTCAACGGTGCACGGGGAGCGTACGAGTGAGGGCAGCGGTTAGTGTTAGCTTACGGGTTAGGATTAGGGGACGGGTGAGGGGAAGGCTTCGGGGAAGGGTTAGGGTTAGGGTTCGGGCTAGGGTTAGGGTTAGGGGACGGGGAAGGTTTAGGGTCCAGGTGAGGGTACCACAACGGTTTAGGGGGAGCGTACGTTTGAGGCCACGGGTTAGTGTTAGCGTACGGGTTAGGATTAGGGGATGGGTGAGGGAAAGGCTTCGGGGAAGGGTTAGGGTTAGGGTTCGGGCTAGGGTTAGGGTTAGGGGACGGGGACGATTTAGGGTCCAGGTGAGTGTACGACAACAGTTTAGGGGGAGCATTAGTGTAAGGGCATGGGTTAGTGTTAGCGTACGGGTTAGGATTATGGGATGGGTGAGGGGAGGGCTTCGGGGCATTGTTAGGGTTAGGGTTTGGGCTAGGGTTAGGGTTAAGGGACAGGGACGGTTTAGGGTCCAGGTGAGGGTACGACAACGTTTTAGGGGTAGCATACAAGTGAGGGCACGGGTTAGTGTTAGTGTACGGGTAAGGGTTAGGGGACGGGTGAGGGGAAGGCTTCGGGGAAGGGTTAGGGTTAGGGTTTGGGCTAGGGTTAGGGTTAGGGGATGGGGACGGTTTAGTGTCCAGGTGAGGGTACGACAACGGTTTAGGGGGAGTGTACGTGTGAGGGCATGGGTTACTGTTAACGTACGGCTTAGGATTAGGGGACGTGTGAGTGGAAGGCTTCGGGGAAGGGTTAGGGTTAGGATTCGGACTAGGGTTAGGGTTAGTGGACGGGGACGGTTTAGGGTCTAGTTGAGGGTACGACAACGGTTTAGGGGGAGCGTACGTGTGAGGGCACAGGTTAGTGTTAGCGTACGTGGTAGGATTAGGGGACGTGTGAAGGGAAGGCTTCGGAGAAGTGTTAGGGTTAGGGTTTGGGCTAGGGTTAGGGTTAGGGGATGGGGATGGTTTAAGTTCCAGGTGAGGGTACGACAACGGTTTAGGGTGAGCGTACATGTGAGGGCACGGGTTAGTGTTAGCGTACGGGTTAGGTTTAGGGGACGGGTGAGGGGCAGCCTTCGGGAAGGGTGAGTGTTAGGGTTCGGGCTAGGGTTAGGGTTAGGGGACGCGGACGGTTTACGGTCCGGGTGAGTGTACGTCAACGGTGCACGGGGAGCGTACGTGTGAGGGCAGCGGTTAGTGTTAGCTTACGGGTTAGGATTAGGGGACGGGTGAGGGGAAGGCTTCGGGGAAGGGTTAGGGTTAGGGTTCGGGCTAGGGTTAGGGTTAGGGGACGGGGAAGGTTTAGGGTCCAGGTGAGGGTACCACAACGGTTTAGGGGGAGCGTACGTTTGAGGCCACGGGTTAGTGTTAGCGTACGGGTTAGGATTAGGGGATGGGTGAGGGAAAGGCTTCGGGGAAGGGTTAGGGTTTGGGTTCGGGCTAGGGTTAGGGTTAGGGGACGGGGACGATTTAGGGTCCAGGTGAGTGTACGACAACAGTTTAGGGGGAGCATTAGTGTAAGGGCATGGGTTAGTGTTAGCGTACGGGTTAGGATTATGGGATGGGTGAGGGGAGGGCTTCGGGGCATTGTTAGGGTTAGGGTTTGGGCTAGGGTTAGGGTTAAGGGACAGGGACGGTTTAGGGTCCAGGTGAGGGTACGACAACGTTTTAGGGGTAGCATACAAGTGAGGGCACGGGTTAGTGTTAGTGTACGGGTAAGGGTTAGGGGACGGGTGAGGGGAAGGCTTCGGGGAAGGGTTAGGGTTAGGGTTTGGGCTAGGGTTAGGGTTAGGGGATGGGGACGGTTTAGTGTCCAGGTGAGGGTACGACAACGGTTTAGGGGGAGTGTACGTGTGAGGGCATGGGTTACTGTTAACGTACGGCTTAGGATTAGGGGACGTGTGAGTGGAAGGCTTCGGGGAAGGGTTAGGGTTAGGATTCGGACTACGGTTAGGGTTAGTGGACGGGGACGGTTTAGGGTCTAGTTGAGGGTACGACAACGGTTTAGGGGGAGCGTACGTGTGAGGGCACAGGTTAGTGTTAGCGTACGTGGTAGGATTAGGAGACGTGTGAAGGGAAGGCTTCGGAGAAGTGTTAGGGTTAGGGTTTGGGCTAGGGTTAGGGTTAGGGGATGGGGATGGTTTAAGTTCCAGGTGAGGGTACGACAACGGTTTAGGGTGAGCGTACATGTGAGGGCACGGGTTAGTGTTAGCGTACGGGTTAGGTTTAGGGGACGGGTGAGGGGCAGCCTTCGGGAAGGGTGAGTGTTAGGGTTCGGGCTAGGGTTAGGGTTAGGGGACGCGGACGGTTTATGGTCCGGGTGAGTGTACGTCAACGGTGCACGGGGAGCGTACGTGTGAGGGCAGCGGTTAGTGTTAGCTTACGGGTTAGGATTAGGGGACGGGTGAGGGGAAGGCTTCGGGGAAGGGTTAGGGTTAGGGTTCGGGCTAGCGTTAGGGTTAGGGGATGGGGAAGGTTTAGGGTCCAGGTGAGGGTACCACAACGGTTTAGGGGGAGCGTACGTTTGAGGCCACGGGTTAGTGTTAGCGTACGGGTTAGGATTAGGGGATGGGTGAGGGAAAGGCTTCGGGGAAGGGTTAGGGTTAGGGTTCGGGCTAGGGTTAGGGTTAGGGGACGGGGACGATTTAGGGTCCAGGTGAGTGTACGACAACAGTTTAGGGGGAGCATTAGTGTAAGGGCATGGGTTAGTGTTAGCGTACGGGTTAGGATTATGGGATGGGTGAGGGGAGGGCTTCGGGGCATTGTTAGGGTTAGGGTTTGGGCTAGGGTTAGGGTTAAGGGACAGGGACGGTTTAGGGTCCAGGTGAGGGTACGACAACGTTTTAGGGGTAGCATACAAGTGAGGGCACGGGTTAGTGTTAGTGTACGGGTAAGGGTTAGGGGACGGGTGAGGGGAAGGCTTCGGGGAAGGGTTAGGGTTAGGGTTTGGGCTAGGGTTAGGGTTAGGGGATGGGGACGGTTTAGTGTCCAGGTGAGGGTACGACAACGGTTTAGGGGGAGTGTACGTGTGAGGGCATGGGTTACTGTTAACGTACGGCTTAGGATTAGGGGACGTGTGAGTGGAAGGCTTCGGGGAAGGGTTAGGGTTAGGATTCGGACTAGGGTTAGGGTTAGTGGACGGGGACGGTTTAGGGTCTAGTTGAGGGTACGACAACGGTTTAGGGGGAGCGTACGTGTGAGGGCACAGGTTAGTGTTAGCGTACGTGGTAGGATTAGGGGACGTGTGAAGGGAAGGCTTCGGAGAAGTGTTAGGGTTAGGGTTTGGGCTAGGGTTAGGGTTAGGGGATGGGGATGGTTTAAGTTCCAGGTGAGGGTACGACAACGGTTTAGGGTGAGCGTACATGTGAGGGCACGGGTTAGTGTTAGCGTACGGGTTAGGTTTAGGGGACGGGTGAGGGGCAGCCTTCGGGAAGGGTGAGTGTTAGGGTTCGGGCTAGGGTTAGGGTTAGGGGACGCGGACGGTTTACGGTCCGGGTGAGTGTACGTCAACGGTGCACGGGGAGCGTACGTGTGAGGGCAGCGGTTAGTGTTAGCTTACGGGTTAGGATTAGGGGACGGGTGAGGGGAAGGCTTCGGGGAAGGGTTAGGGTTAGGGTTCGGGCTAGGGTTAGGGTTAGGGGACGGGGAAGGTTTAGGGTCCAGGTGAGGGTACCACAACGGTTTAGGGGGAGCGTACGTTTGAGGCCACGGGTTAGTGTTAGCGTACGGGTTAGGATTAGGGGATGGGTGAGGGAAAGGCTTCGGGGAAGGGTTAGGGTTAGGGTTCGGGCTAGGGTTAGGGTTAGGGGACGGGGACGATTTAGGGTCCAGGTGAGTGTACGACAACAGTTTAGGGGGAGCATTAGTGTAAGGGCATGGGTTAGTGTTAGCGTACGGGTTAGGATTATGGGATGGGTGAGGGGAGGGCTTCGGGGCATTGTTAGGGTTAGGGTTTGGGCTAGGGTTAGGGTTAAGGGACAGGGACGGTTTAGGGTCCAGGTGAGGGTACGACAACGTTTTAGGGGTAGCATACAAGTGAGGGCACGGGTTAGTGTTAGTGTACGGGTAAGGGTTAGGGGACGGGTGAGGGGAAGGCTTCGGGGAAGGGTTAGGGTTAGGGTTTGGGCTAGGGTTAGGGTTAGGGGATGGGGACGGTTTAGTGTCCAGGTGAGGGTACGACAACGGTTTAGGGGGAGTGTACGTGTGAGGGCATGGGTTACTGTTAACGTACGGCTTAGGATTAGGGGACGTGTGAGTGGAAGGCTTCGGGGAAGGGTTAGGGTTAGGATTCGGACTAGGGTTAGGGTTAGTGGACGGGGACGGTTTAGGGTCTAGTTGAGGGTACGACAACGGTTTAGGGGGAGCGTACGTGTGAGTGCACAGGTTAGTGTTAGCGTACGTGGTAGGATTAGGGGACGTGTGAAGGGAAGGCTTCGGAGAAGTGTTAGGGTTAGGGTTTGGGCTAGGGTTAGGGTTAGGGGATGGGGATGGTTTAAGTTCCAGGTGAGGGTACGACAACGGTTTAGGGTGAGCGTACATGTGAGGGCACGGGTTAGTGTTAGCGTACGGGTTAGGTTTAGGGGACGGGTGAGGGGCAGCCTTCGGGAAGGGTGAGTGTTAGGGTTCGGGCTAGGGTTAGGGTTAGGGGACGCGGACGGTTTACGGTCCGGGTGAGTGTACGTCAACGGTGCACGGGGAGCGTACGTGTGAGGGCAGCGGTTAGTGTTAGCTTACGGGTTAGGAGTAGGGGACGGGTGAGGGGAAGGCTTCGGGGAAGGGTTAGGGTTAGGGTTCGGGCTAGGGTTAGGGTTAGGGGACGGGGAAGGTTTAGGGTCCAGGTGAGGGTACCACAACAGTTTAGGGGGAGCATTAGTGTAAGGGCATGGGTTAGTGTTAGCGTACGGGTTAGGATTATGGGATGGGTGAGGGGAGGGCTTCGGGGCATTGTTAGGGTTAGGGTTTGGGCTAGGGTTAGGGTTAAGGGACAGGGACGGTTTAGGGTCCAGGTGAGGGTACGACAACGTTTTAGGGGTAGCATACAAGTGAGGGCACGGGTTAGTGTTAGTGTACGGGTAAGGGTTAGGGGACGGGTGAGGGGAAGGCTTCGGGGAAGGGTTAGGGTTAGGGTTTGGGCTAGGGTTAGGGTTAGGGGATGGGGACGGTTTAGTGTCCAGGTGAGGGTACGACAACGGTTTAGGGGGAGTGTACGTGTGAGGGCATGGGTTACTGTTAACGTACGGCTTAGGATTAGGGGACGTGTGAGTGGAAGGCTTCGGGGAAGGGTTAGGGTTAGGATTCGGACTAGGGTTAGGGTTAGTGGACGGGGACGGTTTAGGGTCTAGTTGAGGGTACGACAACGGTTTAGGGGGAGCGTACGTGTGAGGGCACAGGTTAGTGTTAGCGTACGTGGTAGGATTAGGGGACGTGTGAAGGGAAGGCTTCGGAGAAGTGTTAGGGTTAGGGTTTGGGCTAGGGTTAGGGTTAGGGGATGGGGATGGTTTAAGTTCCAGGTGAGGGTACGACAACGGTTTAGGGTGAGCGTACATGTGAGGGCACGGGTTAGTGTTAGCGTACGGGTTAGGTTTAGGGTACGGGTGAGGGGCAGCCTTCGGGAAGGGTGAGTGTTAGGGTTCGGGCTAGGGTTAGGGTTAGGGGACACGGACGGTTTACGGTCCGGGTGAGTGTACGTCAACGGTGCACGGGGAGCGTACGTGTGAGGGCAGCGGTTAGTGTTAGCTTACGGGTTAGGATTAGGGGACGGGTGAGGGGAAGGCTTCGGGGAAGGGTTAGGGTTAGGGTTCGGGCTAGGGTTAGGGTTAGGGGACGGGGAAGGTTTAGGGTCCAGGTGAGGGTACCACAACGGTTTAGGGGGAGCGTACGTTTGAGGCCACGGGTTAGTGTTAGCGTACGGGTTAGGATTAGGGAATGGGTGAGGGAAAGGCTTCGGGGAAGGGTTAGGGTTTGGGTTCGGGCTAGGGTTAGGGTTAGGGGACGGGGACGATTTAGGGTCCAGGTGAGTGTACGACAACAGTTTAGGGGGAGCATTAGTGTAAGGGCATGGGTTAGTGTTAGCGTACGGGTTAGGATTATGGGATGGGTGAGGGGAGGGCTTCGGGGCATTGTTAGGGTTAGGGTTTGGGCTAGGGTTAGGGTTAAGGGACAGGGACGGTTTAGGGTCCAGGTGAGGGTACGACAACGTTTTAGGGGTAGCATACAAGTGAGGGCACGGGTTAGTGTTAGTGTACGGGTAAGGGTTAGGGGACGGGTGAGGGGAAGGCTTCGGGGAAGGGTTAGGGTTAGGGTTTGGGCTAGGGTTAGGGTTAGGGGATGGGGACGGTTTAGTGTCCAGGTGAGGGTACGACAACGGTTTAGGGGGAGTGTACGTGTGAGGGCATGGGTTACTGTTAACGTACGGCTTAGGATTAGGGGACGTGTGAGTGGAAGGCTTCGGGGAAGGGTTAGGGTTAGGATTCGGACTAGGGTTAGGGTTAGTGGACGGGGACGGTTTAGGGTCTAGTTGAGGGTACGACAACGGTTTAGGGGGAGCGTACGTGTGAGGGCACAGGTTAGTGTTAGCGTACGTGGTAGGATTAGGGGACGTGTGAAGGGAAGGCTTCGGAGAAGTGTTAGGGTTAGGGTTTGGGCTAGGGTTAGGGTTAGGGGATGGGGATGGTTTAAGTTCCAAGTGAGGGTACGACAACGGTTTAGGGTGAGCGTACATGTGAGGGCACGGGTTAGTGTTAGCGTACGGGTTAGGTTTAGGGGACGGGTGAGGGGCAGCCTTCGGGAAGGGTGAGTGTTAGGGTTCGGGCTAGGGTTAGGGTTAGGGGACGCGGACGGTTTACGGTCCGGGTGAGTGTACGTCAACGGTGCACGGGGAGCGTACGTGTGAGGGCAGCGGTTAGTGTTAGCTTACGGGTTAGGATTAGGGGACGGGTGAGGGGAAGGCTTCGGGGAAGGGTTAGGGTTAGGGTTCGGGCTAGGGTTAGGGTTAGGGGACGGGGAAGGTTTAGGGTCCAGGTGAGGGTACCACAACGGTTTAGGGGGAGCGTACGTTTGAGGCCACGGGTTAGTGTTAGCGTACGGGTTAGGATTAGGGGATGGGTGAGGGAAAGGCTTCGGGGAAGGGTTAGGGTTAGGGTTCGGGCTAGGGTTAGGGTTAGGGGACGGGGACGATTTAGGGTCCAGGTGAGTGTACGACAACAGTTTAGGGGGAGCATTAGTGTAAGGGCATGGGTTAGTGTTAGCGTACGGGTTAGGATTATGGGATGGGTGAGGGGAGGGCTTCGGGGCATTGTTAGGGTTAGGGTTTGGGCTAGGGTTAGGGTTAAGGGACAGGGACGGTTTAGGGTCCAGGTGAGGATACGACAACGTTTTAGGGGTAGCATACAAGTGAGGGCACGGGTTAGTGTTAGTGTACGGGTAAGGGTTAGGGGACGGGTGAGGGGAAGGCTTCGGGGAAGGGTTAGGGTTAGGGTTTGGGCTAGGGTTAGGGTTAGGGGATGGGGACGGTTTAGTGTCCAGGTGAGGGTACGACAACGGTTTAGGGGGAGTGTACGTGTGAGGGCATGGGTTACTGTTAACGTACGGCTTAGGATTAGGGGACGTGTGAGTGGAAGGCTTCGGGGAAGGGTTAGGGTTAGGATTCGGACTAGGGTTAGGGTTAGTGGACCGGGACGGTTTAGGGTCTAGTTGAGGGTACGACAACGGTTTAGGGGGAGCGTACGTGTGAGGGCACAGGTTAGTGTTAGCGTACGTGGTAGGATTAGGGGACGTGTGAAGGGAAGGCTTCGGAGAAGTGTTAGGGTTAGGGTTTGGGCTAGGGTTAGGGTTAGGGGATGGGGATGGTTTAAGTTCCAGGTGAGGGTACGACAACGGTTTAGGGTGAGCGTACATGTGAGGGCACGGGTTAGTGTTAGCGTACGGGTTAGGTTTAGGGGACGGGTGAGGGGCAGCCTTCGGGAAGGGTGAGTGTTAGGGTTCGGGCTAGGGTTAGGGTTAGGGGACGCGGACGGTTTACGGTCCGGGTGAGTGTACGTCAACGGTGCACGGGGAGCGTACGTGTGAGGGCAGCGGTTAGTGTTAGCTTACGGGTTAGGATTAGGGGACGGGTGAGGGCAAGGCTTCGGGGAAGGGTTAGGGTTAGGGTTCGGGCTAGGGTTAGGGTTAGGGGACGGGGAAGGTTTAGGGTCCAGGTGAGGGTACCACAACGGTTTAGGGGGAGCATACGTTTGAGGCCACGGGTTAGGGTTAGCGTACGGGTTAGGATTAGGGGACGAGTGAGGGGAAGGCTTCGTGAATGGTTAGGTTTAGGGATCGTTCTAGGGTTAGGTTTAGGGGATGGGGACGGTTTAGGGTCCAGGTGAGGGTACGACAACGGTTTAGGGTGAGCGTACGTGTGAGGGCACGGGTTAGTGTTAGCGTACAGGTTAGGTTTTGGGGACGGGTGAGGGGAAGGCTTCGGGGAAGGGTTAGGGTTAGGGTTCGGGCTAGGGTTAGGGTTAGGGGACGGGGACGGTTTAGGGTCCAAGTGAGGGTACGACAAAGATTTAGGGGGAGCATACGTGTGAGGGCACAGGTTAGTGTTAGCGTTCGGGTCAGGATTAGGGGACGGGTGAGGGGAAGGCTTCGGGGAAGGTTTAGGGTTAGGGTTCAGGCTAGGGTTAGGGTTAGGGGACGGGGACGGTTTAGGGTGCAGGTGAGTGTACGACAACAGTTTAGGGTGAGCGTATGGGTGAGGGCATGGGTTAGTGTTAGCATACTGGTTAGGATTAGCGGACGGGTGAGGGGTAGGCTTCGGGGAAGGGTTAGGGTTAGGGTTCGGGCTAGTGTTAGGATTAGGGGACGGGGACGGTTTAGGGTCCAGGTGAGGGTACGACAACGGTTTAGGGGGAGCGTACGTGTGAGGGCATGGGTTAGTGTTAGCGTACGGGTTAGGTTTAGGTGACGGGTGAGGGGAAGGCTTTGGGGAAGGGTTAGGGTTAGGGTTTGGGCTAGGGTTAGGGTTAGGGGACAGGGACGGTTTAGGGTCCAGGTGCGGGTACGACAACGGTTAAGGGTGAGCGTACGTGTGAGGGCACGGGTAACTGTTAGCGTACGGGTTAGGATTAGGGGACGGGTGAAGGGAAGGCTTCGGGGAAGGGTTAGGGTTAGGGTTCGGGCTAGGGTTAGGGTTAGGGGACGGGGACGGTTTAGGGTCCAGGTGACGGAACGAAAACGGTTTAGGGGGAGCGTACGTGTGAGGGCACGGGTTAGTGTTAGCGTACGGCTTAGGATTAGGGGAAGGGTGAGGGGAAGCCTTCGTGGCAAGTGCTAGGGTTAGGATTCGGGCTAGGGTTAGGGGACGGGGACGGTTTAGGGTCCAGTTGAGGATACGGCAACGGTTTAGGGGGAGCGTACGTGTGAGGGCACAGGTTAGTGTTAGCGTACGGGTTCTGATTAGAGGTCGGGTGAGGCGAAAGCTTCAGGGAAGTGTTAGGGTTAGGGTTCGGGCTAGGGTTAGGGTAGCGGATGGGGACGGTTTAGGGTCCAGGTGAGTGTACGACAACGGTTTAGGGTGAGCGTACGTGTGAGGGCACGGCTTACTGTTAGCGTACGGGTTAGGATTAGGGGACGTGTGAGGGGAAGGCTTTGGTGAAGTGTTAGCGTTAGGGTTCGGGCTAGGGTTAGCGTTAGGGGACGGGGACGGTTTAGGGTCTAGGTGAGGGTACGACAACGGTTTAGAGGGAGCGTACGTGTGAGGGCACGGGACAGAGTTAGCGTACCGGTTAGGATTAGGTGACGGGTGAGGGGAAGGCTTTGGGGAAGGGTTAGGGATAGGGTTCGGGCTAGGGTTAAGGTTAGGGGACGGGGACGGTTTAGGGTCCAGGTGAGGGTACGCAACGGTTTAGGGGAGCGTGCGTGTGAGGGCACCGGTTAGTGTTAGCGTACGGGTTAGGATTAGGGGACGGGTGAGGGGAAGGCTTCGGAGAAGGGTTAGGGTTAGGGTTCATGGTAGGGTTAGGGTTAGTGTACGGGGACGGTTTAGGGTCCAAGTGAGGGTACGACAACGGTTTAGGGGGAGCGTACGTGTGTGGGCACGGGTTAAAGTTAGCGTACGGGTTAGGATTAGGGGACGGGTGAGGGTAAGGCTTCAGGGAAGGGTTAGGGTTAGTGTTCGGGCTAGGTTTAGGGTTAGGGGATGGGGACGGTTTAGGGTCCAGGTGAGGGTACGACAATGGTTTAGGTTGAGCGTAAGTGTGAGGGCACGGGTTAGTGTTAGCGTACGGGTTAGATTTAGGGGACGGGTGAGGGGAAGGCTTCGGGGAAGTGTTAGGGTTAGGGTTCTGGCTAGGGTTAGGTTTAGGGGATGGGGACGGTTTAGGGTCCAGGTGAGGGTACAACAACGGTTTAGGGTGAGCGTACGTGTGAGAGCATGGGTTAGTGTTAGCGTACGGGTTAGGATTAGGGGACGGGTGAGGCGAAGGCTTCGGGGAAGGGTTAGGGTTAGGGTTCGGGCTAGGGTTAGGGTTAAGGAATGGGATGGTTTAGGGTCCAGGTGAGGGTACGACAACTGTTTAAGGTGAGCGTACGTGTGAGGGCACGGGTTAGTGTTAGCGTACGGCTTAGGATTAGGGGACGCGCGAGGGGAAGGCTTCGGGGAAGGTTCAGGGTTATGGTTCGGGTTAGGGTTAGGGTTATGGGACGGGGACGGTTTAGGGTCCAGGTGAGGGTACGACAACGGTTTAGGGAGAGCATACGTGTGAGGGCACGGGTTAGTGTTAGCGTACTGGTTAGGATTAGAGGACGGGTGAGGGGAAGGCTTCGGGGAAGCGTTACGGTTAGGGTTCGGGCTAGGGTTAGGGTTAGGGGATGGGGACGGTTTAGGGTCCAGGTGAGGGTACGACAACGGTTTAGGGGGAGCGTACGTGTGAGGGCACGGGTTAGTGTTAGCGTACGTGTTAGGATTAGGGGACGTGTGAGGGGAAGGCTTCGAGGAAATGTTAGCGTTAGTGTTCGGGTTAGGGTTAGGGTTAGGGGACGAGGACGGTTTAGGGTCCAGGTGAGGGTACGACAACGGTTTAGGGGGAGCGTACATATGAGGGCACGGGTTAGTGTTAGCGTATGGGTAAGGATTAGGGGACGGGTGAGGGGAAGGCTTCGGGGAAGGGTTAGGTTTAGGGTTCGGGCTAGGGTTAGGGTTAGGGGACGGGGAAGGTTTAGGGTCCAGGTGAGTGTACGACAACGGTATAGGGGGAGCGTACGTGTTAGGGCATGGGTTATTGTTAGCGTACGGGTTAGGATTAAGGGACAGGTGAGGGGAAGGCTTCGGGGAAAGGTTAGGGTTAGGGTTCGGGCTAGGGTTAGGGTTAGGGTACGGGGACAGTTTAGGGTCCAGGTGAGGGTACGACAACTGTTTAGTGGGAGCGTACGTGTGAGGGCACGGGTTAGTGTTAGTGTACGGGTTAAGATTAGGGGACGGTTGAGGGGAAGGCTTCGGGGAAGGGTTAGGGTTAGGGTTCGGGCTAGGGTTAGGGTTAGGGGACAGGGACGGTTTAGGGTCCAGTTGAGGATACGACAACGGTTTAGGGGGAGCGTACGTGTGAGGGCACGGGTTAGTGTTAGCGTACGGGTTCTGATTAGAGGACGGAAGACACGAAAGCTTCGGGGAAGGGTTAGGGTTAGGGTTCGGGCTAGGGTTAGGGTTAGGGGACGGGGACGGTTTAGGGTCCAGGTGAGGGTACGACAATGGTTTAGGGTGAGTGTACGTGTGAGGGCACAGCTTACTGTTAGCGTACGGCTTAGGATTAGGGGACGGGTGAGGGGAAGGCTTCGGGGAAGTGTTAGGGTTAGGGTTCGGGCGAGGGTTAGGGTTTGGGGACGGGGACGGTTTAGGGTCCAGGTGAGGGTACGACAACGGTTTAGGGGGCGCGTACGTGTGAGGGCATGGGTTAGTGTTAGCGTACGGGTTAGGTTTAGGGGACGGGTGAGGGGAAGGCTTCGGGGAAGGATTAGAGTTAGGGTTCGGGCTAGGGTGAGGGTTAGGCGACGGGGACGGTTTAGGGTCCAGGTGAGGGTACGACAATGGTTTAGGGTGAGCGTACGTGTGAGGGCACAGCTTACTGTTAGCGTACGGGTTAGGTTTAGGGGACAGGTGAGGGGAAGGCTTCGGGGAAGGGTTACGGTTATAGTTCGGGCTAGGGTTAGGGTTAGCGGACGGGGACGGTTTAGGGTCCAGGTGAGGGTACAACAACGGTTTAGGGTAAGCGTACGTGTGAGGGCACGGGTTAGTGTTAGCGTACGGGTTAGGTTTAGGGGATGGGTGAGGGGAAGGCTTCGGGGAAGGGTTAGGTTTAGGGTTCGGACTAGGGTTAGGGTTAGGGGACGGGGACGGTGTAGGGTCCAGGTGAGGGTACGACAACGGTTTAGGGGGAGTGTACGTGTGAGGGCACGGGTTAGTGTTAGCGTACGGGTTAGGTTTAGGGGATGGGTGAGGGGAAGGCTTCAGGGAAGGGTTAGGGTTAGGGTTCAGGCTAGGGTTTGGGGACGGGGACGGGGACGGTTTAGGGTCCAGGTGAGGGTCCGACAACGGTTTAGGGGAGCGTACGTGTGACGGCACCGGTTAGTCTTAGCGTACGGGTTAGGATTAGCGGACGGATGAGAGGAAGTCTTCTGGGAAGGTTTAGGTTTAGGGTTCGGGCTAGGGTTAAGGTTAGGGGACAGGGACGGTTTAGGGTCCAGGAATGGTTACGACAACGGTTTAGGGGGAGCGTACGTGTGAGGGCAGGGGTTAGTGTTAGCGTACGGGTCAGGATTAGGGGACGGGTGAGGGGAAGGCTTCGGGGAAGGGTTAAGGTTAGGGTTAGGGCTAGGGTTAGTGTTAGGGGACGGGGACGGTTTAGGGTCCAGGTGAGGGTACGAAAACGGTTTAGGGGGAGCGTACGTGTGAGGGCACGGGTTAGTGTTAGCGTACGGGTTAGGATTAGGGGACGGGTGAGGGGAAGGCTTCGGGGAAGCTTTAGGGTTAGGGTTCGGGCTAGGGTTAGGGTTAGGGGACGGGGACGGTTTAGGGTCCAGGTGAGGGTACGACAACGGTTTAGAGGGAGCGTACGTGTGAGGGCACGGGTTAGTGTTAGCGTACGGCTTAGGAATAGGAGACGGGTGAGGGGAAGCCTTCGGGGAAGTGCTAGGGTTAGGATTCGGGCTAGGGTTAGGGTTAGGGAACGGGACGTTTGGGGTCCAGTTGAGGATATGACAACGGTTTAGGGGGAGCATACGTGTGAGGGCACGGGTTAGTGTTAGCGTACTGGTTCTGATTAGAGGACGGGTGAGGCGAAAGCTTCGGGGAAGTGTTAGGGTTAGGGTTCGGGCTAGGGTTAGGGTTAGGGGACGGGGACGGCTTAGGGTCCAGGTGAGGGTACGACAACGATTTAGGGTGAGCGTATGTGTGAGGGCACGGCTTACTGTTAGCGTACGGGTTAGGATTAGGGAACGGGTGAGGGGAAGGCTTCGGGGAAGGGTTAGGGTTAGGGTTCGGGCTAGGGTTAGGGTTTGGGGACGGGGACGGTTTAGGGTCCAGGTGAGGGTACCACAACGGTTTATGGGGAGCGTACGTGTGAGGGCACGGGTTAGTTTTAGCGTACGGGTTAGGTTTAGGGGACGGGTGAGGGGAAGGCTTCGGGGAAGGGTTAGGGTTAGGGTTCGGGCTAGGGTTAGGGTTAGGGTACGGGGACGGTTTAGGGTCCAGGTGAGGGTACGACAACGGTTTAGAGGGAGCGTACGTGTGAGGGCACGGGATAGTGTTAGCGTACGGGTTAGGATTAGGTGACGGGTGAGGGGAAGGCTTCGGGGAAGGGTTAGGGTTAGGGTTCGGGCTAGGGTTAGGGTTAGGGGACGGGGACGGTTTAGGATCCAGGTGAGGGTACAACAACGGGTTAGGGGGAGCGTACGTGTGAGGGCACGGATTAGTGTCAGCGTACGGGTTAGGATTAGGGGACGGGTGAGGCGAAGCCTTCGGGGAAGGGTTAGGGTTAGGGTTCGGGCTAGGGTTAGGGTTAGGGGACGGGGAAGGTTTAGGGTCCAGGTGAGTTTACGACTACGGTTTAGGGGGAGCCTACGAGGGAGGGCACAGGTTAGTGTTAGCGTATGGGTTAGGATTAGGGCACGAGTGAGGGGAAGGCTTCGTGAAGGGTTAGGGTTAGGGTTCGGGCTAGGGTTAGGGTTACGGGACGGGGACGGTTTAGGGTCCAGGTGAGGGTACAACAACGGTTTAGGGTAAGCGTACGTGTGAGGGCATGGGTTAGGGTTAGCGTACGGGTTAGGTTTAGGGGACGGTTGAGGGGAAGGCTTTGGGGAAGGGTTAGGTTTAGGGTTCACGCTAGGGTTAGGGTTAGGGGTCGGGGAAGGTTTAGGGTCCAGGTGAGGGTACGACAACGGTTTAGGGGGAGCGTACGTGTGAGGGCAAGGGTTAGTGTTAGCGTATGGGTTAGGATTAGGGGAAGGGTGAGGGGAAGGCTTCGGGGAAGGGTTAGGGTTAGGGTTTGTGCTAGGGTTAGGGTTAGGGGACGGGGACGGTTTAGGGTCCAGGTGAGGGTACGACAACGGTTTAGTGGGAGCGTACGTGTGAGGGCAGAGGTTAGTGTTAGCGTACGAGTTAGGATTAGGGAACGGGTGAGGGGAAGGCTTCGGGGAAGGGTTAGAGTTAGGGTTAGGCTTAGGGGACGGGGACGGTTTAGGGTCCAGGTGAGGGTACGACAACGGTTTAGGGGGAGCTTTCGTGTGAGGGCATGGGTTAGTGTTAGAGTACGGGTTAGGATTAGGGGACGGGTGAGGGGAAGGCTTCGGGGAAGGGTTAGGGTTAGGGTTTGGGCTAGGGTTATGGTTTGGGGACGGGGACGGTTTAGCGTCCATGTGAGGTTACGACAATAGTTTATGGGGAGCGTACGTGTGAGGGTATGGGTTAGTGTTAGCGTACGGGTTAGGATTAGGGGACGGGTGAGGGGAAGGCTTCGGGGAAGAGTTAGGGTTAGGGTTCGTGCTAGGGCTAGGGTTAGGGGACGTTTTAGGGTCCAGGTGAGGGTACGACAACGGTTTAGGGGGAGCGTACGTGTGAGGGCACGTGTTAGTGTTAGCGTACGGGTTAGGATTAGAGGACGGGTGAAGAAAAGGCTTCGGGGAAAGTTTAGGGTTAGCGTTCGGGCTAGGGTTAGGGTTAGGGGACGGGGACGCTTTAGGGTCCAGTTGAGGATACGACAACGGTTTAGGGGGAGCGTACGTGTGAGGGCACGGGTTAGTGTTAGCGTATGGGTTCTGATTAGAGTATGGGAGAGGTGAAAGCTTCGGGGAAGTGTTAGGCTTAGCGTTCGGGCTAGGGTTAGGGTTAGGGGACGGGGACGGATTAGGGTCCAGGTGAGGGTATGACAACGGTTTAGGGTGAGCGTACGTGTGAGGGAACAGCTTACTGTTAGCGTACGGGTTAGGATTAGGGGACGGGTGAGGGGAAGGCTTCGGGGAAGTGTTAGGGTTAGGGTTCGGGCTAGGGTTAGGGTTTAGGGACGGGGACGGTTTAGGGTCCAGGAGAGGGTACGACAACGGTTTAGGGGGAGCTTTCGTGTGAGGGCAAGGGTTAGTGTTAGCGTACGGGTTAGGTTTAGGGGACGGGTGAGGGGAAGGCTTCGGGGAAGCGTTAGGGTTAGGGTTCGGGCTAGGGTTAGGGTTAGGGGACGGGGACGGTTTAGGGTCCAGGTGAGTGTACAACAACGGTTTAGAGGGAGCGTACGTGGGAGGGCACGGGATAGTGTTAGCGTACGGGTTAGGATTAGGTGACGGGTGAGGGGAAGGCTTCGGGGAAGGGTTAGGGTTAGGGTTCGGGCTAGGGTTAGGGTTAGGGGACGGGGACGGTTTAGGGTCCAGGTGAGGGTACGACAACGGTTTAGGGGAGCGTACGTGTGAGGGCACCGGTTAGTGTTAGCGTACGGGTTAGGATTAGGGGACGGGTGAGGCGAAGGCTTCGGGGAAGGGTTAGGGTTAGGGTTCGGGCTAGGGTTAGGGTTAGGGGACGGGGAAGGTTTAGGGTCCAGGTGAGGGTACGACAACGGTTTAGTGGGAGCGTACGTGTGAGGGCAGAGGTTAGTGTTAGCCTACGAGTTAGGATTAGGGAACGGGTGAGGGGAAGGCTTCGGGGAAGGGTTAGAGTTAGGGTTAGGGTTAGGGGACGGGGACGGTTTAGGGTCCAGCTGAGGGTACGACAACGGTTTAGGGGGAGCGTACGTGTGAGGGCATGGGTTAGTGTTAGCGTACGGGTTAGGATTAGGGGACGGGTGAGGGGAAGGCTTCGGGGAAGGGTTAGGGTTAGGGTTCGGGCTAGGGTTAGGGTTAGGGGACGGGGACGGTTTAGGGTCCAGGTGAGGGTACGACAACGTTTTAGGGGGAGCGTACGTGTGAGGGCACGGGTTAGTGTTACCGTACGGGTTGGGATTAGGGGACGGGTGAGGGGAAGGCTTCGGGGAAGGGTTAGGGTTAGGGTTCGGGCTAGGGTTAGGGTTAGGGGACGGGGACGGTTTAGGGTCCAGGTGAGGGTACGACAACGGTTTAGAGGGAGCGTACGTGTGTGGGCACAAGTTAGTGTTAGCGTACGGCTTAGGATTAGGGGACGGGTGAGGGGAAGCCTTCGGGGAAGTGGTAGGGTTAGGATTCGGGCTAGTGTTAGGGTTAGGGGACGGGGACGGTTTAGGGTCCAGTTGAGGATACGACAACGGTTTAGGGGGAGCGTACGTGTGAGGGCACGGGTTAGTGTTAGCGAACGGGTTCTGATTAGAGTACGGGAGAGGTGAAAGCTTCGGGGAAGTGTTAGGGTTAGGGTTCGGGCTAGGGTTAGGGTTAGGGGACGGGGACGGTTTAGGGTCCAGGTGAGGGTACGACAACGGTTTAGGGTGAGCGTACATGTGAGGGAACAGCTTACTGTTAGCGTACGGGTTAGGATTAGGGGACGGGTGAGGGGAAGGCTTCAGGGAAGTTTTAGGGTTAGGGTTCGGGCTAGGATTAGGGTTTGGGGACGGGGACGGTTTAGCGTCCAGGAGAGGGTACGACAACGGTTTAAGGGGAGCTTACGTGTGAGGGCACGGGTTAGTGTTAGCGTACGGGTTAGGTTTAGGGGACGGGTGAGGGGAAGGCTTCGGGGAAGCGTTAGGTTTAGGGTTCGGGCTAGGGTTAGGGTTAGGGGACGGGGACGGTTTAGGGTCCAGGTGAGTGTACGAGAACGGTTTAGAGGGAGCGTACGTGTGAGGGCACGGGATAGTGTTAGCATACGGGTTAGGATTAGGTGACGGTGAGGGGAAGGCTTCGGGGAAGGGTTAGGGTTAGGGTTCGGGCTAGGGTTAGGGTTAGGGGACAGGGACGGTTTAGGGTCCAGGTGAGGGTACGACAACGGTTTAGGGGAGCGTACGTGTGAGGGCACCGGTTAGTGTTAGCGTACGGGTTAGGATTAGGGGACGGGTGAGGGGAAGGCTTCGGGGAAGGGTTAGGGTTAGGGTTCGGGCTAGGGTTAAGGTTAGGGGACGGGGACGGTTTAGGGTCCAGGTGAGGGTACGACAATGGTTTAGGGAGAGCGTACGTGTGAGGGCACGGGTTAGTGTTAGCATACTGGTTAGGATTAGGGGACGGGTGAGGGGAAGGCTTCGGGGAAGCGTTACGGTTAGGGTTCGGGCTAGGGTTAAGGTTAGGGGATGGGGACGGTTTAGGGTCCAGGTGAGGGTACGACAACAGTTTAGGGGGAGCGTACGTGTGAGGGCATGGGTTAGTGTTAGTGTACGGGTTAGGATTAGGGGACGGGTGAGGGGAAGGCTTCGGGGAAGAGTTAGGGTTAGGGTTCGAGCTAGGGTTAGGGTTAGGGGACGGTTTAGGGTCCAGGTGAAGGTACGACAACGTTTTTGGGGGAGCGTACATGTGAGGGCACGGGTTAGTGTTAGCGTACGGGTTAGGATTAGGGGACGGGTGAGGGGAAGGCTTTGGGGAAGGGTTAGGTTTAGGGTTCAGGCTAGGGTTAGTGTTAGGGGTCGGGGACGGTTTAGGGTCCAGGTGAGGGTACGACAACGGTTTAGGGGGAGCGTACGTGTGAGGGCATGGGTTAGTGTTAGCGTATGGGTTAGGATTAGGGGATGGGTGAGCGCAAGGCTTCGGGAAGGTTTAGGGTTAGGGTTCGGGCTAGGGTTAGGGTTAGGGGACGGGGATGGTTTAGGGTCCAGGTGAGGTTACGACAATAGTTTAGGGGGAGCGTACGTGTGAGGGTATGGGTTAGTGTGAGCGTACGGGTTAGGATTAGGGGACGGGTGAGGGGAAGGCTTCGGGGAAGATTTAGGGTTAGGGTTCGTGCTAGGGTTAGGGTTAGGGGACGTTTTAAGCTCCAGGTGAGGGTACGACAACGGTTTAGGGGGAGCGTACGTGTGAGGGCACGGGTTAGTGTTAGCGTACGGGTTAGGATTAGGGGACGGGTGAGGGGAAGGCTTCGGGGAAGGGTTAGGGTTAGGGTTCGGGCCAGGTTTAGGGTTAGGGGACGGGGACGGTTTAGGGTCCAGGTGAAGGTACGGCAATGGTTTAGGGGGAGCATACGTGTGAGGGCATGGGTTAGTGTTAGCGTACGGGTTAGGATTAGGGGAAGGGTGAGGGGAAGGCTTCAGGGAAGATTTAGGGTTAGGGTTCGAGCTAGGGTTAGGGTTAGGGGACGGTTTAGGGTCCAGGTGAGAGTACGACAACGTTTTTGGGGGAGCGTACATGTGAGGGCACGGGTTAGTGTTAGCGTACGGGTTAGGATTAGGGGACGGGTGAGGGGAAGGCTTTGGGGAAGGTTTAGGGTTAGGGTTCGGTCTAGGGTTAGGTTTAGGGGAAGGGGACGGTTTAGGGTCCAGGTGAGGGTACGACAACTGTTTAGTGGGAGCGTACGTGTGAGGGCATAGGATAGTGTTAGCGTACGAGTTAGGATTAGGGAACGGGTGAGGGGAAGGCTTCGGGGAAGGGTTAGAGTTAGGGTTAGTGTTAGGGGACGGGGACGGTTTAGGGTCCAGCTGAGGGTACGACAACGGTTTAGGGGGAGCATACGTGTGAGGGCATGGGTTAGTGTTAGCGTACGGGTTAGGATTAGGGGACGGGTGAGGGGAAGGCTTCGGGGAAGGGTTAGGGTTAGGGTTAGGGCTAGGGTTAGGGTTAGGGGACGGGGACGGTTTAGGGTCCAGGTGAGGGTACGATAACGTTTTAGGGGGAGCGTACGTGTGAGGGCACGGGATAGTGTTACCGTACGGGTTAGGATTAGGGGACGGGTGAGGTGAAGGCTTCGGGGAAGGGTTAGGGTTAGGGTTCGGACTAGGGTTAGGGTTAGGGGACGGGGACGGTTTAGGGTGCAGGTGAGCGTACGACAACGGTTTAGAGGTAGCGTACGTGTGTGGGCACAAGTTAGTGTTAGCGTATGGCTTAGGATTAGGGGACGGGTGAGGGGAAGCCTTCGGCGAAGTGCTAGGGTTAGGATTCGGGCTAGGGTTAGGGTTAGGTGACGGGGACGGTTTAGGGTCCAGTTGAGGATACGACAACGGTTTAGGGGGAGCGTACGTGTGAGGGCACGGGTTAGTGTTAGCGTACGGGTTCTGATTAGAGTACGGGAGAGGTGAAAGCTTCGGGGAAGTGTTAGGGTTAGCGTTCGGGCTAGGGTTAGGGTTAGGGGACGGGGACGGTTTAGGGTCCAGGTGAGGGTATGACAACGGTTTAGGGTGAGCGTACGTGTGAGGGAACAGCTTACTGTTAGCGTACGGGTTAGGATTAGGGGACGGGTGAGGGGAAGGCTTCGGGGAAGAGTTAGGGTTAGGGTTCGGGCTAGGGTTAGGGTTTGGGGACGGGGACGGTTTAGGGTCCAGGAGAGGGTACGACAACGGTTTAGGGGGAGCTTACGTGTGAGGGCACGTGTTATTGTTAGCGTACGGGTTAGGTTTAGGGGACGGGTGAGGGGAAGGCTTCGGGGAAGCGTTAGGGTTAGGGTTCGGGCTAGGGTTAGGGTTAGGGGACGGGGACGGTTTAGGGTCCAGGTGAGGGTACGACAACGGTTTAGAGGGAGCGTACGTGGGAGGGTACGGGATAGTGTTAGCGTACGGGTTAGGATTAGGTGACGGGTGAGGGGAAGGCTTCGGGGAAGGGTTAGGGTTAGGGTTCGGGCTAGGGTTAGGGTTAGGGGACGGGGACGGTTTAGGGTCCAGGTGAGGGTACGACAACGGTTTAAAGTGAGCGTAAGTGTGAGGGCACGGGTTAGTGTTAGCGTACGGGTTAGGATTAGAGGACGGGTGAGGGGAAGGCTTCGGGGAAGGGTTAGGGTTAGGGTTCGGGCTAGGGTTAAGGTTAGGGGACGGGGACGGTTTAGGGTCCAGGTGAGGGTACGACAAAGTTTTAGGGGGAGTGTACGTGTGAGGGCACTGGTTAGAGTTAGCGTACGGGTTAGGATTAGGGGACGGGTGAGGGGAAGGCTTCGGGGAATGGTTAGGGTTAGGGTTCGGGCTAGGTTTAGGGTTAGGGGACGGGGACGGTTTAGGGTTCAGGTGAGGGTACGACAATGGTTTAAAGTGAGCGTAAGTGTGAGGGCACGGGTTAGTGTTAGCGTACGGGTTAGGATTAGGGGACGGGTGAGGGGAAGGCTTCGGGGAAGGGTTAGGGTTAGGGTTCGGGCTAGGGTTAAGGTTAGGGGACGGGGACGGTTTAGGGTCCAGGTGAGGGTACGACAATGGTTTAGGGAGAGCGTACGTGTGAGGGCACGGGTTAGTGTTAGCATACTGGTTAGGATTAGGGGACGGGTGAGGGGAAGGCTTCGGGGAAGCGTTACGGTTAGGGTTCGGGCTAGGGTTAAGGTTAGGGGATGGGGACGGTTTAGGGTCCAGGTGAGGGTATGACAACAGTTTAGGGGGAGCGTACGTGTGAGGGCATGGGTTAGTGTTAGTGTACGGGTTAGGATTAGGGGACGGGTGAGGGGAAGGCTTCGGGGAAGGTTTAGGGTTATGGTTCTGGCTAGGGCTAGGGTTAGGGGATGGGAACGGTTTAGGGTCCAGGTGAGGGTACGACAATGGTTTGGGGGAGCATAGGTGTGAGGGCATGGGTTAGTGTTAGCGTACAGGTTAGGATTAGGGGACGGGTGAGGGGAAGGCTTCGGGGAAGCGTTACGGTTAGGGTTCGGGCTAGGGTTAAGGTTAGGGGACGGGGACGGTTTAGGGTCCAGGTGAGGGTACGACAACGGTTTAGGGGGAGCGTACGTGTGAGGGCACGGGTTAGTGTTAGCGTACGAGTCAGTATTAGGGGACGGGTGAGGGGAAGGCTTCGGGGAAGGTTTAGGATTAGGGTTTGGGCTAGGGTTAGGGTTACGGGACGGGGACAGTTTAGGGTCCAGGTGAGGGTACGACAATGGTTTAGGGAGGGCGTACATGTGAGGGCATGGGTTAGTGTTAGCGTACTGGTTAGGATTAGGGGACGAGTGAGGGGAAGGCTTCGGGGAAGCGTTACGGTTAGGGTTCGGGCTAGGGTTAGGGTTAGGGGATGGGGCGGTTTAGGGTCCAGGTGAGGGTACGACAACAGTTTAGGGGGAGCGTACGTGTGAGGGCATGGGTTAGTGTTAGTGTACGGGTTAGGATTAGGGAACGGGTGAGGGGAAGGCTTCGGAGAAGGGTTAGGGTTACGGTTCGGGCTTGGGTTAGGGTTAGGGGACGGGGACGGTTTAGGGACCAGGTGAGGGTACGACAATGGTTTAGGGGGAGCATACGTGTGAGGGCATGGGATAGTGTGAGCGTACGGGTTAGGATTAGGGGACGGGTGAGGGGAAGGCTTCGGGGAAGAGTTAGGGTTAGGGTTCGAGCTAGGGTTAGGGTTAGGGGACGGTTTAGGGTCCAGGTGAAGGTACGACAACGTTTTTGGGGGAGCGTACATGTGAGGGCACGGGTTAGTGTTAGCGTACGGGTTAGGATTAGGGGACGGGTGAGGGGAAGGCTTTGGGGAAGGGTTAGGTTTAGGGTTCAGGCTAGGGTTAGTGTTAGGGGTCGGGGACGGTTTAGGGTCCAGGTGAGGGTACGACAACGGTTTAGGGGGAGCGTACGTGTGAGGGCATGGGTTAGTGTTAGCGTATGGGTTAGGATTAGGGGATGGGTGAGGGGAAGGCTTCGGGAATGTTTAGGGTTAGGGTTCGGGCTAGGTTTAGGGTTAGGGGACGGGGATGGTTTAGGGTCCAGGTGAGGGTACGACAACGGTTTAGGGTGAGCGTACGTGTGAGGGCACGGGTTAGTGTTAGCGTACGGGTTAGGATTAGGGGACGTGTGAGGGGAAGGCTTCGGAGAAGGTTAGGGTTAGGGTTCGGGCTAGGGTTAGGTTTAGGGGACGGGGACGGTTTAGGATCCAGGTGAGGTTACGACAATAGTTTAGTGGGAGCGTACGTGTGAGGTTATGGGTTAGTGTGAGCGTACGGGTTAGGATTAGGGGACGGGTGAGGGGAAGGCTTCGGGGAAGATTTAGGGTTAGGGTTCGTGCTAGGGTTAGGGTTAGGGGACGTTTTAAGGTCCAGGTGAGGGTACGACAACGGTTTAGGGGGAGCGTACGTGTGAGGGCACGGGTTAGTGTTAGCGTACGGGTTAGGATTAGGGGACGGGTGAGGGGAAGGCTTCGGGTAAGGTTTAGGATTAGGGTTTGGGCTAGGGTTAGGGTTACGGGACGGGGACAGTTTAGGGTCCAGGTGAGGGTACGACAATGGTTTAGGGAGAGCGTACATGTGAGGGCATGGGTTAGTGTTAGCGTACTGGTTAGGATTAGGGGACGAGTGAGGGGAAGGCTTCGGGGAAGCGTTACGGTTAGGGTTCGGGCTAGGGTTAGGGTTAGGGGATGGGGCGGTTTAGGGTCCAGGTGAGGGTACGACAACAGTTTAGGGGGAGCGTACGTGTGAGGGCATGGGTTAGTGTTAGTGTACGGGTTAGGATTAGGGAACGGGTGAGGGGAAGGCTTCGGAGAAGGGTTAGGGTTACGGTTCGGGCTTGGGTTAGGGTTAGGGGACGGGGACGGTTTAGGGACCAGGTGAGGGTACGACAATGGTTTAGGGGGAGCATACGTGTGAGGGCATGGGATAGTGTGAGCGTACGGGTTAGGATTAGGGGACGGGTGAGGGGAAGGCTTCGGGGAAGAGTTAGGGTTAGGGTTCGAGCTAGGGTTAGGGTTAGGGGACGGTTTAGGGTCCAGGTGAAGGTACGACAACGTTTTTGGGGGAGCGTACATGTGAGGGCACGGGTTAGTGTTAGCGTACGGGTTAGGATTAGGGGACGGGTGAGGGGAAGGCTTTGGGGAAGGGTTAGGTTTAGGGTTCAGGCTAGGGTTAGTGTTAGGGGTCGGGGACGGTTTAGGGTCCAGGTGAGGGTACGACAACGGTTTAGGGGGAGCGTACGTGTGAGGGCATGGGTTAGTGTTAGCGTATGGGTTAGGATTAGGGGATGGGTGAGGGGAAGGCTTCGGGAATGTTTAGGGTTAGGGTTCGGGCTAGGTTTAGGGTTAGGGGACGGGGATGGTTTAGGGTCCAGGTGAGGGTACGACAACGGTTTAGGGTGAGCGTACGTGTGAGGGCACGGGTTAGTGTTAGCGTACGGGTTAGGATTAGGGGACGTGTGAGGGGAAGGCTTCGGAGAAGGTTAGGGTTAGGGTTCGGGCTAGGGTTAGGTTTAGGGGACGGGGACGGTTTAGGATCCAGGTGAGGTTACGACAATAGTTTAGTGGGAGCGTACGTGTGAGGTTATGGGTTAGTGTGAGCGTACGGGTTAGGATTAGGGGACGGGTGAGGGGAAGGCTTCGGGGAAGATTTAGGGTTAGGGTTCGTGCTAGGGTTAGGGTTAGGGGACGTTTTAAGGTCCAGGTGAGGGTACGACAACGGTTTAGGGGGAGCGTACGTGTGAGGGCACGGGTTAGTGTTAGCGTACGGGTTAGGATTAGGGGACGGGTGAGGGGAAGGCTTCGGGTAAGGTTTAGGATTAGGGTTTGGGCTAGGGTTAGGGTTACGGGACGGGGACAGTTTAGGGTCCAGGTGAGGGTACGACAATGGTTTAGGGAGAGCGTACATGTGAGGGCATGGGTTAGTGTTAGCGTACTGGTTAGGATTAGGGGACGAGTGAGGGGAAGGCTTCGGGGAAGCGTTACGGTTAGGGTTCGGGCTAGGGTTAGGGTTAGGGGATGGGGCGGTTTAGGGTCCAGGTGAGGGTACGACAACAGTTTAGGGGGAGCGTACGTGTGAGGGCATGGGTTAGTGTTAGTGTACGGGTTAGGATTAGGGAACGGGTGAGGGGAAGGCTTCGGAGAAGGGTTAGGGTTACGGTTCGGGCTTGGGTTAGGGTTAGGGGACGGGGACGGTTTAGGGACCAGGTGAGGGTACGACAATGGTTTAGGGGGAGCATACGTGTGAGGGCATGCGTTAGTGTGAGCGTACGGGTTAGGATTAGGGGACGGGTGAGGGGAAGGCTTCGGGGAAGAGTTAGGGTTAGGGTTCGAGCTAGGGTTAGGGTTAGGGGACGGTATAGGGTCCAGGTGAAGGTACGACAAGGTTTTTGGGGGAGCGTACATGTGAGGGCACGGGTTAGTGTTAGCGTACGGGTTAGGATTAGGGGACGGGTGAGGGGAAGGCTTTGGGGAAGGGTTAGGTTTAGGGTTCAGGCTAGGGTTAGTGTTAGGGTTCGGGGACGGTTTAGGGTCCAGGTGAGGGTACGACAACGGTTTAGGGGGAGCGTACGTGTGAGGGCATGGGTTAGTGTTAGCGTATGGGTTAGGATTAGGGGATGTTTGAGGGGAAGGCTTCGGGAAGGTTTAGGGTTAGGGTTCGGGCTAGGTTTAGGGTTAGGGGACGGGGATGGTTTAGGGTCCAGGTGAGGGTACGACAACGGTTTAGGCTGAGCGTACGTGTGAGGGCACGGGTTAGTGTTAGCGTACGGGTTAGGATTAGGGGACGGGTGAGGGGAAGCCTTCGGGGAAAGTTTAGGGTTAGGTTTCTGGCTAGGGTTTGGGTTAGGGGACGGGGACGGTTTAGGGTCCAGGTTAGGGTATGACAACGGTTCACGGGGAGCGAACGTGTGAGGGCACAGGTTAATGTTAGCGTACGGGTCAGGATTAGGGGATGGGTGAGGGGAAGGCTTCGGGGAAGTGTTAGGGTTAGGGTTCGGGCTAGGGTTAGTGTTAGGAGACGGGGACGGTTTAGGGTCCAGGTAAGAGTACGACAACGGTTTAGGGGAGCGTACGTGTGAGGGCACGGGTTAGTGTTAGCGTACGGGTTAGGATTAGGGGACGGTTGAGGAGAAGGCTTCGAGGAAGGGTTAGGGTGAGGGTTCGGGCTAGGGGTAGGGTTAGGGTACGGGGATGGTTTAGGGTCAAGTTGAGTGTACGACAACGGTTTAGGGGGAGCGTACGTGTGAGGGCACAGGTTAGTGTTAGCGTACGGGTTAGGATTAGGGCACGAGTGAGGGGAAGGCTTCGTGAAGGGTTAGGGTTAGGGATTGCGCTAGGGTTAGGGTTAGGGGATGGGGACGGTTTAGGGTCCAGGTGAGGGTACGACAATGGTTTAGGGTGAGCGTACGTGTGAGGGCACAGCTTACTGTTAGCGTACGGGTTAGGTTTAGGGGACAGGTGAGGGGAAGGCTTCGGGGAAGGGTTAGGGTTATGGTTCGGGCTAGGGTTAGGGTTAGCGGACGGGGACGGTTTAGGGTCCAGGTGAGGGTACAACAACGGTTTAGGGTAAGCGTACGTGTGAGGGCACGGGTTAGTGTTAGCGTACGGGTTAGGTTTAGGGGATGGGTGAGGGGAAGGCTTTGGGAAGGGTTAGGTTTAGGGTTCAGGCTAGGGTTAGGGTTAGGGGTCGGGGACGGTTTAGGGTCCAGGTGAGGGTTCGACAACGGTTTAGCGGGAGCGTACGTGTGAGGGCACGGGTTAGTGTTAGCGTACGGGTTAGGATTAGGGGAAAGGTGAGGTGAAGGCTTCGGGGAAGGGTTAGGGTTAGGGTTCGGGCTAGGGTTAGGGTTAAGGGACGGGGACGGTTTACAGTCCAGATGAGGGTAAGACAACGGTTTAGAGGGAGCGTACGTGTGAGGGCACAGGTTAGTGTTAGCGTACGGCTTAGGATTAGAGGACGCGTGAGGGGAAGGCTTCGGGGAAGGGTTAGGTTTAGGGTTCGGACTAGGGTTAGGGTTAGGGGACGGGGACGGTTTAGGGTCCAGGTGAGGGTACGACAACGGTTTAGGGGGAGCGTACGTTTGAGGGCACGGGTTAGTGTTAGCGTACGGTTAGGATTAGGGCACGAGTGAGGGGAAGGCTTCGTGAAGGGTTAGGGTTAGGGATCGGGCTAGGGTTAGGGTTAGGGTATGGGGACGGTTTAGGGTCCACGTGAGGGTACGACAACGGTTTAGGGTGAGCGTACGTGTGAGGGCACGGGTTAGTGTTAGCGTACGGGTTAGCTTTAGGGGATGGGTGAGGGGAAGGCTTCAGGGAAGTGTTAGGGTTAGGGTTCGGGCTAGGGTTTGGGGACGGGGACGGGGACGGTTTAGGGTCCAGGTGAGGGTCCGACAACGGTTTAGGGGAGCGTACGTGTGACGGCACCGGTTAGTCTTAGCGTACGGGTTAGGATTAGCGGAAGGATGAGAGGAAGGCTTCGGGGAAGGTTTAGGTTTAGGGTTCGGGCTAGGGTTAAGGTTAGGGGACAGGGAAGGTTTAGGGTCCAGGAATGGTTACGACAATGGTTTAGGGGGAGCGTACGTGTGAGAGCAGGGGTTAGTGTTAGCGTACGGGTCAGGATTAGGGGACGGGTGAGGGGAAGGCTTCGGGGAAGGGTTAGGGTTAGGGTTCGGGCTAGGGTTAGTGTTAGGGGACGGGGACAGTTTAGGGTCCAGGTGAGGGTACGACAATGGTTAAGGGTGAGCGTACGTGTGAGGGCACGGGTTACTGTTAGCGTACGGGTTAAGATTAGGGGACGGGTGAGGGGAAGGCTTCGGGGAAGGGTTAGGGTTAGGGTTCGGGCTAGGGTTAGGGTTAGGGGACGGGGACGGTTTAGGGTCCAGGTGAGGGTAAGACAACGGTTTAGTGGGAGCGTACGTGTGAGGGCACGGGTTAGTGTTAGCGTACGGGTTAGGATTAGGGAACGGGTGAGGGGAAGGCTTCGGGGAAGGGTTAGAGTTTGGGTTAGGGTTAGGGGACGGGGACGGTTTAGTGTCCAGGTGAGGGTACGACAACGGTTTAGGGGGAGCGTACATGTGAGGGCATGGGTTAGTTTTAGCGTACGGGTTAGGATTAGGGGACGGGTGAGGGGAAGGCTTCGGGGAAGTGTAAGGGTTAGGGTTAGGGCTAGGGTTAGGGTTAGGGGACGGGGACGGTTTAGGGTCCAGGTGAGGGTACGACAACTTTTTCGGGGGAGCGTACGTGTGAGGGCACGGGTTAGAGTTAGCGTACGGGTTAGGATTAGGGGACGGGTGAGGGGAAGGCTTTGGGGAAGGGTTAGGGTTAGGGTTCGGGCTAGGGTTAGGGTTAGGGGACGGGGACGGCTTAGGGTCCAGGTGACGGTACGAAAACGGTTTAGGGGGAGCGTACGTGTGAGGGAACGGGTTAGTGTTAGCGTACGGGTTAGGATTAGGGGACGGGTGAGGGGAAGGCTTCGGGGAAGCTTTAGGGTTAGGGTTCGGACTAGGGTTATGTTTAGGGGACGGGGACGGTTTAGGGTCCAGGTGAGGGTACGACAACGTTTTAGAGGGAGCGTACGTGTGTGGGCACAAGTTAGTGTTAGCGTACGGCTTAGGATTAGGGGACGGGTGAGGGGAAGCCTTCGGCGAAGTGCTAGGGTTAGGATTCGGGCTAGGGTTAGGGTTAGGGTACGGGGACGGTTTAGGGTCCAGTTGAGGATATGACAACGGTTTAGGGGGATCGTACGTGTGAGGGCATGGGTTAGTGTTAGCGTACGGGTTCTGATTAGAGTACGGGAGAGGTGAAAGCTTCGGGGAAGTGTTAGGGTTAGCGTTCGGGCTAGGGTTAGGGTTAGGGGACGGGGACGGTTTAGGGTCCAGGTGATGGTACGACAACGGTTTAGGGTGAGCGTACGTGTGAGGGAACAGCTTACTGTTAGCGTACGGGTTAGGATTAGGGGACGGGTGAGGGGAAGGCTTCGGGGAAGTGTTAGGCTTAGGGTTCGGGCTAGGGTTAGGGTTTGGGGACGGGGACGGTTTAGGGTCCAGGAGAGGGTACGACAACGGTTTAGGGGGAGCTTACGTGTGAGGGCACGGGTTAGTGTTAGCGTACGGGTTAGGTTTAGGGTACGGGTGAGGGGAAGGCTTCGGGGAAGCGTTAGGGTTAGGGTTCGGGCTAGGGTTAGGGTTAGGGGACGGGGACGGTTTAGGGTCCAGGTGAGGGTATGACAACGGTTTAGAGGGAGCGTACGTGGGAGGGCACGGGATAGTCTTAGCGTACGGGTTAGGATTAGGTGACGGGTGAGGGGAAGGTTTCGGGGAAGGGTTAGGGTTAGGGTTCGGGCTAGGGTTAGGGTTAGGGGACGGGGACGGTTTAGGGTCAAGGTGAGGGTACGACAACGGTTTAGGGGAGCGTACGTGTGAGGGCACGGGTTAGTGTTAGCGTACGGGTTAGGATTAGGGGACGGGTGAGGCGAAGGCTTCGGGGAAGGGTTAGGGTTAGGGTTCGGGCTAGGGTTAGGGTTAGGGGACGGGGACGGTTTAGGGTACAGGTGAGGGTACGACAATGGTTTAGGGGGAGCTTACGTGTGAGGGCACGGGTTAGTGTTAGCGTACGGGTTAGCATTAGGGGACGGGTGAGGGGAAGGCCTCGGGGAAGTGTTGGGGTTAGGTTTCGGGCTAGGTTTAGGGTTACGGGACGGGGACGGTTTAGGGTCCAGGTGAGGGTACGACTACGGTTTCGGGGGAGCGTAAGCGTGAGGGCACGGGTTAATGTTAGCATACGGGTTAGGATTAGGGGACCGGTGAGGGGAAGGCTTCGGGGAAGTGTTAGGGTTAGAGTTCGTGCTAGGGTTAGGGTTAGGGGACGGGGACGGTTTATGGTCCAGGTGAGGGTACGACAACGGATTAAGGGGAGCATACGTGTGAGGGAACGGGTTAGTGTTAGCGTACGGGTTAGGATTAGGGGACGTGTTAGGGTAAAGCTTCGGGTTAGGGTTAGGGTTAGGGAATGGGGACGGTTTAGGGGACAGGTTAGGGTACGACAACGGTTTTGTGTGAGCGTACGAGTGAGGGCACAGGTTAGTGTTAGCGTACGGGTTGGCATTAGGGGACGGGTTAGGGTAAGGCTTTCGGTAACGTTTAGTGTTAGAGTTAGGGTTAGGGAACGGGGATGGTTTAGGGGACACGGTAGGGTACGACAATGGTTTAGGGTGAATGTACGTGTGAGGGCACGTGTTAGTGTTAGCGTATGGGTTAGGATTAGGGGACGGGTTAGGGTAAGGTTTAGGGTTAGGGTTAGGTTTCGGGGACGGGGACGGTTTAGGGGACAGGTTAGGGTACAACAACGGTTTAGGGTGCGAGTACGTGTGAGGGCATGGGATAGTGATAGCTTACGGGTTAGGATTAGGGGACGGTTTAGGGTAAGGCTTCGGGTAAGGGTTAGGGTTAGGGTTAGGGGACAGGGACGGTTTAGGGTACAGGTTAGGGTTTGAAAAGGGTTTAGGGTGAGCGTACGTGTGAGGGCACAAGTTAGTTTTAGCGTATGGGTTAGGATTAGGGGACGAGTTAGGGTTAGGATTAGGGTTAGGTTTAGGGTACTGGGACGGTTTAGGGGACAGGTTAGGGTATGACAATGGTTTAGAGTGAGCGTACGCATCAGGACACAGGATAGTGTTAGAGTACGGGTTAGGATTAGGGGACGGGTTAGGTTAAGGCTTCAGGTAAGTGTTAGGTTTAGGGTTAGGATTAGGGGACGGGGACGGTTTAGGGGACAGCTTAGGGTACGACAACGTTTTAGGGTGAGCGTACCTGTGAGGGCACTGGTTAGTGTTAGCGTACGGCTTAGGATTAGGGGACGGGTTAGGGTAAGGCTTCGGGTAAGCGTTAGGGTTAGGTTTAGGGTTAGGGTTAGGGTTAGGGGATGGGGACTGTTTAGGGGACAGGTTAGGGTACGACAATGGTTTAGGGTGAGAGTATGTGTGAGGGCACGGGTTAGTGTTAGCGTACGGGTTAGGATTAAGTGACGGGTTAGGATAAGGCTTCAGGTAAGGGTTAGGGTTAGGTTTAGGGTTAGGGTTAGGGGACGGGGACGGTTTAGGGGACAGGTTAGGGTACGACAATGCATTAGGGTTAGCGTACATTTGAGGGCATGGGTTAGTGTTAGTATACGGGTTAGGATTAGGGGATGGGATAGAGTAAGGCTTTGGGTATGGGTTAGGGTTAGGGTTAGGGTTAGGGTTATGGTGAGGGGTTGGGGACGGGGACGGTTTAGGGGACAGGTTAGTGTACGCCAACGGTTTAGGGTGAGTGTACGTGTGAGGACACGGATTAGCGTTAGCGTACGCGTTAGTATTAGGGGACGGGTTAGGGTAAGGCTTCGGGTAAGGGTTAGGGTTAGGGGACGGGCATGGTTTACGGAACAGGTTACGGTACGACAATGGTTTTGGGTGAGCGTACGTGTGTGGGCATGGGTTACTGTTAGCGTACGCGTTAGGATTAAGGGATGGGTTAGGGTAAGGCTTCGGGTAAGGGTTAGGGTTAGGGTTAGTGTTAGGGGACGGGGACGGTTTAGGGGAAAGGTTAGGGTACGCCAACGGTTTAGGGTGAGCATACGTGTGAGGGCATGGGTTAGTATTAGCGTATGGATTAGTATTACGGGATGGGTTAGGGTAGGGTTAGGGTTAGTGTTAGGGTTAGGGGACGGGGATGGTTTAGGGGACAGGTGAGGGTACGTCAACAGTTTAAGGTGAGCGTACGTGTAAGGGCACGGGTTAGTGTTAGCGTGCGGGTTAGGATTAGGAGACGGATTAGGGTAAGGCTTCGGGTAAGGGTTAGTGTTAGGGTTAGGGTTAGGGGACTGGGACGGTTTAGGGTACAGGTTAGTGTATGAAAATGGTTTAGGGTGAGCGTACGTGTGAGGGCAAGAGTTACTGTTAGCGTATGGGTTAGGATTAGGGGACGAGTTAGGGTTAGGTTTAGGGTTAGAGTTAGGGGACGGGGACAGTTTAGGGGACAGGTTAGGGTATGACAATGGTTTAGGGTGAGAGTACGTGTGAGGGCACGGGTTAGTGTTAGCTTACATTTTAGGATTTGGGGACGGTTTAAAGTAAGGCTTCGGGTAAGGGTTAGGGTTAGGGTTAGGGGACGGGGACGGTTTAGGGGACAGCTTAGGGTACGACAAATGTTCAGAGTGAGCGTACGTGTGAGGGCACGGGTTAGTGTTAGCGTACGGGTTAGGATTAGAAGACCGGTGAGGGGAAGGCTTCGGGGAAGGGTTAGGGTTAGGGTTCGGGCTAGGTTTAGGGGACGGGGACGGTTTACGGTCCAGGTGAGGGTGCGACAATGGTTTAGGGGGAGCGTAAGTGTGAGGGCACAGGTTGGTGTTAGCGTACGGGTAAGGATTACGGGATGGGTGAGGGGAAGGCTTCGGGGAAGGGTTAGGGTTAGGATTCAGGCTACGGTTAGGGTTAGGGGATGGGGACGGTTTAGGGTTCAGGTGAGGGTACGACAACGGTTTAGGGAGACCATACGTGTGAGGGCACGGGTTAGTGTTAGCGTACGGGTTAGGATTAGGGCACGGGTGAGGGGAGGGCTTCGGGGCAGGGTTAGGGTTAGGGTTAGGGTTCGGGCTAGGGTTAGGGTTAGGGGACGGGGATGGTTTAGGGTCCAGATGAGGGTACGACAACGGTTTAGGGGGAGCGTACGTGTGAGGGCATGGGTTAGTGTTAGCGTACGTGTTAGGATTAGGGGACGGGTGAGGGTAAGGCTTCGGGGAAGGGTTAGGGATAGGGTTCAGGCTATGGTTAGGGTTAGGGGACGGGGACGGTTTAGGGTCCAGGTGAGGGTACGACAACGGTTTAGCGGGAGCATCCGTGTGAGGGCACGGGTTAGTGTTAGCGTACGGGTTAGGATTAGGGGACGGGTGAGGGGAAGACATCGGGGAAGGGTTAGGGTTAGGCTTCGGGCTAGGGTTAGGGTTAGGGGACGGGGACAGTGTAAGGTCCAGGTGAGTGTACGAAAACAGTTTAGGGGGAGAGTACGTGTGAGGGCATGGGTTAGTCTTAGCATACGGGTTAGGATTATGGGACGGGTGAGAGTAAAGCTTTGGGGAAGGGTTAGGGTTAGGGTTCGGGCTAGGGTTAGTGTTAGGGGACGGGGATGGTTTAGGGTTCAGGTGAGGGTACGACAACGGGTTAGGGGGAGCGTACGTGTGAGGGCACGGGTTAGTGTTAGCGTACGGGTTAGGATTAGGGGACAGGTGAGGGGAAGGCTTCGGGGAAGGGTTAGGGTTAGGGTCCGGGCTAGGGTTAGGGGTAGGGGACGGGGACAGTTTAGGGTCCTGGTTAGGGTACGACAATGGTTTAGGGGGAGTGTACGTGTGAGGGCACTGGTTAGTGTTAGGGTATGGGTTAGGATTAGGGGACGGGTGAGGGGAAGGCTTCGGGGAAGTGTTAGGGTTAGGGTTCTGGCTAGGGTTAGGGTTAGGGGATGGGGACGGTTTAGGTTCCAAGTGAGGGTACGACAACGGATTAAGGGGAGCATACGTGTGAGGGCACCGGTTAGTGTTAGCGTACGGGTTAGGATTAGGGGAGGTGTGAGGGGAAGGCTTCGGGAAAGGGTTAGGGTTTGGGTTCGGGCTAAGGTTAGGGTCAGGTGACGGGGACGGTTTAGGGTCCAGGAGAGGGTACGAAAACGGTTTAGGGAGAGCGTACGTGTGAGGGCACGGGTTAGGGGTAGCGTACGGGTTAGGATTAGGGGACGGGTGAGGGGAAGGCTTCGGGGAAGGGTTAGGATTAGGGTTCGGGCTAGGGTTAGGTTAGGGGACGGGGACGGTTTAGGGTCCAGGTGAGGGTACGACAACGGTTTCGGGGGAGTGTACGTGTGAGGGCATGGGTTAGTGTTAGCGTACGGGTTAGGATTAGGGGAAGTGTGAGGGGAAGGTTTCGGGGAAGGTTTAGGGTTAGGGTTCGGGCTAGGATTAGGGTTAGGGGACAGGGACGGTTTAGGATTAGGGTTAGGGGACAGGGACGGTTTAGGGTGCAGGTGAGGGTACCACAACGGTTTCGGGGGAGAGTACGTGTGAGGGCACGGGATAGTGTTAGCGTACGGGTTAGCATTAGGGGACGGGTGAGGGGAAGGCCTCGGGGAAGGGATGGGGTTAGGGTTCGGCCTAGGTTTAGGGTTACGGGACGGGGACGGTTTAGGGTCCAGGTGAGGGTACGACTACGGTTTCGGGGGAGCGTAAGTGTGAGGGCACGGGTTAGTGTTCGCATACGGGTTAGGATTAGGGGACGGGTGAGTTGAAGGCTTCGGGGAAGGGTTAGGATTAGGGTTCGGGCTAGGGTTAGGGTTAGGGGATGGGGACGGTTTAGGGTCCAGGTGACGGTACAACAACGGATTCGGGGGAGTGTACGTGTGAGGGCACGGGTTAGTGTTAGCCTACGGGTAAGGATTAGGTGACGGGTGAGGGGAAGGTTTCGGGGAAGGTTTAGGGTTAGGGTTCGGGCTAGGATTAGGGTTAGGGGACGGGGACGGTTTAGGGTCCATGTGAGGGTACCAAAACGGTTTCGGGGGAGAGTACGTGTGAGGGCACGGGTTCGTGTTAGCGTACGGGTTAAGATTAGGGGACGGGTGAGGGGAAGGCTTCGGGGAAGGGTTAGGTTTAGGGTTCGGGCTAGCGTTAGGGTTAGGGGATGGGGACTGTTTAGGGTCCAGGTGAGGGTACGACAACGGTTTAGGGTGAGCCTACGTGTGAGGGCATGGGTTAGTGTTAGCGTACGGGTTACGATTAGGGGACGCGTGAGGGGAAGGCTTCGGGCAAGTGTTAGGTTTAGGGTTCAGGTTAGGGTTAGGGGACGGGGACGGTTTAGGGTCCAGGTGAGGGTACGACAACGGATTAGGGGGAGCGTACTTGTAAGGGCACGGGTTAGTGTTAGCGTACGGTTTACGATTAGGGGACGGGTGAGGGGAAGGCTTCGGGGAAATGTTAGGTTTAGGGTTGGTGCTAGGGTTAGGGTTATGGAACCGGGACAGTTCAGGGTCCAGGTTAGGGTACGACAACGGTTTAGGGGATGAGTACGTGTGAGGGCACGGATTAGTGTTAGCGTACGGGTTAGGATTAGGTGACGGGTGAGGGGAAGTGTTAGTGTTAGGGTTCGGTCTAGGGTTAGGGATAGGGTTAGGGGACGGCGACGGTTTAGGGTCCAGGTGAGGGTACGACAACAGTTTAGGGGGAGCGTACGTGTGAGGGCACGGGTTAGTGTTAGCGTAGGGGTTATGATTAGGGGACGTGTAAGGGGAAGGCTTCGGGGTAAGGTTAGGGTTAGGGTCGGACTAGGGTTAGGGTTGGGGGACGGCGACGGTTTAGGGTCCATGTGAGCCTACGACAACGGTTTATGGTGAGCGTACGTGTGAGGGCACGGGTTAGTGTTTATGTAATGGTTAGGATTAGTGGACGGGTGAGGGGAAGGCTTCGGGGAAGGGTTAGGGTTAAGGTTCGGCTAGGTTTAGGGTTAGGGGACGGGGACGGTTTAAGGTCCAGGTGAGGGTACGACAACGGTTTAGGGGGAGCATAGGTGTGAGGACATGGGTCAGTGATAGCATACGGGTTAGGATTAGGGTACGGGTGAGGGGAAGGCTTCGGGGAAGGGTTAGGGTTAGGGTTCGGGCTTGGGTTAGGGTTAGGGGACGGCGACGATTTAGGGTCCAGGTGAGGGTACGACGATGGTTTAGGGTGTGTGTACGTGTGAGGGCACGGGTTAGTTTTAGCGTATGGGTTAGGATTAGGGGACGGGTGACGGGAAGGCTTCGGGGTAAGGTTAGGGTTAGGGTTCGGACTAGGGTTAGGGTTAGGGGACGGCGATGGTTTAGGGTCCATGTGAGGGTACGACAACGGTTTAGGGTGAGCGTACGTGTGAGGGCACCGGTTAGTGTTTATGTAAGGGTTAGGATTAGTGGAAGGGTGAGGGGAAGGCTTCGGGGAAGGTTTAGCGTTAGGGTTCGGGCCAGGGTTAGGGTCTGGGGACGGGGATGGTTTAGGGTCCAGGTGAGGGTACGACAACGGTTTAGGGGGAGCGTACGTGTGAGGGCACGGGTTAGGGTTAGCGTACGGGTTAGGATTAGGGGACGGGTGAGGGGAAGGCTTCGGGGAAGGGTTGGGGTTAGGTTTCCGGCTAGGGTTAGGGTTAGGGGACGGCGACGGTTTAGGGTCCAGGTGAGGGTACGACAACGGTGTAGGGGGAGCGTACGTGTGAGGGCACGGGTTAGTGTCAGCGTACGGCTTAGGATTAGGGGACGGGTGAGGGGAAGGCTTCGG
Organism: Orcinus orca; assembly: GCF_937001465.1. Lineage (NCBI taxonomy): Eukaryota > Metazoa > Chordata > Mammalia > Artiodactyla > Delphinidae > Orcinus > Orcinus orca. The sequence goes on along the minus strand of NC_064565.1, from coordinate 2,340,815 downwards.
GGAAGGGTTAGGGTTAGGGTTTGGGCTAAGGTTAGGGTTAGGGGACGGGGACGGTTTAGGGTTCCAGTGAGGGTACGACAATGATTTAGGGGCAGCGTACGAGTGAGGGCACGGGTTAGTGTTAGCGTACGGGTTAGGATTAGGGGAGGGGTGAGGGGAAGGCTTTGGGCTAGGGTTAGTGTTAGGGGACGGGGACGGTTTAGGGTCCAGATGAGGGTACGACAACGGTTCATGGCGAGCGTACATGTGAGGGAAAGGGTTAGTGTTAGCGTACGGCTTAGCATTAGGGGACAGGTGAGGGAAAGGCTTCGGGGAAGGGTTAGGGTTAGGGTTCGGGCTAGGGTTAGGGTTACGGGACGGGGACGGTTTAGGGTCCAGTTGAGGGTACGACAACGGTTTATGGGGAGCGTATGTGTGAGGGAAAGGGTTAATGTTAGCGTACGGGTTAGGATTAGGGGACGGGTGAGGGGAAGGATTCGGGGAAGGGTTAGGGTTAGGGTTCGCGCTAGGGTTAGGGTTAGGGGACGGGGATGGTTTAGGGTCCAAGTGAGGGTACGACAATGGTTTAGGGGAGCATACGAGTGAGGGCACAGGTTAGTGTTAGCGTACCGGTTAGGATTAGGGGAGGGGTGAGGGGAAGGCTTCGGGCTAGGGTTAGGGTTAGGGTTAGGGGACGGTTTAGGGTCCAGGTAAGGGTACGACAACGGTTTAGGGGGAGCGTACGTGTGAGGGCACGGGTTAGTGTTAGCATACGGCTTAGGATTAGGGGACGGGTGAGGGGAAGGCTTCGCGGAAGGCTTAGGTTTAGGGTTCGTGCTAGGGTTAGGGTTAGGGGACGGGGCGGTTTAAGGGCCAAATGAGGGTACGACAACGGTTTAGGGGGAGCATAGGTGTGAGGGCATGGGTTAGTGTTATCGTACGGGTTAGGACTAGGGGACGGGTGAGGGGAAGGCTTCGGGGAAGGGTTAGGGTTAGGGTTTGGGCTAGGTTTAGGTTTAGGGGACGGCGACGGTTTAGGGTCTAGGTGAGTGTATGACAACGGTTTAGGGGGAGCGTAAGTGTGAGGGCACGGGTTAGTGTTAGCGTACGGGTTAGGATTAGGGGATGGGTGAGTGGAAGGCTTCGGGGAAGGGATAGGGTTAGTGTTCGGGCTAGGGTTATGGTTAGGGTACAGGGACGGCTTAGGGTCCACATGAGGGTACGACAACGGTGTAGGGGGAGCGTACGTGTGAGGGCACTGGTTACGGTTAGCGTACGGGTTGGGATTAGGGGAAGTGTGAGGGGAAGGCTTCGGGGAAGGGTTAGGGTTAGGGTTCGGGCTAGGGTTAGGTTTAGGGGACGGGGACGGTTTAGGGTCCAGGTGAGGGTACGACAATGGTTTAGGGGGACTGTACGTGTGAGGGCAAGGGTTAATGTTAGCGTACGGGGTAGGATTAGGGGACGGGTGAGGTGAAGGCTTCGGGGAAGGGTTAGTGTTAGGGTTCGGGCCAGGGTTAGGGATAGGTTTAGGGGACGGGGACGGTTTAGGGTCCAGATGAGGGTACGGCAACAGTTTAGGGGGAGCGTACCTGTGAGGGCATGGGTTAGTGTCAGCGTACGGGTTAGGATTCGGGGACGGGTGAGGGTAGGCTTCGGGAAAGGGTTCGGGTTAGGGTTCGGGCTAGAGTTAGGGTTAGGGGACGGGGACGGTTTAGCGTCCAGGTGAGGGTACGACAACGGTTTAGGGGGAGCGTACGTGTGATGGCACGGGTTAGCGTTAGCGTACGGCTTAGGATTCGGGGAAGGGTGAGTGGAAGGCTTTGGGGAAGTGATAGGTTTAGTGTTCGGGCTAGGGTTAGGTTTAGGGGACAGGGACGGTTTAGGGGCCACATGAGGGTACGACAACGGTGTAGGGGGAGCGTAAGTGTGAGGGCATGGGTTAGTGTTAGCGTACGGGTTGGGATTAGGGGAAGGGTGAGGGAAGGCTTCGGGGAAGGGTTAGGGTTAGGGTTCGGGCTAGGGTTAGGGATAGGGGACGGGGACGGTTTAGGGTCCAGGTGAGGGTACGACAATGGTTTAGGTACAGCGTACGTGTGAGGGCAAGGGTTAGTGTTAGCGTACAGGTTAGGATTAGGGGACGGGTGAGGGGAAGGCTTCGGGGAAGGGTTAGTGTTAGGGATCGGGCCAGGGTTAGGGATAGGGTTAGGGGACGGGGACGGTTTAGGGTCCAGGTGAGGGTACGACAACAGTTTAGGAGGAGCGTACTTGTGAGGGCACAGGTTAGTGTTATCGTACGTGTTAGGATTAGGTGACGGGTGAGGGGAAGGCTTCAGGGAAGGGTTAGGGTTAGGGTTCGGGCTAGGGTTAGGGTTAGGGAACGGGGACGGTTTAGTGTCCAGGTGAGTGTATGACAACGGTTTAGGGGGAGTGTACGTGTAAGGGCACGTGTTAGTGTTAGCGTACGGGTTAGGATTAGGGGACGGGTGAGTGGAAGGCTTCCGGGGAAGGTTTAGGGTTAGGGTTCGGGCTAGGGTTATGGTTAGGGGACGGGGAAGGTTTAGGGTCCAGCTGAGAGTACGAAAACGGTTTAGGGGGAGCGTACGTTTGAGAGCACTGGTTAGTGTTAGCGTTCGGATTAGGATTAGGGGACGTGTGAGGTGAAGGCTTCGGGGAAGCGTTAGGGTTAGGGATTGGGTTAGTGGTAGGGTTAGGGGACGGGGAACGTTTAGGGCCCAGGTGAGGGTATGACAATGATTTAGGGTGAGCGTACGTGTGAGGGCATGGGTTAGTGTTAGCGTATGTGTTAGGATTATGGGACGGGTGAGGGGAAGGCTTCGGGGAAGGGTTAGGGTTAGGGTTTGGGCTAGGGTTAGGGTTAGGGGACGGGGACAGTTTAGGGTCCAGGTGAGGGTACGACAACGGTTTAGGGGGAACTTACGTGTGAGGGCACGGTTAGTGTTAGCGTACGGGTTAGGATTAGGGGACGGGTGAGGTGAAGGTTTCGGGGAAGGGCTACGGTTAGGGTTCCGGCTAGGGTTAGGGTTAGGGGACGGGGAAGGTTTAGGGTCCAGATGAGAGTACAAAAACGGTTTAGGGGGAGCAGACGTGTGAGAGAACGGGTTAGTGTTAGCGTTCGGATTAGAATTAGGGGACGTGTGAGGTGAAGGCTTCGGGGAAGCGTTAGGGTTACGGATCGGGCTAGTGTTACGGTTAGGGGACGGGGACGGTTTAGGGTCCAGCTGAGGGTATGACAACGGTTTAGGGGGAGTGTACGTTTGAGGGCATGGGTTAGTGTTAGCGTACGGGTTAGGATTAGGGGACGGGTGAGGGGAAGGCTTCGGGGAAGTGTTAGGGTTAGGGTTCGGGCTAGGGTTAGGATTAGGGGACGGGGACGGTTTAGGGTCCAGGTGAGGGTACGACAACGCTTTAGGGGGGGCGTACGTGTGAGGGCACGGGTTAGTGTTATCGTACGGGTTAGGATTAGGGGACGGGTGAGGGGAAGGATTTGGGAAAGATTTAGGGTTAGGGTTTGGGCTAGGGTTAGGGTTAGGGTTCGGGGACTGTTTAGGCTCCAGTTGAGGGTACGACAACGGTTTAGGGGGAGCGTACGTGTGAGGGGACGTGTTAGTGATAGCGTACGGGTTAGGAATAGGGGACGGATGAGGGGAAGTCTTCGGGGAGGGCTTAGTGTTAGGGTTCGTGCTAGGGTTAGGGTTAGGGGACGGGGAAGGTTTAGGATGCAGGTGAGGGTACTACAACGGTTAGGGGGAGCGTACGTGTGAGAGCACGGGTTAGTGTTAGCGTACAGTTAGGATTAGGGGACGGGTGAGGGGAAGGTTTTCGGGGAAGTGTTATGGTTAGGGTTCGGGCTAGGGTTAGGGTTAGGGGACGGGGACGGTTTAGGGTCCAGGTGAGGGTACGACAATGGTTTAGTGTGAGCGTACGTGTGAGGGCATGGCTTAGTGTTAGCGTACGGATTACGATTACGGGACGGGTGAGGGGAAGGCTTCGGGGAAAGGTTAGGGTTAGGGTTCGGGCTAGGGTTAAGGTTAGAGGACGGGGACGGTTTAGGGTCCAGGTGAGGGTACGAAAACGGTTTCCGGGGAGCGTACGTGTGAGGGCACGGGTTAGTGTTAGCGTACGGGTTAGGATTAGGGGACGGGTGAGGGGAAGACTTCGGGGAAGGGTTAGGGTTAGGGTTCGGGCTAGGGGTAGGGTTAGGGGACGGGGACCGTTTAGGGCCCTGGTGAGGGTACGACAATGATTTAGGGTGAGCGTACGTGTGAGGGCATGGGTTAGTGTTAGCTTATGTGTTAGGATTAGGGGACGGGTGAGGAGAAGGCTTCGGGGAAGTGTTAGGGTTAGGGTTCTGGCTAGGGTTAGGGTTAGGGGACGGGGACGGTTTAGGGTCCAGGTGAGGGTACAACAACGGTTTAGGGGGAACGTACGTGTGAGGGCACGGTTATTGTTAGCGTACGGGTTAGGATTAGGGGAAGGGTGAGGGGAAGGCTTCGGGGAACCGTTACGGTTAGGGATCGGGCTAGGGCTAGGGTTAGGGGACGGGGACGGTTTAGGGTCCAGCTGAGGCTATGACAATGGTTTAGGGGGAGAGTACGTTTGAGGGCATGGGTTAGTGTTAGCGTACGGGTTAGGATTAGGGGACGGGTGAGGGGAAGGCTTCGGGGAAGTGTTAGGGTTAGGGTTCGGTCTAGGGTTAGTGTTAGGGGACGGGGAAAGTTTAGGGTAGAGGTGAGGGTACGACAGTGGTTTAGGCGGAACGTACGTGTGAGGGCACGGGTTAGTGTTATCGTACAGGTTAGGATTAGGGGACGGGTGAGGGGTAGGCTTCGGGGAAGGGTTAGGGTTAGGGTTCGGGATAGGGTTAGTGTTAGGGGACGGGGACGGTTTAGGGTCCAGGTGAGAGCAGGACAACGGTTTAGGGGGAGCGTACGTGTGAGGGCACGGGTTAGTGTTAACGTACGGGTTAGGATTAGGGGACGTGTGAGGGGAAGGCTTCAGGGAAGGGTTAGGGTTAGGGTTCAGACTAGGGTAAGGGTTAGGGGATGGGGACGGTTTAGGGTCCATGTGAGGGTATGACAACGGTTTAGGGTGAGCGTACGAGTGACTGCACGGGTTAGTGTTAGCGTAGGGCTTAGGATTAGGGGTCGGGTGAGGGGAAGGCTTTGGGAAAGTGTTAGGGTTAGGGTTCGGGCTAGGGTTATGGTTAGGGTTCGGAGACGGTTTAGGGTCCAGGTGAGGGTACGACAACGGTTTAGGGGGAGCGTACATGTGAGGGGACGGGTTAGGGATAGCGTACATCTTAGGATTAGGGGACGGGTGAGGGGAAGTCTTCGGGGAAGGGTTAGTGTTAGGGTTCGGGCTAGGTTTAGGGTTAGGGGACGGGGATGGTTTAGAATCCAGGTGAGGGTACTACAACGGATTAGTGGGACCGTAAATGTGAGAGCACGGGTTAGTGTTAGCGTACGGGATAGGATTAGGGGACGGGTGAGGGGAAGGATTTCGGGGAAGGGTTAGTGTTAGGGTTCGGGGTACGTTTAGGGTTAGGGGACGGGCACGGTTTAGGGTCCAGGTGAGGGTATGACAATGGTTTAGTTTGAGCGTACGTGTGAGAGCATGGGTTAGTGTTAGCGTACGGTTTAGAATTAGGGGACGGGTGAGGGGAAGGCTTCAGGGAAGGGTTAGGGTTAGGGTTCGGGCTAGTGTTAGGGTTAGGGGACGGGCACGGTTTAGGGTCCAGGTGAGGGTAGGACACCGCTTTATGGTGAGCGTACGTGTGAAGGCACAGGTTAGTGTTAGCATACGGGTTAGGATTAGGGGACGGGTGAGTGGAAGGCTTCGGGGAAGGGTTAGAGTTAGGGTTCGGGCTAGGGTTAGGGTTAGGGGACGAGGACGGTTTAGGGTCCAGGTGAGGGTACGACAATGGTTTAGGGGGAGCATAAGTGTGAGGGCACGGGTTAGTGTTAGCGTACAGCTTAGCATTAGAGGACGTGTGAGGGTAAGGCTTCGGGGAAGGGTTAGGGTTAGTTTTCAGGGTAGGGTTAGGGTTAGGGGACGGAGACGGTTTAGGTTCCAGGTGAGGGTACGACAACGGTTTAAGGGGAGCATAAGTGTGAGGGCACGGGTTAGTGTTAGCGTACGGGTTACGATTGGGGGACGGGTGAGGGGAAGGCTTCGGGGAAGGGTTAGGGTTAGGGTTCGGGCTAGGGTTAGTGTTAGGGGACGGGGACGGTTTAGGTTCCAGGTGAGGGTATGACAATGGTTTAGGGGGAGTGTACGTGTGAGGGCCCGGGTTAGTGTTAGCGTGCGGCTTAGGATTAGGGGACGTGTGAGCGGAAGGCTTCGGGGAAGGGTTAGTTTTAGGGTTCGGGCTAGGTTTAGGGTTAGTGCACGGGGACGGTTTAGGTTCCAGGTGAGGGTACGACAATGGTTTAGGGGGAGTGTACGTGTGAGGGCACGGGTTAGTATTAGCGTACCGGTTAGGATTAGGGGACGGGTGAGGGGAAGGCTTCGGGGAAGGGTTAGGGTTAGGGGACGGGGACGGTTTAGGTTCCAGGTGAGGGTACGACAACGGTTTAGGGGGAGCGTACGTGTGAGGGCACGGGTTAGTGTTAGCGTAAGGGTTAGGATTGGGGGACGGGTGAGGGGAAGGCTTCGGGGAAGGGTTAGGGTTAGGGTTCGGGCTAGGGTTAGGGTTAGGGTTAGGGGACGGGGACGGTTTAGGGTCCAGATAACGGTACGACAACGGTTTACGGGGAGCGTACGTGTGAGGGCCCGGGTTAGTGTTAGAGTACGGCTTAGGATTAGGGGACGTGTGAGTGGAAGGCTTCGGTGAAGGGTTAGGTTTAGGGTTAGGGCTAGGTTTAGGGTTAGGGGACGGGGACGGTTTAGGTTCCAGGTGAGGGTACAACAATGTTTTAGGGGGAGTGTACGTGTGAGGGCACGGGTTAGTGTTATCGTACGGGTTAGGATTAGGGGACGGGTGAGGGGAAGGCTTCGGGGAAGGGTTAGAGTTAGGGTTCGGGCTAGGGTTAGGGTTAGGGGACGGGGACGGTTTAGGGTCCAGGTGAGGGTACGACAACGGTTCAGGGCGACCGTACGTGTGAGGTTACGGGTTAGTGTTAGCGTACGGCTTAGCATTAGGTGTCTGGTGAGCTGAAGGCTTCAGGGAAGGGTTAGGGTTAGGGTTCGGGCTAGGGTTAGGGTTAGGGGACGGGGACGGTTTAGGGTCCAGGTGAGGGTACGACAACAGTTCAGGGCAAGTGTACGTGTGAGGTTACAGGTTAGTGTTAGCGTAAGTGTTAGGATTAGGGGACGGGTGAGGGAAAGGCTTCGGGGAAGTGTTAGGTTTAGGGTTCGGGCTAGGGTTAGGGTTAGGGTTAGGGGACGGTTTAGGTTCCAGGTGAGGCTACGACAACGGTTTAGGGTGAGCGTACGTGTGAGGGCACGTGTTAGTGTTAGCGTACGGGTTAGGATTAGGAGACGGGTGAGGTGAAGGCTTCGGGGAAGGATTAGGGTTAGGGTTCGGGCTAGGGTTAGGGTTAGGGGACGGGGACGGTTTAGGGTCCAGGTGAGGGTACGACAACGGTTTAGGGGAAGCGTATGTATGAGGGCACGGGTTAGTGTTAGCGTACAGTTTAGGATTAGGGGACGGCTGAGGGGAAGGCTTCATGAAAGTGTTAGGGTTAGGGTTCGGACTAGGGTTAGGGTTAGGAGACGGGGAGGGTTTTGGGTCCATCTGAGGGTACGACAACGGTTTAGGGGGAGGGTACGTGTGAGAGCACAGGTTAGTGTTAGCGTATGGGTTAGGATTAGGGGACGGGTGAGGGGAAGGCTTCGGGGAAGTGTTAGGGTTAGGGTTCGGGCTAGGGTTAGGGTTAGGGCACGGGGACAGTTTAGGGTTCAGGTGAGGGTACGACAACGGTTTAGGGGGAGCGTACGTGTGAGCGCACGGGTTAGTGTTAGCGTACGTGTTAGGATTATGGGATGGGTGCGGGGAAGGCTTCGGGGAAGGGTTAGGGTTCGGGTTAGGGTTCGGGTTAGGGGACGGGATCGGTTTATGGTCCAGGTGAGGTTTAGACAACGGTTTAAGGGTAGCATACGTGTGAGGGCATGGGTTAGTGTTAGCGTACGTTTTAGGATTATGGGACGGGTGAGGGGAAGGCTTCGGGGAAGGTTAAGGTTAGGGTTCGGGCTAGGGTTAGGGTTAGGGGACGGGCACGGTTTAGGGTCCTGGTGAGGGTACGACACCAGTTTAGGGTGAGCGTACTTGTGAAGGCATAGGTTAGTGTTAGCATACGGGTTAGGATTAGGGGACGGGTGAGGGGAAGGCTTCGGGGAAGGGTTAGGTTTAGGGTTCGGGCTAGGGTTAGGGTTAAGGGACGGGGACGGTTTAGGGTCCAGGTAACGGTACGACAACGGTTTAGGGCGGGGGTACGTGTGAGGGCCCGGGTTAGTGTTAGCGTGCGGCTTAGGATTAGGGGACGTGTGAGGGGAAGGCTTCGGGGAACGGTTAGGTTTAGGGTTCGGGCTAGGTTTAAGGTTAGGGGACGGGGACGGTTTAGGTTCCAGGTGAGTGTACGACAACGGTTTAGGGGGAGCGTACGTGTGAGGGCACAGGTTAGTGTTAGCGTACGGGTTAGGATTAGGGGACGGGTGAGGGGAAGGCTTCGGGAAAGGGTTAGGGTTAGGGTTCGGGCTAGGGTTAGGTTTAGGGGACGGGGACGGTTTAGGGTCCAGGTGAGGGTACGACAACTGTTTAGGGGGAGCGTACGTGTGAGCACATGGGTTAGTGTTAGCGTACATTTTAGGATTAGTGGACGGGTGAGGGGAAGGCTTCGGGGAAGGGTTAGGGTTCGAGTTAGGGTTCGGGTTAGGGGACGGGGATGGTTTAGGGTCCAGGTGAGGGTACGACAACGGTTTAGGGGGAGCGTACATGTGAGGGCACGGTGTAGTGTTAGCGTACTGGTTAGGTTTAGGGGACGGGTGAGGGGAAGGCTACGGGGAAGGGTTAGGGTTAGGGTTCGGGCTAAGTTTAGGGTTAGGGAACGGGGACGGTTTAGGGTCCGGGTGAGGGTACGACAACGGTTTAGGGGGAACGTACGTGTGAGGGCACGGGTTAGTTTTAGCGTATGGGTTAGGATTAGGGGACGGGTGAGGGGAAGGCTTCGGGGAAGTGTTAGTGTTAGGGTTCGGGCTAGGGTTTGGGTTAGGGGACGGGGACGGTTTAGGGTCCAGGTGAGGGTACGACAACGTTTTAGGGGGAGCGTACCTGTGAGGGCACAGGTTAGTGTTAGCGTACGGTTTAAGATTAGCAGACGGGTGAGGGAAAGGCTTCGGGGAAGGGTTAGATTTAGGGTTCGGGCTAGGGTTAGTGTTAGGGGATCGGGACGGTTTAGGGTCCAGGTGAGGGTACGACAACGGTTTAGACTGAGCGTACGTGTGAGGGCACGGGTTAGTGTTGGCGTAGTGGTTAGGTTTAGGGGACGGGTGAGGGGAAGGCTTTGGGGAAGGGTTAGGGTTAGGGTTTGCGCTAAGGTTAGGGTTAGTGTACGGGGACGGTTTAGGGTCCAGGTTAGGGTTCGACAACGGTTTAGGGGGACGTACGTGTGAGGGCTCGGGTTAGTGTTAGCGTATGGGTTAGGATTAGGGGACGGTTGAGGGGAAGGCTTCGGGGAAGTGTTCGGGTTAGGATTCAGGCTAGGGTTAGGGTTAGGGGACGGGGAGGGTTTAGGGTCCAGGTGAGGGTACGACAACGGTTTAGGGGGAGCGTACGTGTGAGGGCACGGTTTAGTGTTGGCGTACTGGTTAGGTTTAGGGGACGGGTGAGGGGAAGGCTACGGGGAAGGGTTAGGGTTAGGGTTCGGGCTAAGTTTAGGGTTAGGGGACGGGGACGGTTTAGGGTCCAGGTGAGGGTACGACAACAGTTTAGGGGGAGCGTACGTGTGAGGGCACGGGGTAGTGTTAGCGTACGGGTTAGGATTAGGGGATGGGTGAGGGGAAGGCTTCGGGGAAGGGTTAGTGTTAGGGTTTGTGCTAGGGTTACGGTTAGTGGACGGGGACGGTTGAGGGTCGCGGTGAGGGTACGACAACGGTTTAGGGTGAGCGTACGAGTGAGGGCACGGGTTAGTGTTAGCGTACGGGTTAGGATTAGGGGACGGGTGAGTGGAAGGCTTCGGGGAAGTGTTAGGGTTAGGTTTCGGGCTAGGGTTAAGGTTAGGTGACGGGGACGGTTTAGGGTCCAGGTGAGGGTACGACAACGGTTTAGGGGGAGCGTATGTGTGAGGGCACGGGTTATTGTTAGGGTACGGTTTAGAATTAGGGGAACGGTGAGCAAAGGCTTTGGGGAAGGGTTAGCGTTAGGGTTCGGGCTAAGGTTAGGGTTAGGGGACAGGGACGGTTTAGGGTCCAGGAGAGGGTACGACAACGGTTTAGGGGGAACGTACGTTTGAGGGCACGGGTTAGTGTTAGCGTACGGGTTAGGATTTGGGGATGGGTGAGTGGAAGGTTTCGGGGAAGGGTTAGGGTTAGGGTTCGGGCTAGGGTAAGGGTTAGGGGACGGGGATGGTTTATGATCCAGGTGAGGGTACGACAACGGTTTAGGGGGAGCGTACGTGTGAGGGCACAGGTTAGTGTTAGCGTACGGGTTAGGATTAGGGGACGGGTGATTGCAAGGCTTCGGGGAAAGGTTAGGGTTAGGGTTCGGGCTATGGTTAGTGTTAGGGGCCGGGGACCGTTTAGGGCCCAGGTGAGTGTACGACAATGGTTTAGAGGGAGCGTACGCGTGAGGGCACGGGTTAGTGTTAGCGTACGGATTAGGATTAGGGGACGTGTGAGGGGTAGGCTTCAGGGAACGGTTAGGGTTAGGGTTCGGGCTAGGGTTAGGGTTAGGGAACGGGGACGGTTTAATGTCCAGGTGAGGGTTTGACAACGGTTTAGCGGGAGCGTACGTGTGAGGGCACGGGTTAGTGTTAGCGTAAGGGTTAGCATTAGGGGACGGGTGAGGGGAAGGCTTCGGGGAAGGGTTAGGGTTAGGGTTCGGGCTAAGGTTAGGGTTAGGGGACGGGGACGGTTTAGGGTCCATGTGAGGGTACGATAACGGTTTAGGGGGAGCGTACGTGTGAGGGCACGGGTTAGTATTAGTGTACGGCTTAGGATTAGGAGACGGGTGAGGGGAAGGGTTAGGTTTAGGTTTCGGGCTAGGGTTAGGGTTAGGGGACGAGGACGGTTTAAGGTCCAGGTGAGGGTACGACAACGGTTCAGGGCGAGCGTAGGTGTGAGGTTAGAGGTTAGTGTTAGCGTACGTGTTAGGATTAGGGGACGGGTGAGGGGAAGGCTTCGGGGAAGTGTTAGGGTTAGGGTTCTGGTTAGAGTTCGGGTTAGGGAACGGGGACGGTTTAGGGTCTAGGTGAGGGTACGACAACGGTTTAGGGGGAGCGTACGTGTGAGGGCACGGTTTAGTGTTAGCGTATGTGTTAGGATTAGGGGACGGGTGAGGGGAAGGCTTCGGGGAAGGGTTAGGGTTAGGGTTCTGGCTAGGGTAAGGGTTAGGGGACGGGGACAGTTTAGGGTCCAGGTGAGGGTAAGACAACGATTTAGGGGGAGCGTATGTTTGAGGGCACGGGTTAGTGTTAGCGTGTGGCTTAGGATTATGGGACGGGTGAGGGGAAGGCTTCGGGGAAGTGTTAGGGTTACGGTTCGGGCTAGGGTTAGGGTTAGGGGATGGGGACGGTTTAGGGTTCAGGTGAGGGTACGACAACGGTTTAGGTGGAGCGTATGTGTTAGCGCACGGGTTAGTGTTAGCGTACGTGTTAGGATTAGGGGACGGGTGAGGGGAAGGCTTCGGGGAAGGGTTAGTGTTTGGGTTAGGGTTCGGGTTAGGGGACGGGGACGGTTTAGGGTCCAGGTGAGTGTACGACAACTGTTTAGGGGTAGTGTACGTGTGAGGGCACGGGTTAGTGTTAGCGTACGGGTTAGGATTAGGGGAAGGGTGAGGGGAAGGCTTCGGGGAAGGTTAAGGTTAAGGTTCGGGCTAGGGTTAGGGTTAGGGGATGGGCACGGTTTAGGGTCCAGGTGAGGGAACGACACTGGTTTAGGGTGAGCGTACGTGTGAAGGCACAGGTTAGTGTTACCATACGGGTTAGGATTAGGGGACGGGTGAGGGGAAGGCTTCGGGGAAGGGTTAGGGTTAGGGTTAGGGTTCGGGCTAGGGTTAGGGTTAGGGGACGGGGACGGTTTAGGGTCCAGGTGAGGGTACGACAACGGTTTAGGGTGAGCGTACGTGTGAGGGCACGGGTTAGTTTTAGCGTACGGGTTAGGATTAGGGTACGGGTGAGGGGAAGGCTTCGGGGAAGGTTTAGGGATAGGGTCGGGCTGGGGTTAGAATTAGGGGATGGGGATGGTTTAGGGTCCAGGTGAGGGTACGACAACGCTTTCAGGGGTGCGTACGTGTGAGGGCACGGGTTAGTGTTAGCGTACGGGTTAGGATTAGGGGACGGGTGAGGGGAAGGCTTCGGGGAAGGGTTAGGTTTAGGGTTCGGGCTAGGGTTAGGGTTAAGGGACGGGGACGGTTTAGGGTCCAGGTAACGGTACGACAACGGTTTAGGGCGGGGGTACGTGTGAGGGCCCGGGTTAGTGTTAGCGTGCGGCTTAGGATTAGGGGACGTGTGAGGGGAAGGCTTCGGGGAACGGTTAGGTTTAGGGTTCGGGCTAGGTTTAAGGTTAGGGGACGGGGACGGTTTAGGTTCCAGGTGAGTGTACGACAACGGTTTAGGGGGAGCGTACGTGTGAGGGCACAGGTTAGTGTTAGCGTACGGGTTAGGATTAGGGGACGGGTGAGGGGAAGGCTTCGGGAAAGGGTTAGGGTTAGGGTTCGGGCTAGGGTTAGGTTTAGGGGACGGGGACGGTTTAGGGTCCAGGTGAGGGTACGACAACTGTTTAGGGGGAGCGTACGTGTGAGCACATGGGTTAGTGTTAGCGTACATTTTAGGATTAGTGGACGGGTGAGGGGAAGGCTTCGGGGAAGGGTTAGGGTTCGAGTTAGGGTTCGGGTTAGGGGACGGGGATGGTTTAGGGTCCAGGTGAGGGTACGACAACGGTTTAGGGGGAGCGTACATGTGAGGGCACGGTGTAGTGTTAGCGTACTGGTTAGGTTTAGGGGACGGGTGAGGGGAAGGCTACGGGGAAGGGTTAGGGTTAGGGTTCGGGCTAAGTTTAGGGTTAGGGAACGGGGACGGTTTAGGGTCCAGGTGAGGGTACGACAACGGTTTAGGGGGAACATACGTGTGAGGGCACGGGTTAGTTTTAGCGTATGGGTTAGGATTAGGGGACGGGTGAGGGGAAGGCTTCGGGGAAGTGTTAGTGTTAGGGTTCGGGCTAGGGTTTGGGTTAGGGGACGGGGACGGTTTAGGGTCCAGGTGAGGGTACGACAACGTTTTAGGGGGAGCGTACCTGTGAGGGCACAGGTTAGTGTTAGCGTACGGTTTAAGATTAGCAGACGGGTGAGGGGAAGGCTTCGGGGAAGGGTTAGATTTAGGGTTCGGGCTAGGGTTAGTGTTAGGGGATCGGGACGGTTTAGGGTCCAGGTGAGGGTACGACAACGGTTTAGACTGAGCGTACGTGTGAGGGCACGGGTTAGTGTTGGCGTAGTGGTTAGGTTTAGGGGACGGGTGAGGGGAAGGCTTTGGGGAAGGGTTAGGGTTAGGGTTTGCGCTAAGGTTAGGGTTAGTGTACGGGGACGGTTTAGGGTCCAGGTTAGGGTTCGACAACGGTTTAGGGGGACGTACGTGTGAGGGCTCGGGTTAGTGTTAGCGTATGGGTTAGGATTAGGGGACGGTTGAGGGGAAAGCTTCGGGGAAGTGTTCGGGTTAGGATTCAGGCTAGGGTTAGGGTTAGGGGACGGGGAGGGTTTAGGGTCCAGGTGAGGGTACGACAACGGTTTAGGGGGAGCGTACGTGTGAGGGCACGGTTTAGTGTTGGCGTACTGGTTAGGTTTAGGGGACGGGTGAGGGGAAGGCTACGGGGAAGGGTTAGGGTTAGGGTTCGGGCTAAGTTTAGGGTTAGGGGACGGGGACGGTTTAGGGTCCAGGTGAGGGTACGACAACAGTTTAGGGGGAGCGTACGTGTGAGGGCACGGGGTAGTGTTAGCGTACGGGTTAGGATTAGGGGATGGGTGAGGGGAAGGCTTCGGGGAAGAGTTAGTGTTAGGGTTTGGGCTAGGGTTACGGTTAGTGGACGGGGACGGTTGAGGGTCGCGGTGAGGGTACGACAACGGTTTAGGGTGAGCGTACGAGTGAGGGCACGGGTTAGTGTTAGCGTACGGGTTAGGATTAGGGGACGGGTGAGTGGAAGGCTTCGGGGAAGTGTTAGGGTTAGGTTTCGGGCTAGGGTTAAGGTTAGGTGACGGGGACGGTTTAGGGTCCAGGTGAGGGTACGACAACGGTTTAGGGGGAGCGTATGTGTGAGGGCACGGGTTATTGTTAGGGTACGGTTTAGAATTAGGGGAACGGTGAGCAAAGGCTTTGGGGAAGGGTTAGCTTTAGGGTTCGGGCTAAGGTTAGGGTTAGGGGACAGGGACGGTTTAGGGTCCAGGAGAGGGTACGACAACGGTTTAGGGGGAACGTACGTTTGAGGGCACGGGTTAGTGTTAGCGTACGGGTTAGGATTTGGGGATGGGTGAGTGGAAGGTTTTGGGGAAGGGTTAGGGTTAGGGTTCGGGCTAGGGTAAGGGTTAGGGGACGGGGATGGTTTATGATCCAGGTGAGGGTACGACAACGGTTTAGGGGGAGCGTACGTGTGAGGGCACAGGTTAGTGTTAGCGTACGGGTTAGGATTAGGGGACGGGTGATTGCAAGGCTTCGGGGAAAGGTTAGGGTTAGGGTTCGGGCTATGGTTAGTGTTAGGGGCCGGGGACCGTTTAGGGCCCAGGTGAGTGTACGACAATGGTTTAGAGGGAGCGTACGCGTGAGGGCACGGGTTAGTGTTAGCGTACGGATTAGGATTAGGGGACGTGTGAGGGGTAGGCTTCAGGGAACGGTTAGGGTTAGGGTTCGGGCTAGGGTTAGGGTTAGGGAACGGGGACGGTTTAATGTCCAGGTGAGGGTTTGACAACGGTTTAGCGGGAGCGTACGTGTGAGGGCACGGGTTAGTGTTAGCGTAAGGGTTAGGATTAGGGTACGGGTGAGGGGAAGGCTTCGGGGAAGGTTTAGGGATAGGGTCGGGCTGGGGTTAGAATTAGGGGATGGGGATGGTTTAGGGTCCAGGTGAGGGTACGACAACGCTTTCAGGGGTGCGTACGTGTGAGGGCACGGGTTAGTGTTAGCGTACGGGTTAGGATTAGGGGACGGGTGAGGGGAAGGCTTCGGGGAAGGGTTAGGTTTAGGGTTCTGGCTAGGGTTAGGGTTAGGTGATGGGGATGGTTTAGGGTCCAGGTGAGGGTACGACAACAGTTGAGGTTGAGCGTACGTGTGAGGGCACGGGTTAGTGTTAGCGTACTGGTTAGGATTAGGGGACGGGTGAGGGGAAGGCTTCGGGGAAGGTTTAGGGTTAGGGTTCGGGCTAGGGTTAGGGTTAGGGGACGGGGATGGTTTAGGGTCCAGGTGAGTGTACGACAACGGTTTAGGGTGAGCGTACGTGTGAGGACACTGGTTAGTGTTAGCGTACCGGTTACGATTAGGGGACAGGAGAGGGGAAGGCTTCGGGTAAGGGTTAGGGTTAGGGTTCGGGCTAGGGTTAGGGTTACGGGACGGGGACGGTTTAGGGTCCAGGTGGGGGTACGACAACGTTTTAGGGGGAGCGTACGTGTGAGGGCACGGGTTAGTGTTAGCGTACGGGTTAGGATTTGGGGACGGGTGAGGGGAAGGCTTTGGGGAAGGTTTAGGGTTCGGGTCCGGGTTAGGGTTAGGGTTAGGGGACAGGGACGCTTTAGTGTCCAGGTGAGGGTACGACAACGGTTCGGGAGAGCGTACGTGTGAGGGCACGGGTTAGTGTTAGCATACGGGTTAGGATTAGGGGACGGATGAGGGGAAGTTTTCGGGAAAGGGTTAGGGTTAGGGTTCGGGCTAGGGTTAGGGTTAGGGGACGGGGACGGTTTAGGGTTCAGGTGAGGGTACGACAATGGTTTAGGGGGAGCGTACGTGTGAGGGCACGGGTTAGTGTTAGCGTACGGGTTAGGATTAGGGGACGGGTGAGGGGAAGGCTTCGGGGAAGGTTTACGGTTAGCGTTCGGGCTAGGGTTAGGGTTAGGGGACGGGGACTGTTTAGGATCCAGGTGAGGGTACGACAACGTTTTAGGGGGAGCGTACGTGTGAGAGCATGGGTTAGTGTTAGCGTACGGGTTAGGATTAGGCGATGTGTGAGGGGAAGGCTTCGGGGAAGGGTTAGGGTTAGGGTTCGGGCTAGGGTTAGGGTTAGGGGATGGGGACGGTTTAGGGTCCAGGTGAGGGTACGACAACGTTTTCGGGGGAGCGTACGTGTGAGGGCACGGGTTAGTGTTAGCGTACGGGTTAGGATTAGGGGACGGGTGAGGGGAAGGCTTCGGGGAAGTGTTAGGGTTACGGTTCGGGCTAGGGTTAGGGTTAGGGGATGGGGACGGTTTAGGGTTCAGGTGAGGGTACGACAACGGTTTAGGTGGAGCGTATGTGTTAGCGCACGGGTTAGTGTTAGCGTACGTGTTAGGATTAGGGGACGGGTGAGGGGAAGGCTTCGGGGAAGGGTTAGTGTTTGGGTTAGGGTTCGGGTTAGGGGACGGGGACGGTTTAGGGTCCAGGTGAGTGTACGACAACTGTTTAGGGGTAGCGTACGTGTGAGGGCACGGGTTAGTGTTAGCGTACGGTTTAGGATTAGGGGAAGGGTGAGGGGAAGGCTTCGGCTAAGGTTAAGGTTAAGGTTCGGGCTAGGGTTAGGGTTAGGGGATGGGCACGGTTTAGTGTCCAGGTGAGGGAACGACACTGGTTTAGGGTGAGCGTACGTGTGAATGCACAGGTTAGTGTTACCATACGGGTTAGGATTAGGGGACGGGTGAGGGGAAGGCTTCGGGGAAGGGTTAGGGTTAGGGTTAGGGTTCGGGCTAGGGTTAGGGTTAGGGGACGGGGACGGTTTAGGGTCCAGGTGAGGGTACGACAACGGTTTAGGGTGAGCGTACGTGTGAGGGCACGGGTTAGTTTTAGCGTACGGGTTAGGATTAGGGGACGGGTGACGGGAAGGCTTCGGGGCAGGGTTAGTGTTAGGGTTCGGGCTAGGGTTAGGTTTAGGGGACGGGGACGGT
This sequence comes from Orcinus orca, assembly GCF_937001465.1. Lineage (NCBI taxonomy): Eukaryota > Metazoa > Chordata > Mammalia > Artiodactyla > Delphinidae > Orcinus > Orcinus orca. The sequence continues at coordinate 2,323,555 of NC_064565.1, read as the reverse complement.
TTAGGGTCCAGGTGAGGGTACGAAAATGGTTTAGGGTGAGCGTACGTGTTAGCGCATGGGTTAGTGTTAGCGTATGGGTTAGGATTAGGGGACGGGTGAGGGGACAGCTTCGGTGAAGGGTTAGGGTTACGGTTCGGTCTAGGGGTCGGGTTAGGGGTCGGGGACGGTTTAGGGTCCAGGTGAGGGAACGACAACGGTTTAGGGTGAGCGTACGTGTGAGGGCACGGGTTAGTGTTAGCGTACGGGTTAGGATTAGGGTACGGGTGAGGGGAAGGCTTCGGGGAAGGTTTAGGGATAGGGTCGGGCTGGGGTTAGAATTAGGGGATGGGGATGGTTTAAGGTCCAGGTGAGGGTACGACAACGCTTTCAGGGGTGCGTACATGTGAGGGCACGGGTTAGTGTTAGCGTACGGGTTAGGATTAGGGGACGGGTGAGGGGAAGGCTTCGGGGAAGGGTTAGGTTTAGGGTTCTGGCTAGGGTTAGGGTTAGGTGATGGGGATGGTTTAGGGTCCAGGTGAGGGTACGACAACAGTTGAGGTTGAGCGTACGTGTGAGGGCACGGGTTAGTGTTAGCGTACTGGTTAGGATTAGGGGACGGGTGAGGGGAAGGCTTCGGGGAAGGGTTAGGTTTAGGGTTCTGGCTAGGGTTAGGGTTGGGGGACGGGGACAGTTTAGGGTCCAGGTGAGGGTACGACAAAGGTTTAGGGGGAGCGTACGTGTGAGGGCACGGGTTAGTGTTAGCGTACGGGTTAGGATTAGGGGACAGTTGAGGGGAAGGCTTCGGGGAAGGGTTAGGGTTAGGGTTCGGGCTAGGGTAAGGGTTAGGGGATGGGGACGGTTTAGGGTCCATGTGAGGGTACGACAACGGTTTAGGGGGAGCGTACGTGTGAGGGCACGTTTTAGTTTTAGCGTACGGCTTAGGATTAGGGGTCGGGTGAGGGGAAGGCTTCGGGAAAATGTTAGTGTTAGGATTCGGGCTAGGGGTAGGTTTAGGGTTTGGGGACGGTTTAGGGTCCAGGTGAGGGTACGACAACGGTTTAGGGGGAGCGTACGTGTGAGGGCACAGGTTAGTGTTAGCGTACGGGTTAGGATTAGGGGACGGGTGAGTGCAAGGCTTCGGGGAAAATTTAGGGTTAGGGTTCGGGCTAGGGTTAGTGTTAGGGGACGGGGACCGTTTAGGGCCCAGGTGAGGGTACGACAATGGTTTAGGGGGAGCGTACGCGTGAGGGCACGGGTTAGTGTTAGCGTACGGATTAGGATTAGGGGACGTGTGAAGGGTAGGCTTCGGGGAACGGTTAGGGTTAGGGTTCGGGCTAGGGTTAGGGTTAGGGAACGGGGACGGTTTAATGTCCAGGTGAGGGTATGACAACGGTTTAGCGGGAGCGTACGTGTGAGGGCACGGGTTAGTGTTAGCGTAAGGGTTAGCATTAGGGGACGGGTGAGGGGAAGGCTTCGGGGAAGGGTTAGGGTTAGGGTTCGGGCTAAGGTTAGGGTTAGGGGCCGGGGACGGTTTAGGGTCCATGTGAGGGTACGATAACGGTTTAGGGGGAGCGTACGTGTGAGGGCACGGGTTAGTATTAGCGTACGGCTTAGGATTAGGGGACGGGTGAGGGGAAGGGTTAGGTTTAGGTTTCGGGCTAGGGTTAGGGTTAGGGGACGAGGACGGTTTAAGGTCCAGGTGAGGGTACGACAACGGTTCAGGGCGAGCGTAGGTGTGAGGTTAGAGGTTAGTGTTAGCGTACGTGTTAGGATTAGGGGACGGGTGAGGGGAAGGCTTCGGGGAAGTGTTAGGGTTAGGGTTCTGGTTAGAGTTCGGGTTAGGGAACGGGGACGGTTTAGAGTCTAGGTGAGGGTACGACAACGGTTTAGGGGGAGCGTACGTGTGAGGGCACGGTTTAGTGTTAGCGTATGTGTTAGGATTAGGGGACGGGTGAGGGGAAGGCTTCGGGGAAGGGTTAGGGCTAGGGTTCTGGCTAAGGTAAGGGTTAGGGGACGGGGACAGTTTAGGGTCCAGGTGAGGGTAAGACAACGATTTAGGGGGAGCGTATGTTTGAGGGCACGGGTTAGTGTTAGCGTGTGGCTTAGGATTATGGGACGGGTGAGGGGAAGGCTTCGGGGAAGTGTTAGGGTTACGGTTCGGGCTAGGGTTAGGGTTAGGGGATGGGGACTGTTTAGGGTTTAGGTGAGGGTACGACAACGGTTTAGGTGGAGCGTATGTGTTAGCGCACGGGTTAGTGTTAGCGTACGTGTTAGGATTAGGGGACGGGTGAGGGGAAGGCTTCGGGGAAGGGTTAGTGTTTGGGTTAGGGTTCGGGTTAGGGGACGGGGACGGTTTAGGGTCCAGGTGAGTGTACGACAACTGTTTAGGGGTAGCGTACGTGTGAGGGCACGGGTTAGTGTTAGCGTACGGGTTAGGATTAGGGGAAGGGTGAGGGGAAGGCTTCGGGGAAGGTTAAGGTTAAGGTTCGGGCTAGGGTTAGGGTTAGGGGATGGGCACGGTTTAGGGTCCAGGTGAGGGAACGACACTGGTTTAGGGTGAGCGTACGTGTGAAGGCACAGGTTAGTGTTACCATACGGGTTAGGATTAGGGGACGGGTGAGGGGAAGGCTTCGGGGAAGGGTTAGGGTTAGGGTTAGGGTTCGGGCTAGGGTTAGGGTTAGGGGACGGGGACGGTTTAGGGTCCAGGTGAGGGTACGACAACGGTTTAGGGTGAGCGTACGTGTGAGGGCACGGGTTAGTTTTAGCGTACGGGTTAGGATTAGGGGACGGGTGACGGGAAGGCTTCGGGGCAGGGTTAGTGTTAGGGTTCGGGCTAGGGTTAGGTTTAGGGGACGGGGACGGTTTAGGGTCCAGGTGAGGGTACGAAAATGGTTTAGGGTGAGCGTACGTGTTAGCGCATGGGTTAGTGTTAGCGTATGGGTTAGGATTAGGGGACGGGTGAGGGGACAGCTTCGGTGAAGGGTTAGGGTTACGGTTCGGTCTAGGGGTCGGGTTAGGGGTCGGGGACGGTTTAGGGTCCAGGTGAGGGAACGACAACGGTTTAGGGTGAGCGTACGTGTGAGGGCACGGGTTAGTGTTAGCGTACGGGTTAGGATTAGGGTACGGGTGAGGGGAAGGGTTCGGGGAAGGTTTAGGGATAGGGTCGGGCTGGGGTTAGAATTAGGGGATGGGGATGGTTTAGGGTCCAGGTGAGGGTACGACAACGCTTTCAGGGGTGCGTACGTGTGAGGGCATGGGTTAGTGTTAGCGTACGGGTTAGGATTAGGGGACGGGTGAGGGGAAGGCTTCGGGGAAGGGTTAGGTTTAGGGTTCTGGCTAGGGTTAGGGTTAGGTGATGGGGATGGTTTAGGGTCCAGGTGAGGGTACGACAACAGTTGAGGTTGAGCGTACGTGTGAGGGCACGGGTTAGTGTTAGCGTACTGGTTAGGATTAGGGGACGGGTGAGGGGAAGGCTTCGGGGAAGGTTTAGGGTTAGGGTTCGGGCTAGGGTTAGGGTTAGGGGACGGGGATGGTTTAGGGTCCAGGTGAGTGTACGACAACGGTTTAGGGTGAGCGTACGTGTGAGGACACTGGTTAGTGTTAGCGTACCGGTTACGATTAGGGGACGGGAGAGGGGAAGGCTTCGGGTAAGGGTTAGGGTTAGGGTTCGGGCTAGGGTTAGGGTTACGGGACGGGGACGGTTTAGGGTCCAGGTGGGGGTACGACAACGTTTTAGGGGGAGCGTACGTGTGAGGGCACGGGTTAGTGTTAGCGTACGGGTTAGGATTTGGGGACGGGTGAGGGGAAGGCTTTGGGGAAGGTTTAGGGTTCGGGTCCGGGTTAGGGTTAGGGTTAGGGGACAGGGACGCTTTAGTGTCCAGGTGAGGGTACGACAACGGTTCGGGAGAGCGTACGTGTGAGGGCACGGGTTAGTGTTAGCGTACGGGTTAGGATTAGGGGACGGATGAGGGGAAGTTTTCGGGAAAGGGTTAGGGTTAGGGTTCGGGCTAGGGTTAGGGTTAGGGGACGGGGACGGTTTAGGGTTCAGGTGAGGGTACGACAATGGTTTAGGGGGAGCGTACGTGTGAGGGCACGGGTTAGTGTTAGCGTACGGGTTAGGATTAGGGGACGGGTGAGGGGAAGGCTTCGGGGAAGGTTTACGGTTAGCGTTCGGGCTAGGGTTAGGGTTAGGGGACGGGGACTGTTTAGGATCCAGGTGAGGGTACAACAACGTTTTAGGGGGAGCGTATGTGTGAGAGCATGGGTTAGTGTTAGCGTACGGGTTAGGATTAGGCGATGTGTGAGGGGAAGGCTTCGGGGAAGGGTTAGGGTTAGGGTTCGGGCTAGGGTTAGGGTTAGGGGACGGGGACGGTTTAGGGTCCAGGTGAGGGTACGACAACGTTTTCGGGGGAGCGTACGTGTGAGGGCACGGGTTAGTGTTAGCGTACGGGTTAGGATTAGGGGACGGGTGAGGGGAAGGCTTCGCGGAAGGGTTAGGGTTAGGGTTCGGACTAGGGTTAGGTTTAGGGGATGGGGACCGTTTAGGGTCCAGGTGAGGGTACGACAATTGTTTAGGGGTAGCGTACGTGTGAGGGCACGGGTTAGTGTTAGCGTACAGGTTAGGATTAGGGGACGGGTGAGGGGAAAGCTTCGGGGAAGTGTTAGGGTTAGGGTTCGGGCTAGGGTTAGGTTAGGGGACGGGGACGGTTTAGGGTCCAGGTGAGGATACGACAATGGTTTAGGGGGAGTGTACGTGTGAGGGCAGGGGTTAGTGTTAGCGTACGGGTTAGGATTAGGGGACGGGTGATGGGAAGGCTTCGGGGAAGGGTTAGGTTTAGGTTTCTGGCTAGGGTTAGGGTTGGGGGACGGGGACAGTTTAGGGTCCAGGTGAGGGTACGACAAAGGTTTAGGGGGAGCGTACGTGTGAGGGCACGGGTTAGTGTTAGCGTACGGGTTAGGATTAGGGGACAGTTGAGGGGAAGGCTTCGGGGAAGGGTTAGGGTTAGGGTTCGGGCTAGGGTAAGGGTTAGGGGATGGGGACGGTTTAGGGTCCATGTGAGGGTACGACAACGGTTTAGGGGGAGCGTACGTGTGAGGGCACGTTTTAGTTTTAGCGTACGGCTTAGGATTAGGGGTCGGGTGAGGGGAAGGCTTCGGGAAAATGTTAGTGTTAGGATTCGGGCTAGGGGTAGGTTTAGGGTTTGGGGACGGTTTAGGGTCCAGGTGAGGGTACGACAACAGTTTAGGGGGAGCGTACGTGTGAGGGCACAGGTTAGTGTTAGCGTACGGGTTAGGATTAGGGAACGGGTGAGTGCAAGGCTTCGGGGAAAATTTAGGGTTAGGGTTCGGGCTAGGGTTAGTGTTAGGGGACGGGGACCGTTTAGGGCCCAGGTGAGGGTACGACAATGGTTTAGGGGGAGCGTACGCGTGAGGGCACGGGTTAGTGTTAGCGTACGGATTAGGATTAGGGGACGTGTGAGGGGTAGGCTTCGGGGAACGGTTAGGGTTAGGGTTCGGGCTAGGGTTAGGGTTAGGGAACGGGGACGGTTTAATGTCCAGGTGAGGGTATGACAACGGTTTAGCGGGAGCGTACGTGTGAGGGCACGGGTTAGTGTTAGCGTAAGGGTTAGCATTAGGGGACGGGTGAGGGGAAGGCTTCGGGGAAGGGTTAGGGTTAGGGTTCGGGCTAAGGTTAGGGTTACGGGACGGGGACGGTTTAGGGTCCATTTGAGGGTACGATAACGGTTTAGGGGGAGCGTACGTGTGAGGGCACGGGTTAGTATTAGCGTACGGCTTAGGATTAGGGGACGGGTGAGGGGAAGGGTTAGGTTTAGGTTTCGGGCTAGGGTTAGGGTTAGGGGACGAGGACGGTTTAAGGTCCAGGTGAGGGTACGACAACGGTTCAGGGCGAGCGTAGGTGTGAGGTTAGAGGTTAGTGTTAGCGTACGTGTTAGGATTAGGGGACGGGTGAGGGGAAGGCTTCGGGGAAGTGTTAGGGTTAGGGTTCTGGTTAGAGTTCGGGTTAGGGAACGGGGACGGTTTAGGGTCTAGGTGAGGGTACGACAACGGTTTAGGGGGAGCGTACGTGTGAGGGCACGGTTTAGTGTTAGCGTATGTGTTAGGATTAGGGGACGGGTGAGGGGAAGGCTTCGGGGAAGGGTTAGGGTTAGGGTTCTGGCTAGGGTAAGGGTTAGGGGACGGGGACAGTTTAGGGTCCAGGTGAGGGTAAGACAACGATTTAGGGGGAGCGTATGTTTGAGGGCACGGGTTAGTGTTAGCGTGTGGCTTAGGATTATGGGACGGGTGAGGGGAAGGCTTCGGGGAAGTGTTAGGGTTACGGTTCGGGCTAGGGTCAGGGTTAGGGGATGGGGACGGTTTAGGGTTCAGGTGAGGGTACGACAACGGTTTAGGTGGAGCGTATGTGTTAGCGCACGGGTTAGTGTTAGCGTACGTGTTAGGATTAGGGGACGGGTGAGGGGAAGGCTTCGGGGAAGGGTTAGTGTTTGGGTTAGGGTTCGGGTTAGGGAACGGGGACGCTTTAGGGTCCAGGTGAGTGTACGACAACTGTTTAGGGGTAGCGTACGTGTGAGGGCACGGGTTAGTGTTAGCGTACGGGTTAGGATTAGGGGAAGGGTGAGGGGAAGGCTTCGGGGAAGGTTAAGGTTAAGGTTCGGGCTAGGGTTAGGGTTAGGGGATGGGCACGGTTTAGGGTCCAGGTGAGGGAACGACACTGGTTTAGGGTGAGCGTACGTGTGAAGGCACAGGTTAGTGTTACCATACGGGTTAGGATTAGGGGACGGGTGAGGGGAAGGCTTCGGGGAAGGGTTAGGGTTAGGGTTAGGGTTCGGGCTAGGGTTAGGGTTAGGGGACGGGGACGGTTTAGGGTCCAGGTGAGGGTACGACAACGGTTTAGGGTGAGTGTACGTGTGAGGGCACGGGTTAGTTTTAGCGTACGGGTTAGGATTAGGGGACGGGTGACGGGAAGGCTTCGGGGCAGGGTTAGTGTTAGGGTTCGGGCTAGGGTTAGGTTTAGGGGACGGGGACGGTTTAGGGTCCAGGTGAGGGTACGAAAATGGTTTAGGGTGAGCGTACGTGTTAGCGCATGGGTTAGTGTTAGCGTATGGGTTAGGATTAGGGGACGGGTGAGGGGACAGCTTCGGTGAAGGGTTAGGGTTACGGTTCGGTCTAGGGGTCGGGTTAGGGGTCGGGGACGGTTTAGGGTCCAGGTGAGGGAACGACAACTGTTTAGGGTGAGCGTACGTGTGAGGGCACGGGTTAGTGTTAGCGTACGGGTTAGGATTAGGGGACGGGTGAGGGGAAGGCTTCGGGGAAGGTTTAGGGATAGGGTCGGGCTGGGGTTAGAATTAGGGGATGGGGATGGTTTAGGGTCCAGGTGAGGGTACGACAACGCTTTCAGGGGTGCGTACGTGTGAGGGCACGGGTTAGTGTTAGCGTACGGGTTAGGATTAGGGGACGGGTGAGGGGAAGGCTTCGGGGAAGGGTTAGGTTTAGGGTTCTGGCTAGGGTTAGGGTTAGGTGATGGGGATGGTTTAGGGTCCAGGTGAGTGTACGACAACGGTTTAGGGTGAGCGTACGTGTGAGGACACTGGTTAGTGTTAGCGTACCGGTTACGATTAGGGGACGGGAGAGGGGAAGGCTTCGGGTAAGGGTTAGGGTTAGGGTTCGGGCTAGGGTTAGGGTTACGGGACGGGGACGGTTTAGGGTCCAGGTGGGGGTACGACAACGTTTTAGGGGGAGCGTACGTGTGAGGGCACGGGTTAGTGTTAGCGTACGGGTTAGGATTTGGGGACGGGTGAGGGGAAGGCTTTGGGGAAGGTTTAGGGATCGGGTCCGGGTTAGGGTTAGGGTTAGGGGACAGGGACGCTTTAGTGTCCAGGTGAGGGTACGACAACGGTTCGGGAGAGCGTACGTGTGAGGGTACGGGTTAGTGTTAGCGTATGGGTTAGGATTAGGGGACGGTTGACGGGAAGGCTTCGGGGAAGTGTTCGGGTTAGGATTCAGGCTTCGGTTAGGGTTAGGGGACGGGGAGGGTTTAGGGTCCAGGTGAGGGTACGACAACGGTTTAGGGGGAGTGTACATGTGAGGGCACGGTTTAGTGTTGGCGTACTGGTTAGGTTTAGGGGACGGGTGAGGGGAAGGCTACGGGGAAGTGTTAGGGTTAGGGTTCAGGCTAAGTTTAGGGTTAGGGAACGGGGACGGTTTAGGGTCCAGGTGAGGGTACGACAACGGTTTAGGGGGAACGTACGTGTGAGGGCACAGGTTAGTTTTAGCGTATGGGTTAGGATTAGGGGACGGGTGAGGGGAAGGCTTCGGGGAAGGGTTAGATTTAGGGTTCGGGCTAGGGTTAGTGTTAGGGGATCGGGACGGTTTAGGGTCCAGGTGAGGGTACGACAACGGTTTAGACTGAGCGTACGTGTGAGGGCACGGGTTAGTGTTGGCGTACTGGTTAGGTTTAGGGGACGGGTGAGGGGAAGGCTTCGGGGAAGGGTTAGGGTTAGGGTTTGCGCTAAGGTTAGGGTTAGTGGACGGGGACGGTTTAGGGTCCAGGTTAGGGTTCGACAACGGTTTAGGGGGACGTACGTGTGAGGGCTCGGGTTAGTGTTAGCATATGGGTTAGGATTAGGGGACGGTTGAGGGGAAGGCTTCGGGGAAGTGTTCGGGTTAGGATTCAGGCTAGGGTTAGGGTTAGGGGATGGGGAGGGTTTAGGTTCCAGGTGAGGGTACGACAACGGTTTAGGGGGAGCGTACGTGTGAGGGCACGGTTTAGTGTTGGCGTACTGGTTAGGTTTAGGGGACGGGTGAGGGGAAGGCTACGGGGAAGGGTTAGGGTTAGGGTTCGGGCTAAGTTTAGGGTTAGGGGACGGGGACGGTTTAGGGTCCAGGTGAGGGTACGACAACAGTTTAGGGGGAGCGTATGTGTGAGGGCACGGGGTAGTGTTAGCGTACGGGTTAGGATTAGGGGATGGGTGAGGGGAAGGCTTCGGGGAAGGGTTGGGGTTAGGGTTCGGGCTAGGGTTACGGTTAGGGGACGGGGACGGTTGAGGGTCGCGGTGAGGGTACGACAACGGTTTAGGGTGAGCGTACGAGTGAGGGCACGGGTTAGTGTTAGCGTACGGGTTAGGATTAGGGGACGGGTGAGTGGAAGGCTTCGGGGAAGTGTTAGGTTTAGGTTTCGGGCTAGGGTTAAGGTTAGGTGACGGGGACGGTTTAGGGTCCAGGTGAGGGTACGACAACGGTTTAGGGGGAGCGTATGTGTGAGGGCACGGGTTATTGTTAGGGTACGGTTTAGAATTAGGGGAACGGTGAGCAAAGGCTTTGGGGAAGGGTTAGCGTTAGGGTTCGGGCTAAGGTTAGGGTTAGGGGACAGGGACGGTTTAGGGTCCAGGAGAGGGTACGACAACGGTTTAGGGGGAACGTACGTTTGAGGGCACGGGTTAGTGTTAGCGTACGGGTTAGGATTTGGGGATGGGTGAGTGGAAGGTTTCGGGGAAGGGTTAGGGTTAGGGTTCGGGCTAGGGTAAGGGTTAGGGGACGGGGATGGTTTATGATCCAGGTGAGGGTACGACAACGGTTTAGGGGGAGCGTACGTGTGAGGGCACAGGTTAGTGTTAGCGTACGGGTTAGGATTAGGGGACGGGTGATTGCAAGGCTTCGGGGAAAGGTTAGGGTTAGGGTTCGGGCTATGGTTAGTGTTAGGGGCCGGGGACCGTTTAGGGCCCAGGTGAGTGTACGACAATGGTTTAGAGGGAGCGTACGCGTGAGGGCACGTGTTAGTTTTAGCGTACGGCTTAGGATTAGGGGACGGATGAGGGGAAGGCTTCGGGGAAGTGTTAGGTTTAGGGTTCGGGCAAGAGTTTGGGTTAGGGGACGGGGATGGTTTAGGGTCCAGGTGAGTGTACGACAACGGTTTCGGGTGAGCGTACTGTGAGGGCACGGGTTAGTGTTAGCGTACGGGTTAGGATTAGGGGACGGGTGAGGGGAATGCTTCGGGGAAGCTTTAGGGATAGGGTTCGGGCTAGGGTTAGGGTTAGGGGACGGGGACGTTTTAGCGTCCAGGTGAGGGTACGACAACTTTTTAGGGGGAGCGTACGTGTGAGTTCACAGGTTAGTGTTAGCGTACGGGTTAAGATTAGGAGACGGGTGAGGGGAAGGCTTCGGGGAAGGGTTAGATTTAGGGTTCGGGCTAGGGTTAGGGTTAGGGGATGGGGACGGTTTAGGGTCCAGGTGAGGGTACGACAACGGTTTAGACTGAGCGTACGTGTGAGGGCACGGGTTAGTGCTGGCGTACTGGTTAGGTTTAGGGGACGGGTGAGGGGAAGGCTTCGGGGAAGGGTTAGGGTTAGGGTTCAGGCTAAGGTTAGGGTTAGGGGGAGGGGACGGTTTAGGGTCCAGGTGAGGGTTCGACAACGGTTTAGGGGGACGTACATGTGAGGGCACGGGTTAGTGTTAGCGTACGGGTTAGGATTAGGGGACGGTTGAGGGGAAGGCTTCGGGGAAGTGTTAGGGTTAGGGTTCGGGCTAGGGTTAGGGTTAGGGGACGGGGACGGTTTAGGGTCCAGGTGAGGGTACGACAACGGTTTAGGGGGAGCGTACGTGTGAGGGCACGTGTTAGTGTTAGCGTACGGGTTAGGATTAGGGGACGGGTGAGGGGAAAGATTCGGGGAAGAGTTAGGGTTAGTGTTCGGGCTAGGGTTAGGGTTAGGGGACGGGGACAGTTTAGGGTCCAGGTGAGGGTATGACAACGGATTAAGGGGAGCGTACGTTTGAGGGCACGGGTTAGTGTTAGCGTACGGGTTAGAATTAGGGTACGGGTGAGGGGAAGGCTTCGGGGAAGGGTTAGGGTTAGGGTTCGGGCTAGGGTTAAGGTTAGGGGACGGGGACGGTTTAGGGTCCAGGTGAGTGTACGACAACGGTTTAGGGGGAGCGTACGTGTGAGGACACAGGTTCGTGTTAGCGTACTGGTTAGGATTAGGGGACTGGTGTGGGGAAGGCTTCAGGAAGGGTTAGGGTTCGGGTTAGGGTTCGGGTTAGGGGACTGGGATGGTTTAGGGTCCAGGTGAGGGTACGACAATGGTTTAAGGTGAGCGTACGTGTTTGCGCACGGGTTAGTGTTAGCGTACGTGTTAGGATTAGGGGACGGCTGAGGGGAAAGCTTCGGTGAAGGTTTAGGGTTACGTTTCGGGCTAGGGTTAGGGTTTGGGGATGGGGACGGTTTAGGGTCCAGGTGATGGTACGACAACGGTTTAGACTGAGCGTACGTGTGAGGGCACGGTTTAGTGTTGACGTACGGGTTAGGATTAGGGGACGGGTGAGGGGAAGGCTTCGGAGAAGGGTTAGGGTTCGGGTTAGGGTTCGGGTTAGGGGACGGGGACGGTTTAGGGTCCAGGTGAGGGTACGACAACGGTTTAGGGGGAGCGTACATGTGAGGGCACGGTTTAGTGTTAGCGTACGGGTTAGGATTAGGGGAACGGTGAGGGGAAGGCTTCGGGGAAGTGTTCGGGTTAGGATTCGGGCTAGGGTTAGGGTTAGGGGACGGGGAGGATTTATGGTCCAGGTGAGTGTACGACAACGGTTTAGGGGGAGCGTACGTGTGAGGGCACAGGTTAGTGTTAGCGTACGGGTTAGGATTAGGGGACGGGTGAGTGCAAGGCTTCGGGGAAGGGTTAGGGTTAGTGTTCGGGCTAGCGTTAGTGTTAGGGGACGGGGACGTTTTAGAGTCCAGGTGAGGGTACGACAGCGGTTTAGGGGGAGCGTACGAGTGAGGGCATGGGTTACTGTTAGCGTACGGGTTAGGATTAGGGGACGGGTTAGGGGAAGGCTTCGGGGAAGGGTTAGGTTTAGGGTTCGGGCTAGGGTTAGGGTTAGGTGACGGGGACGGTTTAGGGTCCAGGTGAGGGTACGACAACGGTTTAGGGGGAGTGTATGTGTGAGGGCACGGGTTATTGTTAGGGTACTGTTTAGAATTAGGGGAACGGTGAGCTAAGGCTTTGGGGAAGGGTTAGGGATAGGGTTCGGGCTAAGGTTAGGGTTATGGGACAGGGACAGTTTAGGGTCCATGAGAGGGTACGACAACGGTTTAGGGGGAACGTACGTTTGAGGGCACAGGTTAGTGTTAGCGTACGGGTTAGGATTAGGGGACGGGTGAGTGCAAGGTTTCGGGGAAGGGTTAGGGTTAGGATTCGGGCTAGGGTTAGGGTTAGGGGACGGGGACGGTTTAGGGTCCAGGTGAGGGTAAGACAACGATTTAGGAGGAGCGTACGTGTGAGGGCACGTGTTAGTTTTAGCGTACGGCTTAGGATTAGGGGACGGATGAGGGGAGGCCTTCGGGGATGGGTTAGGGTTAGGGTTCGGCTAGGGTTAGGGTTAGGTTTCGGGGACGGTTTAGGGTGCAGGTGAGGGTACGACAACGGTTTAGGGGGAGCGTACGTGTGAGGGCACGGGTTAGTGTTAGCGTACGTTTTAGGATTAGGGGACGGGTGAGGGGAAGGCTTCGGGGAAGGTTTACGGTTAGCGTTCGGGCTAGGGTTAGGGTTAGGGGACGGGGACGGTTTAGGGTCCCAGTGAGGGTACGACAACTGTTTAGGGTGAGCGTACGAGTGAGGGCACGGGTAAGTTTTAGCGTACGGGTTAGGATTAGGGGACGGGTGAGGGGAAGGCTTCGGGGAGCGTTAGGGTTAGGGTTCGGGCTAGGGTTAGGGTTAGGGGACGGGGACGGTTTAGGGTCGTGGAGAGTGTACGACAACGTTTTCGGGGGAGCGTACGTGTGAGGGCACGGGTTAGTGTTAGCGTACGGGTTAGGATTAGGGGACGGGTGAGGGGAAGGCTTCGCCGAAGGGTTAGGTTTAGGGTTCGGAATAGGGTTAGGGTTAGGGGACGTGGACCGTTTATGGTGCAGGTGAGGGTACGACAATGGTTTAGGGGGAGCGTATGTGTGAGGGCACGGGTTAGTATTAGCGTACGGGTTAGGATTAGGGGACGTGTGAGGAGTAGGCTTCGGGGAAGGGTTAGTGTTAGGGTTCGGGCTAGGGTTAGGGTTAGGGGATGGGGATGGTTTAGGGTCTAGGTGAGGGTACGACAATGGTTTTGGGGGAGCGTACGTGTGAGGGCATGGGTTAGTGTTAGGGTACGGGTTAGGATTAGGGGACGGGTGAGGGGAAGGGTTCGGGGAAGGGTTACGCTTAGGGTTCGGTCTAGGGTTAGGGTTAGGGGACAGTGACGGTTTAGGGTCCAGTTGAGAGTACGACAATGGTTTAGGTGGAGCGTACGTGTGAGAGCACGGGTTAGTGTTAGCGTAGGGGTTAGGATTAGGGGACGGATGAGGGGAAGGCTTCGGGGAATAGTTAGGGTTATGGTTCGGGCTAGGGTTAGGGTTAGGGGACGGGGACGGTTTAGGGTCCACGTGAGTGTACGACAACGGTTTAGGGGGAGCGTACGAGTGACGGCATGGGTTAGTGTTAGCGTACGGGTTAGGATTTGGGGACCGGTGTGGGGAAGGCTTCGGGGAAGGGTTAGGGTTAGGGTTCGGGCTAGGGTTAGGGTTAGGGGACGGGGAGGATTTAGGGTCCAGGTGAGTGTACGACAACGGTTTAGGGTGAGCGTACATGTGAGGGCAGCGGTTAGTGTTAGCGTATGTGTTAGGATTAGGGGACGTGTGAGGGGAATGCTTCGGGGAAGGTTTAGGGATAGGGTTCGGGCTAGGGTTAGGGTTAGGGGACGGGGACGGTTTAGGGTCCAGTTGAGGGTACGACAACGTTTTAGGGGGAGCGTACGTGTGATGGCATGGTTTAGTGTTGGCGTACGGGTTAGGATTAGGGGACGGGTGAGGGGAAGGCTTCGGGGAAGGGTTAGATTTATGGTTCGGGCTAGGGTTAGGGTTAGGGGATGGGGACGGTTTAGGGTCCAGGTGAGGGTACGACAACGTTTTAGACTGAGCGTACGTGTGAGGGCACGGTTTAGTGTTGGCGTACGGGCTAGGATTAGGGGACGGGTGAGGGGAAGGCTTCGGGGAAGTGTTAGATTTAGGGTTCAGGCTAGGGTTAGGGTTAGGGGATGGGGATGGTTTAGGGTCCAGGTGAGGTACGACAACGGTTTAGACTGAGCGTACGTCTGAGAGCACGGGTTAGTGTTGGCGTACTGGTTAGGTTTAGGGGAAGGGTGAGGGGAAGCCTACGGGGAAGGGTTAGGGTTAGGGTTCGGGGTAAGCTTAGGGTTAGGGGACGGGGACGGTTTAGGGTCCAGGTGAGGGTACGACAACGTATTAGGGGGAGCGTACGTTTGAGGGCACGGGTTAGTGTTAGCGAACGGGTTAGGATTAGGGGACGGGTGACGGGAAGGCTTCGGGGAAGGGTTACGCTTAGGGTTCGGGCTAGGGTTAGGGTTAGGGGACAGGGACGTTTTAGGGTCCAGCTGAGAGTACGACAACGGTTTAGGAGAAGCGTACGTGTGAGGGCACGGGTTAGTGTTAGCGTACGGGTTAGGATTAAGGGACGGGTGAGGGGAAGGCTTTGGGGAATAGTTAGGGTTAGGGTTCGTGCTAGGGTTAGGGTTAGGGGACGGGGACGGTTTAGGGTCCAACTGAGGGTACGACAATGGTTTAGGGGGAGCGTACGAGTGACGGCATGGGTTAGTGTTAGCGTACGGGTTAGGATTAGGGGACGGGTGAGGGGAAGGCGTCGGGGAAGGGTTAGGGTTAGGGTTCGGGCTAGCGTTAGGGTTAGGGGACAGGGACGGTTTAGGGTCCAGGAGAGGGTACGATAACGGTTTGGGGGAACGTACGTTTGAGGGCACGGGTTAGTGTTAGCGTACGGGTTAGGATAAGGGGACGGGTGAGGGGAGGGCTTCGGGGAAGTGTTAGGGTTTGGTTTAGGGGACGGGGACGGTTTAGGGTCCAGGTGAGGGTACGACAACGGTTTAGGGGGAGCGTAAGTGTGAGGGCACGGGTTAGTGTTAGCGTACGGGTTAGGATTAGGAGACGGGTGAGGGGAAGGCTTAGGTTTAGGTTTCGGGCTAGGGTTAGGGTTAGGGTACGGGGACGGTTTACGGTCCACGTGACGGTACGACAACGGTTTAGGGGGAGCGTACGTGTGAGGGCACGGTTTAGTGTTAGCGTACGACTTAGGATTAGGGGACGGGTGAGGGGACGGCTTCGGGGAAGGGTTAGGGTTAGGGTTGGGGCTAGGGTTAGTGTTAGGGGACGGGGACGGTTTAGGGTCCAGGTGAGGGTACGACAACGGTTTAGGGGGAGCGTATGTTTCAGGGCACAAGTTAGTGTTAGCGTGTGGGTTAGGATTAGGGGACGGGAGAGGGGAAGGCTTCATGGAAGGGTTAGGGTTTGGGTTCAGACTAGGGTTAGGGTTAGGGAACGTGGACGGTTTAGGGTCCAGTTGATGGGACGACAACAGTTTAGGGGGAGCGTACGTGTCAGGGCATGGGTTAGTGTTAACGTACGGGTTAGGATTAGGGGACGGGTGAGGGGAAGGCTTCGGGGAAGGGTTAGGATTAGGGTTCGGGCTAGGGTTAGGGTTAGGCAACGGGGACGGTTTAGGGTCCAGCTGAAGGTACGACAACGGTTTAGGGGGAGCGTACGTGTGAGAGCATGGGTTAGTGTTAGCGTACGGTAGGATTATGGGATGGGTGAGGGGAAGGCTTCGGGGAAGGGTTAGGTTTCGGGTTCGGGCTAGGGTTAGGGTTACGGAACGGGGACGGTTTAGGGTCCAGCTGAGTGTACGACAATGATTTAGGGGGAGCGTACGTGTGAGGGCACGGGTTAGTGTAATCGTACGTGTTAGGATTAGGGGACGGGTGAGGGGAAGGCTTCGGGGAAGGGTTAGAGTTAGGGTTCGGGCTAGGGTTAGGGTTAGGGGACGGGGACGGTTTAGGGTCCAGGTGAGAGTACAACAACGGTTTAGTGGAAGCGTATGTGTGAGGCCACGGGTTAGTGTTAGAGGACAGGTTAGGATTAGGGGACGGGTGAGGGGAAGGCTTCATGAAAGTGTTAGGGTTAGGGTTCGGACTAGGGTTAGGGTTAGGGGACGGGGACGGTTTAGGGTCCAGCTGAGGGTACGACAACGGTTTAGGGGGAGCGTACGTGTGAGGGCATGGGTTAGTGTTAGCGTACGGGTTAGGATTAGGGGATGGGTGAGGGGAAGGCTTCGGGGAAGGGTTAGGGTTAGGGTTCAGTCTAGGGTTAGGTTTAGGGAACGGGGACGGTTTAGGGTCCAGCTGAGGGTACGACAACGATTTAGGGGGAGCGTACGTGTGAGGGCACGGGTTACTGTTACCGTACGGGTTAGGATTAGGGGACGGTTGAGGGAAAGGCTTCGGAGAAGGGTTAGGGTTAGGGTTCGGGCTAGGTTTAGGGTTAGGGTCGGGGACGGTTTAGGGTCCAGGTGAGGGTACGACAACAGTTTAGGGGGAGCGTACGTGTGAGGGCACGGGGTAGTGTTAGCGTACGGGTTAGGATTAGCGGATCGGTGAGGGGAAGGCTTCGGGGAAGGGTTAGGGTTAGGGTTCGGGCGAGGGTTAGGGTTAGGGCACGGGGACGGTTTAGGGTCCAGGTGAGGGTACGACAACGGTTTAGGGTGAGCGTATGAGTGAGGGCACGGGTTAGTGTTAGCGTACAGGTTAGGATTAGGGAACGGGTGAGGGGAAGGCTTCGGGGAGGTTTAGGGTTAGGGTTCGGGCTAGGGTTAGAGTTAGGGGACGGGGACGGTTTAGGGTCGTGGTGAGGGTACGACAACGTTTTCGGGGGAGCGTACGTGTGAGGGCACGGGTTAGTGTTAGCGTACGGGTTAGGATTAGGGGACGGGTGAGGGGAAGGCTTCGCGGAAGGGTTAGGTTTAGGGTTCGGACTAGGGTTAGGGTTAGGGGACGTGGACCGTTTAGGGTCCAGGTGAGGGTACGACAATGGTTTAGGGGGAGCGTACGTGTGAGGGCACGGGTTAGTGTTAGCGTACGGGTTAGGATTAGGGGACGGGTGAGGGGAAGGCTTCGCGGAAGGGTTTGGGTTCGGGTTAGGGGACGGGGACGGTTTAGGGTCCAGGTGAGGGTACGATAACGGTTTAGAGGGAGCGTACGTGTGAGGGCACGGGTTAGTATTAGTGTACGGCTTAGGATTAGGGGACGGGTGAGGGGAAGGCTTCGGGGAAGGGTTTGGGTTCGGGTTAGGGGACGGGGACGGTTTAGGGTCCAGGTGAGGGTACGATAACGGTTTAGAGGGAGCGTACGTGTGAGGGCACGGGTTAGTATTAGTGTACGGCTTAGGATTAGGGGACGGGTGAGGGGAAGGCTTCGGGGAAGGGTTTGGGTTCGGGTTAGGGGACGGGGACGGTTTAGGGTCCAGGTGAGGGTACGACAACGGTTCGGCACGAGCGTAGGTGTGAGGTTAGAGGTTAGTGTTATCGTACGTGTTAGGATTAGGGGACGGGTGAGGGGAAGGCTTCGGGGAAGTGTTAGGGTTAGGGTTCGGGTTAGGGTTCGGGTTAGGGGACGGGGACGGTTTAGGGTCCAGGTGAGGGTACGACAACGGTTTAGGGGGAGCTTACGTGTGAGGGCACGGTTTAGTGTTAGCGTACGTGTTAGGATTAGGGGACGGGTGAGGGGAAGGCTTCGGGGAATGGTTAGGGTTAGGGTTCAGGCTACGGTAAGGGTTAGGGCAAGGGGACAGTTTATGGTCCAGGTGAGGGTACGAGAACGGTTTAGGGGGAGCGTATGTTTGAGGGCATGGGTTAGTGTTAGCGTACGGGTTAGGATTAGGGGACGGGTGAGAGGAAGCCTTCGGGGAAGGGTTACGGTTACGGTTCGGGCTAGGGTTAGGGTTAGGGGATGGGGACGGTTTAGGGTTCAGGTGAGGGTACGACAATGGTTTAGGTGGAGGGTACGTGTTAGCGCACGGTTTAGTGTTAGCGTACGTGTTAGGATTAGGGGACGGGTGAGGGGAAGGCTTCGGGGAAGGGTTAGTGTTTGGGTTAGGGTTCGGGTTAGGGGACGGGGACGGTTTAGGGTCCAGGTGAGTGTACGACAAATGTTTAGGGGTAGCGTACGTGTGAGGGCACCGGTTAGTGTTAGCGTATGGGTTAGGATTAGGGGAAGGGTGAGGGGAAGGCTTTGGGGAAGGTTAAGGTTAGGGTTCGGGCTAGGGTTAGGGTTAGGGGATGGGCACGGTTTAGGGTCCAGGTGAGGGAACGACACTGGTTTAGTGTGAGCGTACGTGTGAAGGCACAGGTTAGTGTTAGCATACGGGTTAGGATTAGGGGACGGATGAGGGGAAGGCTTCGGGGAAGGGTTTGGGTTAGGGTTCGGGCTAGGGTTAGGGTTAGGTGACGGGGACGGTTTAGGGTCCAGGTGAGGGTACGACAACGGTTTAGGGTGAGCGTACGTGTGAGGGCACGGGTTAGTGTTAGCGTACGGGTTAGGATTAGGGGACGGGTGACGGGAAGGCTTCGGGGAAGGGTTAGTGTTAGGGTTCGGGCTAGGGTTAGGGTTAGGGGACGGGGACGGTTTAGGATCCAGGTGAGGGTACGACAATGGTTTAGGGTGAGCGTACGTGTTAGCGCACGGGTTAGTGTTAGCGTACAGCTTAGGATTAAGGGACGTGTGAGGGGACAGCTTCGGTGAAGGGTTAGGGTTACGGTTCGGTCTAGGGGTCGGGTTAGGGGACGGGGACGGTTTAGTGTCCAGGTGAGGGTACGACAACTGTTCGGGAGAGCGTACGTGTGAGGGCACGGGTTAATGTTAGCGTACGGTTTAGGATTAGGGGATGGATGAGGGGAAGTTTTCGGGAAAGGTTTAGGGTTAGGGTTCGGGCTAGGGTTAGGGTTAGGGGACGGGGACGGTTTAGGGTCCAGGTGAGGGTACGACAACGGTTTAGGGGTAGCGTACGTGTCAGGGCATGGGTTAGTGTTAGCGTACGGTTTAGGATTAGGGGACGGGTGAGGGGAAGGCTTCGGGGAAGGGTTAGGGTTAGGGTTCGGGCTAGGGTTAAGGTTAGGGGATGGGGACGGTTTAGGGTCCAGGTGAGTGTACGACAACGGTATATGGGGAGCGTACGTGTGAGGACACAGGTTCGTGTTAGCGTACTGGTTAGGATTAGTGGACTGGTGTGAGGAAGGCTTCAGGAAGGGTTAGGGTTCGGGTTAGCGTTCGGGTTAGGGGACGGGGACGGTTTAGGGTCCAGGTGAGGGTACGACAACGGTTTAGGGGGAGCGTAAGTGTGAGGGCACGTGTTAGTGTTAGCGTACGGGTTAGGATTAGGGAACTGGTGAGGGGAAGGCTTCGGGGAAGGATTAGGGTTAGGGTTCTGGCTAGGGTTAGTGTTTGGGGACGGGGACGATTTAGGGTCCAGGTGAGGGAATTACAACGGTTTACGGGCAGCGTACGTGTGAGGGCACGGGTTAGTGTTAGCGTACGGGTTAGGATTAGGGACAGGTGAGGGGAAGGCTTCGGGGAAGTGTTAGGATTAAGGTTCGGGCTAGGGTTAGGGTTAGGGGATGGGACGGTTTAGGGTCCAGGTGAGGGTACGACAACGGTTTAGGGGGAGCGTACGTGTGAGGGCATGGGTTAGTGTTAGCGTATGGGTTAGGATTAGGGGACGGGTGAGGGGAAGGCTTCGGGGAAGTGTTAGGTTTAGGATTCGGGCTAGGGTTAGGGTTAGGGGACGGGGAGGATTTAGGGTCCAGGTGAGGGTACGACAACGGTTTAGGGGGAGCGTACGTGTGAGGGCATGGGTTAGTGTTAGCGTACGGTTTCGGATTACGGGACGGGTGAGGGGAAGGCTTCGGGGAAGGGTTAGGGTTAGGGTTCGGGCTAGGGTTAGGGTAGGGGACGGGGACGTTTTAGGGTCCAGGTGACGGTACAACAACGGTTTAGGGGGAGCGTACGTGTGAGGGCACGGGTTAGTGTTAGCCTACGTGTTAAGACTAGGAGACGGGTGAGGGGAAGGCTTCGGGGAAGGGTTAGATTTAGGGTTCAGGCTAGGGTTAGTGTTAGGGGATGGGGACGGTTTAGGGTCCAGGTGAGGGTACGACAACATTTTAGGGGGAGCGTACGTGTGAGAGCACGGGTTAGTGTTAGCGTACGGGTTAGGATTAGGGGACGTGTGAGGGGAAGGCTTCGGGGAAGGGTTAGGTTTAGGGTTCGGGCTAGGGTTAGGGTTAGGGGACGGGGACTGTTCAGGGTCCACGTGAGGGTTCGACAATGGTTTAGGGGGAGCATACGTGCGAGGGCACAGGTTAGTGTTAGCGTACGGGTTAGGATTAGGGGATGGGTGAGGGGAAGGCTTCGGGGAAGTGTTAGGGTTAGGGTTCGGGCTAGGGTTAGGGTTAGGGGACAGGGACGGTTTAGGGTCCAGGTGAGGGTACGACAACTGTCTAGGTGGAGCGTACGTGTGAGGGCCCGGGTTAGTGTTAGCGTACGGGTTAGGATTAGGGGACGGGTGAGGGGAAGGCTTCGAGGAAGTGTTAGGGTTAGGGTTCGGGCTAGGGATAGGGTTAGGGGACGGGGACTGTTTAGGGTCCAGGTGAGTGTACGACAATGGTTTAGGGGGAGCGTACGTTTGAGGGCATGGGTTAGTGTTAGCGTACGGGTTACGATTAAGGGACGGGTGAGGGGTAGGCTTTGGCGAAGGTTTATGGTTAGGGTTTGGGCTAGGGTTAGAGGACGGGGACGGTTTACGGTCCAGGTGAGGGTACGACAACGGTTTAGGGGTAGCGTACGTGTGACCACATGGGTTACTTTTAGCGTACGGGTTTGGATTAGGGGATGGGTGAAGGGAAGGCTTCGGTTAAGTGTCATGCTTAGGGTTCGGGCTAGGGTTAGGGTTAGGAGATGGGGACGGTTTAGGGTCCAGGTGAGTGTACGAAAACTTTAGGGGGAGCGTACGTGTGAGGGCACAGGTTAGTGTTAGCGTACGGGTTAGGATTAGGGGACGGGTGAGTGCAAGGCTTCGGGGAAGGGTTAGGGTTAGGGTTCGGGCTAGGGTAAGGGTTAGGGGACGGGGATGGTTTATGATCCAGGTGAGGGTATGACAACGGTTTAGGGGGAGCGTACGTGTGAGAGCACAGGTTAGTGTTAGCGTACGGGTTAGGATTAGGGGACGGGTGAGGGAAAGTCTTCGGGTAAGGGTTTGGTTTAGGGTTCGGTCTAGGGTTAGGGTTAGGGGACAGGGATGGTTTAGCGTCCAGGTGAGGGTACGGCAACGGTTTAGGGGGAGCGTACGTGTGAGGGCACAGGTTAGTGTTAGCGTACGGTTTAGGATTAGGGGACGGTTGAGTGCAAGGCTTCGGGGAAGGGTTAGGGTTAGGGTTCGGGCTAGGGTTAGTGTTAGGGGACGAGGACCGTTTAGGGCCCAGGTAAGGGTACGACAATGGTTTAGGGGGAGCGTACGCGTGAGGGCACGGGTTAGTGTTAGCGTACGGATTAGGATTAGGGGACGTGTGAGGGGTAGGCTTCGGGGAACGGTTAGGGTTAGGGTTCGGGCTAGGGTTAGGGTTAGGGAACGGGGACGGTATAGGGTCCAGGTGAGGGTATGACAACGGTTTAGGGGGAACGTACGTGTGAGGGCACGGGTTAGTGTTAGCGTACGGGTTAGGATTAGGGGACGGGTGAGGGGAAGGGTTAGGGTTAGGGTTCGAGGTAGGGTTAGGGTTAGGGGATGGGGACCGTTTAGGGTCCAGGTGAGGGTATGACAACGGTTTAGGGGAAGCGTACGTGTGAGGGCATGGGTTAGTGTTAGCGTACGGTTTAGGATTATGGGACGGGTGAGGGGAAGGCTTCGGGGAAGGGTAGGGTTAGGGTTCGGGCTAGGGTTAGGGTTAGGGTACGGGGACGTTTTAGGGTACAGGTGAGGGTACGACAACGTTTTAGGGGGAGCGTACGTGTGAGGGCATGGTTTAGTGTTGTCGTACGGATTAGGATTAGGGGACGGGTGAGGGGAAGGCTTCGGGGAAGGGTTAGATTTAGGGTTCGGGTTAGGTTTAGGGTTAGGGGATGGGGACGGTTTAGGGTCCAGGTGAGTGTACGACAACGGTTTAGACTGAGCGTACGTGTGAGGGCACGGTTTAGTGTTGGCGTACGGGTTAGGATTAGGGGACGGGTGAGGGGAAGGCTTCGGGGAAGGGTTAGATTTAGGGTTCGGGCCAGGGTTAGGGTTAGGGGATGGGCACGGTTTAGGGTCCAGGTGAGGGTACGACAACGGTTTAGACTGAGCGTACGTGTGAGGGCACAGTTTAGTGTTGGCGTACAGGTTAGGATTAGGGGACGGTGAGGGGAAGGCTTCGGGGAAGGGTTAGATTTAGGGTTCGGGCTAGGGTTAGGGTTAGGGGATGGGGACGGTTTAGGGTCCAGGTGAGGGTACGACAACGGTTTAGGGGGAGCGTACGTGTGAGGGCACGTGTTAGTGTTAGCGTACGGGTTAGGATTAGGGGACGGGTGAGGGGGAAGATTCGGGGAAGAGTTAGGGTTAGTGTTCGGGCTAGGGTTAGGGTTAGGGGACGGGGATGGTTTAGAGTCCACGTGAGGGTACGACAACGGATTAGGGGGAGCGTATGTTTGAGGGCACGGGTTAGGGTTAGCGTACGGGTTAGGATTAGGGGACGGGTGAGGGGAAGGCTTCGGGGAAGGGTTAGGTTTAGGTTTCAGGCTAGGGTTAGGTTTAGGGGACGGGGACGGTTTAGGGTCCAGGTGAGGGTACGACAACGGTTTAGACTGAGCGTACGCGTGAGGGCACGGGTTAGTGTTGGCATACTGGTTAGGTTTAGGGGACGTGTGAGGGGAAGGCTTCGGGGAAGGGTTAGGGTTAGGGTTCGGGCTAAGGTTAGGGTTAGGGGACGTGGACGCTTTAGGGTCCAGGTGAGGGTTCGACAACGGTTTAGGGGGACGTACGTGTGAGGGCACGGGTTAGTGTTAGCGTACGGGTTAGGATTAGGGGACGGGTGAGGGGAAGGCTTCGGGGAAGGGTTAGGGTTAGGGTTCGGGCTAGGGTTAGGGTTAGGGGACGGGGACGGTTTAGGGTCCAGGTGAGGGTACGACAACGGTTTACGGGGAGCGTACGTGTGAGGGCACGTGTTAGTGTTAGCATACGGGTTAGGATTACGGGACGGGTGAGGGGAAAGATTCGGGGAAGAGTTAGGGTTAGTGTTCAGGCTAGGGTTAGGGTTAGAGGACGGGGACGGTTTAGGGTCCACGTGAGGGTACGAAAACGGATTAGGGGGAGCGTACGTTTGAGGGCTCAGGTTAGTGTTAGCGTGCAGGTTAGGATTAGGGAACGGGTGAGGGGAAGGCTTCGGGGAAGGGTTAGGGTTAGGTTTCAGGCTAGGGTTAGGTTTAGGGGACGGGGACGGTTTAGGGTCCAGGTGAGGGTACCACAACGGTTTAGGGGGAGCGTACCTGTGAGGGCACGAGATAGTTTTACCGTACGGGTTAGGATTAGGGGACGGTTGAGTGAAAGGCTTCGGAGAAGGTTTAGGGTTAGGGTTCGGGCTAGGTTTAGGGTTAGGGACGGCGACGGTTTACGGTCCAGGTGAGGGTACGACAACGGTTTAGGGTGAGCATACGTGTGAGGGCACGGGTTATTGTTAGCGTACGTTTTAGGATTAGGGGACGGGTGAGGGGAAGGCTTAGGGAAGGTTTACGGTTAGCGTTCGGGCTAGGGTTAGGGTTAGGGGACGGGGACACTTTAGGATCCAGGTGAGGGTACGACAACGTTTTAGGGGGAGCCTACGTGTGAGAGCACGGGTTAGTGTTAGCGTACGTGTTAGGATTAGGGAACGTGTGAGGAGAAGGCTTCGGGAAAGGGTTAGGGTTAGGGTTCGGGCTAGGGTTAGGGTTAGTTGACGGGGACGGTTTAGGGTCCAGGTGAGTGTACGACAACGGTTTAGGGGGATCGTACGTGCGAGGGCACAGGTTAGTGTTAGCGTACAGGTTAGGATTAGGGGACTGGTGAGTGGAAGGCTTCGGGTAAGAGTTAGGGTTAGTTTTCGGGCTACGGTTAGGGTTAGGGGACGGGGACGGTTTAGGGTCCAGGTGAGGGTACGACAACGGTCTAGGGGGAGCGTACGTGTGAGGGCATGGTTTAGTGTTAGCGTACGGGTTAAGATTAGGGTACGGTTGAGGGAAAGGCTTAGGAGAAGGGTTAGGGTTAGGGTTCGGGCTAGGTTTAGGGTTAGGGACGGGGACGGTTTAGGGTCCAGTTGACAGTACGACAACAGTTTAGGGGGAGCGTACGTGTGAGGGCACGGGGTAGTGTTAGCATACGGGTTAGGATTAGGGGATGGGTGAGGGGAAGGCTTCGGGGAAGGGTTAGGGTTAGGGTTCTGGCTAGGGTTAGGGTTAGGGGACGGGGACGGTTTAGGGTCCCGGTGAGGGTACGACAACGGTTTAGGGTGAGCGTACGAGTGAGGGCACGGGTTAGTGTTAGCGTACGGGTTAGGATTAGGGAATAGGTGCGGGGAAGGCTTCGGGGAGGGTTAGGGTTATGGTTCGGGCTAGGGTTAGGTTTAGGGGACGGGGACGGTTTAGCGTCCAGGTGAGGGTACGACAACGTTTTCGGGGGAGCGTATGTGTGAGGGCACGGGTTAGTGTTATCGTACGGGTTAGGATTAGGGGACGGGTGAGGGGAAGGCTTCGCGGAAGGGTTAGGGTTAGGGTTCGGACTAGGGTTAGGTTTAGGGGACGGGGACCGTTTAGGGTCCAGGTGAGGGTACGACAATGGTTTAGGTGTAGCGTACGTGTGAGGGCACGGGTTAGTGTTAGCGTACGGGTTAGGATTAGGGGACGGGTGAGGGGTAGGCTTCGGGGAAGGTTTAGGGTTAGGGTTCGGGCTAGGGTTAGGGTTAGGGGATGGGGATTGTTTAGGGTCTAGGTGAGGGTATGACAACGGTTTAGGGGGAGCGTACATGTGAGGGCACGGGTTAGTGTTAGTGTACGGGTTAGGATTAGGGGACGGGTGAGGGGAAGGCTTCATGGAAGGGTTACGCTTAGGGTTCGGGCTAGGGTTAGGGTTAGGGGACAGGGACGGTTTAGGGTCCACGTGAGAGTACGACGACGGTTTAGGGGCAGCGTACGTGTGAGGGCACGGGTTAGTGTTAGCGTACGGGTTAGGATTAGGGGAAGTGTGAGGGGAAGGCTTCGGGGAATAGTTAGGGTTAGGGTTCGGGCTAGGGTTAGGGTTAGGGAACGGGGACGGTTTAGGGTCCAGGTGAGGGTACGACAACGGTTTAGGGGGAGCGTACGTGTGAGGGCACGGGTTATTGTAGGGTACGGTTTAGAATTAGGGGAACGGTGAGCAAAGGCTTTGGGGAAGGGTTAGGGTTAGGGTTCGGGCTACGGTTAGGGTTAGGGGACAGGGACGGCTTAGGGTCCAGGAGAGGGTACGACAACGGTTTATGGGGAGCATACGTGTGAGGGCACGGGTTAGTGTTAGCGTACTGGTTACGATTAGGGGACGGGTGAGGGGAAGGCTTCGGGGAAGGGTTAGGGTTAGGGTTCGGGCTAGGATTAGGGGACAGGGACGGTTTACGGTCCAGGTGAGGGTACGACAACGGTTTAGGGGTAGTGTACGTGTGACTGCATGGGTTAGTTTTAGCGTACGGGTTAGGATTAGGGGACGGGTGAGGGGAAGGCTTCGGTTAAGTGTCATGGTTAGGGTTCGGGCTAGGGTTAGGGTTAGGGAACGGGGAAGGTTTAGGGTCCAGGTGAGTGTACGAAAACTGTTTAGGGGGAGCTTACGTGTGAAGGCATGGGTTTGTCTTAGCGTACGGGTTAGGATGAGGGCACGGGTGAGGGGAAAGCTTCGGGGAAGGGTTAGGGTTAGGGTTCGGGCTAAGGTAAGGGTTAGGGGATGGGAACGGTTTAGGGTCCAGGTGAGGGTACAACAACGGTTTAGGGGGAGCGTACCTGTGAGGGCACGTGTTAGTTTTAGCGTACAGCTTAGGATTAGGGGACGGGTGAGGGGAAGGCTTCGGGAAAGGATTAGGGTTATGGGACGGGGACGGTTTAGGGTCCAGGTGAGGGTAGGATAACGGTTTAGGGAGAGCGTACGTGTGAGGGCGCGGGTTAGTGTTAGCGTACGGCTTAGGATTAGGGGACGGGTTAGGAGTCGGCTTCGGGGAAAGGTTAGGGTTAGGTTTGCGGCTAGGGTTAGGGTTAGAGGATGGGGACGGTTTAGGTTCCAGGTGAGGGTACGACAACGGTTTAGGGGGAGCGTACGTGTGAGGGCACAGGTTACTGTTACCGTACGGGTTAGGATTAGGGGACGGTTGAGGGAAAGGCTTCGGAGAAGGGTTAGGGTTACGGTTCGGGCTAGGTTTAGGGTTAGGGACGGGGACGGTTTAGGGTCCCGGTGAGGGTACGACAACAGTTTACGGGGAGCGTACGTGTGAGGGCACGGGGTAGTGTTAGCGTACGGGTTAGGATTAGGGGATGGGTGGGGGGAAGGCTTCGGGGAAGGGTTAGGGTTAGGGTTCTGGCTAGGGTTAGGGTTAGGGGATGGGGACGGTTTAGGGTCCCGGTGAGGGTACGACAACGGTTTAGGGTGAGCGTACGAGTGAGGGCACGGGTTAGTGTTAGCGTACGGGTTAGGATAAGGGAACGGGTGAGGGGAAGGCTTAGGGAGTGTTAGGTTTAGGGTTCGGGCTAGGGTTAGGGTTAGGGGACGGGGACGTTTTAGGGTCGTGGTGAGGGTACGACAAAGTTTTCGGGGGAGCGTACGTGTGAGGGCACGGGTTAGTGTTAGCGTACGGGTTAGGATTAGGGGACGGGTGAGGGGAAGGCTTCGGGGAAGTGTTACGCTTAGGGTTCGCACTAGGGTTAGTGTTAGGGGAGAGTGACGTTTTAGGGTCCAGGTGAGAGTACGACAACGGTTTAGGGGGAGCGTACGAGTGACGGCATGGGTTAGTGTTAGCGTACGGGTTAGGATTAGGGGACCGGTGTGGGGAAGGCTTCGGGGAAGGGTTAGGGTTAGGGTTCGGGTAGGGTTAGGGTTAGGGAACAGGGACGGTTTAGGGTCCAGTAGAGGGTACGACAACGGTTTAGAGGGAACGTACGTTTGAGGGCACGGGTTAGTGTTAGCGTACGGGTTAGGATTAGGGGACGGGTGAGGGGAAAGCTTCGGGGAAGGGTTAGGTTTAGGGGTCTGGCTAGGGTTAGGGTTAGGTGATGGGGACGGTTTAGGGTCCATGTGAGGGTACGACAATAGTTGAGGTTGAGCGTACGTGTGAGGGCACGGGTTAGTGTTAACGTACTGGTTAGGATTAGGGGACGGGTGAGGGGAAGGCTTCGGGGAAGGTTTAGGGTTAGGGTTCGGGCTAGGGTTAGGGTTAGGGGACGGGGATGGTTTAGGGTCAGGTGAGGGTACGACAACGGTTTAGGGTGAGCCTACGTGTGAGGACACTGGTTAGTGTTAGCGTACCGGTTAGGATTAGGGGACGGGAGAGGGGAAGGCTTCGGGTTAGGGTTAGGGTTAGGGTTCGGGCTAGGGTTAGGGTTAGGGGACGGGGACGGTTTAGGGTCCAGGTTAGGGTACGACAACGTTTTATTGGGAGCGTACGTGTGAAGGCACGGGTTAGTGTTAGCGTACGGGTTAGGATTAGGGGATGGATGAGGGGAAATTTTCGGGAAAGGGTTAGGGTTAGGGTTCGGGCTAGGGTTCGGGTTGGGGACGGGGACGGTTTAGGTTTCAGGTGAGGGTACGACAATGGTTTAGGGGGAGCGTACGTGTGAGGGCATGGGTTAGTGTTAGCGTACGGGTTAGGATTAGGGGACTGGTGAGGGGAAGGCTTCGGGGAAGGTTTAGGGTTAGGGTTCGGGCTAGGGTTAAGGTTAGGGGATGGGGACGGTTTAGGGTCCAGGTAAGTGTACGACAACGGTTTAGGGGGAGCGTACGTGTGAGGACACAGGTTCGTGTTAGCGTACTGGTTAGGATTAGGGGACTGGTGTGGGGAAGGCTTCAGGAAGGGTTAGGGTTCGGGTTAGGGTTCGGGTTAGGGAACTGGGATGGTTTAGAGTCCAGGTGAGGGTACGACAATGGTTTAGTGTGAGCGTACGTGTTAGCGCACGGGTTAGTGTTAGCGTACGTGTTAGGATTAGGGGTCGGATGAGGGGAAGGCTTCGGGGAAGGGTTAGGGTTCGGTTTAGGGTTCGGGTTAGGGGACGGGGACAGTTTAGGGTCCAGGTGAGGGTACGACAACGGTTTAGGGGGAGCGTACGTGTAAGGGCATGGTTTAGTGTTAGCGTACGGGTTAGGATTAGGGGACGGGTGAGGGGAAGGCTTCGGGGAAGTGTTAGGGTTAGGGTTCGGGCTAGGGTTAGGTGTAGGGGACGGGGACGGTTTAGGGTCCAGGTGAGGGTACGACAACGGTTTGGGGGAGCGTAAGTGTGAGGGCACGTGTTAGTGTTAGCGTACGGGTTAGGATTAGGGGACGGGTGAGGGGAAGGCTTCGGGGAAGGATTAGGGTTAGGGTTCGGGCTAAGGTTAGTGTTTGGGGACGGGGACGGTTTAGTGTCCAGGTGAGGGAATTACAACGGTTTACGGGGAGCATACGTGTGAGGGCATGGGTTAGTGTTAGCGTACGGGTTAGGATTATGGGATGGGTGAGGGGAAAGCTTTGGGGAAGGGTTAGGGTTAGGGTTCGGGCTAGCGTTAGGGTTAGAGGACGGGGACAGTTTAGGGTCCAGGTGAGTGTACGACAACGGTTTAGGGGGAGCGTACGTGTGAGGACACAGGTTCGTGTTAGCGTATTGGTTAGGATTAGAGGACGGGTGTGGGGAAGGCTTCTGGAAGGGTTAGGGTTAGGTTTCCGGCTAGGGTTAGGGTTAGGGGACGGGGAAGGTTTAGGGTCCAGGTGAGGGTACGACAACGGTTTAGGGGGAGTGTACGTGTGAGGGCATGGGTTAGTGTTTGTGTACGGCTTAGGATTAGGGAACGGGTGACGGGAAGGCTTCGGGGAAGGGTTAATGTTAGGGTTCGGGCTAGGGTTAGGGTTAGGGGACGGGGAGGGTTTAGGGTCCAGGTGAGGGTACGACAATGGTTTAGGTTGAGCATACGTGTTAGCGCACAGGTTAGTGTTAGCGTACGGGTTAGGATTAGTGGACGGGTGAGGGGACAGCTTCGGTGAAGGGTTAGGTTTACGGTTCGGTCTAGGGGTCGGGTTAGGGGACAGGTACGGTTTAGGGTCCAGGTGAGGGAACGACAACTGTTTAGGGTGAGCGTACGTGTGAGGGCACGGGTTAGTGTTAGCGTACTGGTTAGGAATAGGGGACGGGTGACGGGAAGGCTTCGGGGAAAGGTTAGGGTTAGGGTTCGGGCTAGGGTTAGGGTTAGGGTTCGGGGATGGTTTAGGGTCCAGGTGAGGGTACGACAACCGTTTAGGGTGAGCGTTCGTGTGAGGGCATGGGTTAGTGTTGGTGTACTGGTTAGGATTAGAGGACGAGTGAGGGGTAGGCTTCGGGGAACGGTTAGGAATAGGGTTCGGGCTATGGTTAGGGTTAGGGTTCGGGGACGGTTTAGGGTCCAGGTGAGGGTACGACAACGGTTTAGGGTGATCGTTTGTGTGAGGGCATGGGTTAGTGTTGTCGTACTGGTTAGGATTAGGGGACGGGTGAGGGGAAGGCTTCGGGGAATGGTTAGGTTTAGGGTTCGGGCTAGGGTTAGGGTTAGGGCACAGGGATGGTTTAGGGTCCAGGTGAGTGTACGACAACGGTTTAGGGGGAGCGTACGTGTGAGGGCACGGGTTAGTGTTAGCGTAGGTGTTAGGATTAGGGGAAGGGTGAGGGGAAGGCTTTCGGGAAGGTTAAGGTTAGGGTTCCGGCTAGGGTTAGGGTTAGGGTTCGGGGACGGTTTAGGGTCCAGGTGAGGGTACAACAACGGTTTAGGGGGAGCGTACGTGTGAGGGGACGGTTTAGTGATAGCGTACGGGTTAGGATTAGGGGACGGGTGAGGGGAAGTCTTCGGGGAAGGGTTAGTGTTAGGGTTCGGGCTAGGGTTAGGGTTAGGGGACGGGGACGGTTTAGGATCCAGGTGAGGGTACTACAACGGTTTAGGGGGAGCGTACGTGTGAGAGCACGGGTTAGTGTGAGCATACGGGTTAGGATTAGGGGACGGGTGAGGGGAAGGCTTCGGGGAAGGGTTAGGGTTAGGGTTCGGGCTAGGGTTAGGGTTAGGGGACGGGGACGGTTTAGGGTCCAGGTGAGGGTACGACAACGGTTAAGGGGGAGCGTACGTGTGAGGGCACGGGTTAGTGTTAGCATACGGGTTAGGCTTAGGGGACGGGTGAGGGGAAGGCTTCGGGGAAGGGTTAGGGTTAAGGTTCGGGCTAGGGTTCGGGTTAGGGGACGGGGACAGTTTAGGGTCCAGGTGAGTGTACGACAACGGTTTAGGGGGAGCGTACGTGTGAGGGCATGGTTTAGTGTAAGCGTACGGGTTAGGATTAGGGGACGGGTGAGGGGAAGGCTTCGGGGAAGGGTTAGGTTTACGGTTCGGGCTAGGGTTAGGGTTAGGGGAAGGGGACTGTTTAGGGTCCAGGTGAGGGTATGACAACGGTTTAGGGGAAGCACACGTGTGAGGGCATGGGTTAGTGTTAGCGTACGGGTTAGGATTAGGGGACGAGTGAGGGGAAGGCTTCGGGGAAGGTATAGGGTTAGGATTCGGGCTAGGGTTAGGTTTAGGGGACGGGGACGGTTTAGGGTTCAGGTGAGGGTACGAAAACGGTTTAGGGGGAGCGTACATTTGAGGGCACTGGTTAGTGTTAGCGTACGGCTTAGGATTAGGGGACGGGTGAGAGGAAGGCTTCGGGGAAGTTTTAGGGTTAAGGTTCGGGCTAGGGTTAGAGTTAGGGGACGGGGACGCTTTAGGGTCCAGGTGAGGGTACGACAACGCTTTAGGGTGAGCGTACGTGTTAGGGCACGGGTTAGTGTTAGCGTTTGTGGTAGGATTAGGGGACGGGTGAGGGGAAGGCTTCGGGGAAGTGTTAGGGTTAGGGTTCGGGCTAGGGTTAGGGTTAGGGGACGGGGAGGGTTTAGGGTCCAGGTGAGGTTATGAAAACGGTATAGGGGGAGCGTACGTGTGAGGGCATGGGTTAGTGTTAGCGTACGGGATAGGATTTGGGTACGGGTGAGGGGAAGGCTTTGGGGAAGGGTTAGGGTTAGGGTTCGGGCTAGGGTTAGGGTTAGGGGACGGGGACGGTTTAGGGTCCAGCTGAGGGTACGACAACGGTTTAGGGGGAGCGTACGTGTGAGGGCATGGGTTATTGTTAGCGTACGTGTTAGGATTAGGGGAAGGGTGAGGGGAAGGCTTCGGGGAACGGTTAGGGTTAGGGTTCGGTCTAGGCTTAGGGTTAGGTGACGGGGACGGTTTAGGGTCCAGGTGAGGGTACGACAACGGTTTAGGGGGAGCTTACGTGTGAGGGCACGGTTTAGTGTTAGCATACGGGTTAGGCTTAGGGGACGGGTGAGGGGAAGGCTTCGGGGAAGGGTTAGGGTTCGGGCTAGGGTTCGGGTTAGGGGACGGGGATGGTTTAGGGTCCAGGTGAGGGTACGACAACGGTTTAGGGGAAGCATACGTGTGAGAGCACGGGTTACTGTAAGCGTATGGGTTAGGATTAGGGGACGAGTGAGGGGAAGGCTTCTGAGAATGTATAGGGTTAGGGTTTGGGCTAGGGTTAGGGTTAGGGGACGGGGACGGTTTAGGGTCCAGGTGAGGGTACGACAACGGTTTAGGGGGAGCGTACGTGTGAGGGCACGGTTTAGTGTTGGCGTACGGGTTAGGATTAGGGGACGGGTGAGGGGAAGGCTTCGGGGAAGTGTTAGGTTTAGGTTTCGGGCTAGGGTTAGGGTTAGGGGATGGGGAGGATTTAGGGTTCAGGTGAGGGTACGACAACGGTTTAGGGTGAGCGTACGTGTGAGGGCACGGGTTAGTGTTAGCATACGGGTTAGGATTAGGGGACGGGTGAGGGGAATGCTTCGCCGAAGGGTTAGGTTTAGGGTTCGGGCTAGGGTTACGGTTAGGGGACGTGGACCGTTTAGGGTCCAGGTGAGGGTGCGACAATGGTTTAGGGGGAGCGTATGTGTGAGGGCACGGGTTAGTGTTAGAGTACGGGTTAGGATTAGGGGACGGGTGAGGAGTAGGCTTCGGGGAAGGGTTAGGGTTAGGGGATGGGGATGGTTTAGGGTCTAGGTGAGGGTACGACAACGGTATAGGGGGAGCGTACGTGTGAGGGCACGGGTTAGTGTTAGGGTACGGGTTAGGATTAGGGGACGGGTGAGGGGAAGGCTTCGGGGAAGGGTTACGCTTAGGGTTCGCGCT
This sequence comes from Orcinus orca, assembly GCF_937001465.1. Taxonomy (NCBI): domain Eukaryota; kingdom Metazoa; phylum Chordata; class Mammalia; order Artiodactyla; family Delphinidae; genus Orcinus; species Orcinus orca. Next base: position 2,291,262 of record NC_064565.1, on the reverse strand, counting down.
AGGGTTAGGGTTAGGGGAGAGTGACGTTTTAGGGTCCAGGTGAGAGTACGACAACGGTTTAGGGGGAGCGTACGAGTGACGGCATGGGTTAGTGTTAGCGTACGGGTTAGGATTAGGGGACCGGTGTGGGGAAGGCTTCGGGGAAGGGTTAGGGTTAGGGTTCGAGTAGGGTTAGGGTTAGGGAACAGGGACGGTTTAGGGTCCAGTAGAGGGTACGACAACGGTTTAGAGGGAACGTACGTTTGAGGGCACGGGTTAGTGTTAGCGTACGGGTTAGGATTAGGGGACGGGTGAGGGGAAGGCTTCGGGGAAGCTTTAGGGTTACGGTTCGTGCTAGGGTTAGGGTTAGGGGACGGAGACAGTTTAGGGTCCAGGTGAGGGTACGACAACGGTTTACGGGGAGCATACGTGTGAGGGCACGGGTTAGTGTTAGCATGCGGGTTAGGATTAGGGGACGGGTGAGGGGAAGGCTTCGGGGAACGTTACGGTTAGGGTTCCGGCTAGGGTTACGGTTAGGGGACGGGGACGGTTTAGGGTCCAGGTGAGGGTACGACAATGGTTTAGGGGGTGCGTATGTGTGAGGGCACGTGTTAGTGTTAGCGCACGGCTTAGGATTAGGGGACGGGTTAGGGGAAGGCTTCGGGGAAGGGTTAGGGTTAGGGTTTAGGCTACGGTTAGGGTTAGGGGACGGGGACGGTTTAGGGTTCAGGTGAGGGTACGACAACGGTTTAGGGGTAGCGTACGTGTGAGGGCACAGTTTAGTGTTAGCGTATGGGTTAGGATTAGGGGACGGGTGAGGGGAAGGCTTCGGGGAAGGGTTAGGGTTAGGGTTCGGGCTAGGGTTAGGGTTAGGGGATGGGGACGGTTTAGGGTCCAGGTGAGGGTACGACAACGGCTTAGGGGGAGCGTACGTGTGAGGGCACGGGTTAGTGTTAGCGTGCGGCTTAGGATTAGGAGACGGGTGAGGGGAAGGCTTCGGGGAAGGTTTACGGTTAGGGTTCGGGCTAGGGTTAGGGTTAGGCGACGGGAGCGGTTTAGGGTCCAGGTGAGGTTACGACAACGGTTTAAGGGGAGAGTACGTGTGAGGGCATGGGTTAGTGTTAGCGTACGGGTTAGGATTGGGGGACGGGTGATGGGAAGCCTTCTTGGAAGTGTTAGGGTTAGGGTTCGGGCTAAGGTTAGGGTTAGGGGACGTGGATGGTTTAGGGTCCAGGTGAGTGTACAACAACGGTTTAGGGGGAGCGTACGTGTGAGGGCACGGGTTAGTGTTATCGTACGGGATAGGATTAGGGGATGCGTGAGGGGAAAGCTTCGGGGAAGGTTTAGGGTTAGGGTTCGGGCTAGGGTTAAGGTTAGGGGACGGGGACGGTTTAGGGTCCAGGTGAGGATACGAAAACGGTTTAGGGGGAGCGTACGTGTGAGGGCATGGGTTAGTGTTCGCGTATGGGTTACGAATAGGGGACGGGTGAGGGGACGGCTTCAAGGAAGGGTTAGGGTTATGGTTCGGGCTAGGGTTAGGTTTAGGTGATGGGGACGGTTTAGGGTGCAGGTGAGGGTACGACAACGGTTTAGGGGTAGCGTACGTGTAGGGGCACGGGTTAGTGTTAGCGTACAGTTTAGGATTAGGGGACGGGTGAGGGGAAGGCTTCGGGGAAGGGTTAGGGTTAGGGTTCTGGCTAGGGTTAGGGTTAGGGGACGGGGACGGTTTAGGGTCCATGTGAGGGTACGAAAACGGTTTAGGGGGAGTGTACGTGTGAGGGGACAGGTTAGTGTTAGCATACGGGTTAGGATTAGGGGACGGGTGAGGGGAAGGCTTCGGGGAAGGGTTATGGTTAGGGTTCGGGCTAGGGTTAGCGTTAAGGGACGGGGACGGTTTAGGGTCCAGGTGAGGGTACGACTCTGGTTTAAGGGGAGCGTACGTGTGAGGGCACGGGTTAGTGTTAGCGTACGTGTTAAGATTAGGGGACGGTTGAGGGGAAGGCTTCGGGGAAGGGTTAGTGTTAGGGTTCGGGCTAGGTTTAGGGTTAGGGGACGGGGACGGTTTAGGGTCCAGGTGAGGGTACAACAACGGTTTAGGGGGAGCGTACGTGTGAGGGCACCGGTTAGTATTAGCATACGGGTTAGGATTAGGGGACGGGTGAGGGGAAGGCTTCGGGGAAGTGTTAGGGTTAGGGTTTGGGCTAGGGTTAGGCTTAGGGGTCGGGGACGGTTTAGGGTCCAGGTGAGGGTACGACAACGGTTTAGGGGGAGCGTACGTGTGAGGGCACGGGTTAGTGTTAGCGTACGGGTTAGGATTAGGGGACGGGTGAGGGGAAGGCTTTGGTGAAGGGTTAGGGTTAGGGTTCCTGCTAGGGTTAGGGTTAGGGGACGGGGACGGTTTAGGGTCCAGGTGAGGGTACGACAACGGTTTAGGGGGAGCGTACTTGTGAGGGCACGGGTTAGTGTTAGCGTACGGTTTAGGATTAGGGGACGGGTGAGGGGAAGGCTTCGGGGAAGTGTTAGGGTTAGGGTTTGGGTTAGGGTTAGGGTTAGGGGTCGGGGACGGTTTAGCGTCCAGGTGAGCGTATGAGAACGATTTAGGGGGAGCGTACGTGTGAGGGCACGGGTTAGTGTTAGCGTACGGGTTAGGATTAGGGGACGGGTGAGTGGAAGGCTTCGGGGAAGGGTTAGGGTTAGGGTTCGGGCTAGTGTTAGTGTTAGGGGACGGGGACGGTTTAGGGTCCAGGTGAGGGTAAAACAATGGTTTAGGTTGATCGTACGTGTGAGGGCACAGGTTAGTGGTAGCGTACCGGTTAGGATTAGGGGACGGGTGAGGGGAAGGCTTTGGGGAAGTGTTAGGGTTTGGGTTTGGGCTAGGGTTAGCGTTAGGGGATGGGGACGTTTTAGGGTCCAGGTGAGGGTACGACAACGGTTTAGGGTGAGTGTACGTGTGACGGCAAAGGTTAATGTTAGCGTACGGGTTAGGATAACGGGACGGGTGAGGGGAAGGCTTCGGGGAAGGGTTAGGGTTAGGGTTCGGGCTAGGGTTAGCGTTAGGGGACGGGGACGGTTTAGGGTCCAGGTGAGTTTACGACACTGGTTTAGGGGGAGCGTACGTGTGAGGGCACAGGTTAGTGTTAGCGTACAGCTTACGATTAGGGGACGGGTGAGTGGAAGGCTTCAGGGAAGGGTTAGGGTTAGGGTTCGGGATAGGGTTAGGGTTAGAGGACGGGGAAGGTTTAGGGTCCAGGTGAGGGTACGACAACGGTTTAGGGGGAGCGTACGTGTGAGGGCACAGGTTAGTGGTAGCGTACGGCTTAAGATAAGGGGACGGTTGAGGGGAAGGCTTCGGGGAAGGGTTAGGGTTAGGGTTCGGGCTAGGTTTAGGGTTAGGGGACGGGGACGGTTTAGGGTCCAGGTGAGGGTACGAAAACGGTTTTGGGGGAGCGTACGTGTGAGGGCACGAGTTAGTGTTAGCGTACGGGTTAGGATTAGGGGACGGGTGAGGGAAAGGCTTCGGGGAAGTGTTAGGGTTAGGGTTCGGGCTAGGGTTAGGGTTAGGGGTCGGGGACGGTTTAGGGTCCAGGTGAGGGTACGACAACGGTTTGGGGGAGCGTACGTGTCAGGGCATGAGTTAGTGTTAGCGTACGGGTTAGGATTAGGGGACGGGTGAGGGGAAGGCTTCGGGGAAGGGTTAGGGTTAGGGTTCGGGCTAAGGTTAGCGATAGCGGATGGGGACGGTTTAGGGTCCAGGTGAGGTTAAGACAACGGTTTAGGGGGAGCGTACGTGTGCGGGCACGGGTTAGTGTTAGCGTACGGGTTAGGATTAGGGGACTTGTTAGGGGAAGGCTTCGGGGAAGTGTTAGGGTTAGGGTTCGGGCTAGGGTTAGGGTTAGGGGACGGGGACGGTTTAGGGTCCAGGTGAGGGTACGACAAAGGTTGAGGTTGAGCGTACGTGTGAGGGCACGGGTTAGTGTTAGCGTACGGTTAGGATTAGTGGACGGCTTCGCGGAAGGCTTCAGGGAAGGGTTAGGTTTAGGGTTTGGGCTAGGGTTAGGTTTAGGGGACGGGGACGGTTTAGGCTCCAGGTGAGGGTACGAAAACGGTTTAGGGGGAGCGTACGTGTGAGGCCACGGATTAGTGTTAGCGTACGGGTTAGGATTAGGGGACGGGTGAGGGGAAGGCTTCGGGGAAGGGTTAGGGTTAGGGTTCGGGCTAAGGTTAGCGTTAGTGGACGGGGACGGTATAGGGTCCAGGTGAGGGTACGACAACGGTTTAGGGGGAGCGTACGTGTGAGGGCACGGGTTAGTGTTAGCGTACGGGTTAGGATTAGGGGACGGGTGAGGGGAAGGCTTCGGGGAAGGGTTAGGGTTAGGGTTCGAGCTAGAGTTAGAGTTAGGTGACGGGGACGGTTTAGGGTCCTGGTGAGGGTACGACAACGGTTTAGGGGGAGCGTACGTGTGAGGGCACGGGTTAGTGTTAGCGTACGGGTTAGGATCAGGGGACGGGTGAGGGAAAGGCTTCGGGGAAGTTTTAGGATTACGGTTCGGGCTAGTGTTAGTGTTAGGGGACGGGGACGGTTTAGGATCCAGGTGAGGGTACGACAACGGTTTAGGGGGAGTGTACGTGTGAGGGCACGGGTTAGTGTTAGCGTACAGTTTAGGATTAGGTGACGGGTGAGGGGAAGGCTTCAGGGAAGGGTTAGTTTAGGGTTCGGGCTAGGGTTAGGGTTAGGGATGGGGACGGTTTAGGGTCCAGGTGAGGGTACGACAACGGTTTAGAGGGAGCGTACGTGTGAGGGCATGGGTTAGTGTTAGCGTACGGATTAGGATTAGGGTACGGGTGAGGGGAAGGCTTTGGGGAAGGGTTAGGGTTAGGGTTCGGGCTAGGGTTAGGGTTAGGGGATGGGGACGGTTTAGGGTCCAGGTGAGGGTACCTCAACGGTTTCGCGGGCGCGTACATGTGAGGGCACGGGTTAGTGTTAGCGTACGGGTTAGGATTAGGGGACGGGTGAGGGGAAGGTTTATGGGAAGGGTTGGGGTTAGGGTTCGGGCTAGGGTTAGAGTTAGGGTACGGGGACGGTTTAGGGTCCAGGTGAGGGTACGACAACGGTTTAGGGGGAGCGTACATGTGAGGGCACGGGTTAGTGTTAGCGTACGTGTTAGGATTAGGGGACGGGTGAGGGGAAGGCTTCGGGGAACGGTTAGGGTTAGGGTTCGGTCTAGGGTTAGGGTTAGGGGACGGGGACGGTTTAGGGTCCAGGTGAATGTGCGACAACGGTTTAGGGGGATCATACGTGTGACGGCACGGGTTAGTGTTAGCGTTTGGTTTAGGATTAGCGGACGGGTGAGGGGAAGGCTTCGGGGAAGGGTAAGGGTTAGGGTTCGGGCTAGGGTTAGGGTTAGGGGACGGGGACGGTTTAGGGTCCAGGTGAGGGTATGACAACGGTTTAGGGGGAGCATACGTGTGAGGGCACGGGTTAGTGTTAGCATACGAGTTAGGCTTAGGGGACGGGTGAGGGGAAGGCTTCGGGGAAGGGTTAGGGTTAGGGTTCGGGCTAGGGTTCGGGTTAGGGTACGGGGACGGTTTAGGGTCCAGGTGAGTGTACGACAACGGTTTAGGGGGAACGTACGTGTGAGGGCACGGGTTAGTGTTAGCATACGGGTTAGGATTAGGGGACGGGTGAGGGGAAGGCTTCGGGGAAGGGTTAGGGTTAGGGTTCGGGCGAGAGTTAGAGTTAGGGGACGGGGACGGTTTAGGGTCCAGGTGAGGGTACGACAGAGTTTTAGGGGGAGCGTACGTGTGAGGGCACAGGTTAGTGTTAGCGTACGGGTTAGGATTAGGGGACAGGTGAGGGGAAGGCTTCGGGGAAGGGTTAAGTTTAGGGATCGGGCTAGGGATAAGGTTAGGGAAAAGGGACGGTTTAGGGTCCAGGTGAGGGTACGAAAACGGTTTAGGGTGAGCATACGTGTCAGTGCACGGGTTAGTGTTAGCGTACGGTTAGGATTAGGGGTCGGCTTCGGGGAAGGCTTCGGGGAAGGTTTAGGGTTAGGGTTTGGGCTAGGGTTAGGGTTAGGGGACGGGGACGGTTTAGGGTCCAGGTGAGGGTACGACAACGGTTTAGGGGGAGCGTACTTGTGAGGGCACGGGTTAGTGTTAGCGTACGGTTTAGGATTAGGGGACGGGTGAGGGGAAGGCTTCGGGGAAGTGTTACGGTTAGGGTTTGGGTTAGGGTTAGGGTTAGGGGTCGGGGATGGTTTAGGGTCCAGGTGAGGGTATGAGAACGATTTAGGGGGAGCGTACGTGTGAGGGCACGGGTTAGTGTTAGCGTACGGGTTAGGATTAGGGGACGGGTGAGTGGAAGGCTTCGGGGAAGGGTTAGGGTTAGGGTTCGGGCTAGGGTTAGTGTTAGGGGACGGGGACGGTTTAGGGTCCAGGTGAGGGTAAAACAATGGTTTAGGTTGATCGTACGTGTGAGGGCACAGGTTAGTGGTAGCGTACGGGTTAGGATTAGGGGACGGGTGAGGGGAAGGCTTTGGGGAAGTGTTAGGGTTTGGGTTTGGGCTAGGGTTAGCGTTAGGGGATGGGGACGGTTTAGGGTCCAGGTGAGGGTACGACAACGGTTTAGGGTGAGTGTACGTGTGACGGCAAAGGTTAATGTTAGCGTACGGGTTAGGATAACGGGACGGGTGAGGGGAAGGCTGCGGGGAAGGGTTAGGGTTAGGGTTCGGGCTAGGGTTAGCGTTAGGGGACGGGGACGGTTTAGGGTCCAGGTGAGTTTACGACACTGGTTTAGGGGGAGCGTACGTGTGAGGGCACAGGTTAGTGTTAGCGTACAGCTTACGATTAGGGGACGGGTGAGTGGAAGGCTTCAGGGAAGGGTTAGGGTTAGGGTTCGGGATAGGGTTAGGGTTAGAGGACGGGGAAGGTTTAGGGTCCAGGTGAGGGTACGAAAACGGTTTTGGGGGACCGTACGTGTGAGGGCACGAGTTAGTGTTTGCGTACGGGTTAGGATTAGGGGACGGGTGAGGGAAAGGCTTCGGTGAAGTGTTAGGGTTAGGGTTCGGGCTAGGGTAAGGGTTAGGGGTCGGGGACGGTTTAGGGTCCAGGTGAGGGTACGACAACGGTTTAGGGGGAGCGTACGTGTCAGGGCATGAGTTAGTGTTAGCGTACGGGTTAGGATTAGGGGACGGGTGAGGGGAAGGCTTCGGGGAAGGGTTAGGGTTAGGGTTCGGGCTAAGGTTAGCGATAGCGGATGGGGACGGTTTAGGGTCCAGGTGAGGGTACGACAACGGTTTAGGGGGAGCGTACGTGTGAGGGCACGGGTTAGTGTTAGCGTATGGGTTAGGATTAGGGGACGGGTGAGGGGAAGGCTTCGGGGAAGTGTTAAGTTTAGGAATCGGGTAGGGTTAGGGTTAGGGGACGGGGACGGTTTAGGGTCCAGGTGAGGTTACGACAACGGTTTAGGGGGAGCGTACGTGTGCGGGCACGGGTTAGTGTTAGCGTACGGGTTAGGATTAGGGGACTTGATAGGGGAAGGCTTCGGGGAAGTGTTAGGGTTAGGGTTCGGGCTAGGGTTAGGGTTAGGGGACGGGGACGGTTTAGGGTCCAGGTGAGGGTACGACAAAGGTTGAGGTTGAGCGTACGTGTGAGGGCACGGGTTAGTGTTAGCGTACGGGTTAGGATTAGGGGACGGGTGAGGGGAAGGTTTCGGGGAAGGGTTGGGGTTAGGGTTCGGGCTAGGGTTAGAGTTAGGGGACGGGGACGGTTTAGGGTCCATGTGAGGGTACGACAACGGTTTAGGGGGTGCGTACATGTGAGGGCACGGGTTAGTGTTAGCGTACGTGTTAGGATTAGGGGACGGGTGAGGGGAAGGCTTCGGGGAACGGTTAGGGTTAGGGTTCGGTCTAGGGTTAGGGTTAGGGGACGGGGACGGTTTAGGGTCCAGGTGAATGTACGACAACGGTTTAGGGGGATCATACGTGTGACGGCACGGGTTAGTGTTAGCGTTTGGTTTAGGATTAGCGGACGGGTGAGGGGAAGGCTTCGGGGAAGGGTAAGGGTTAGGGTTCGGGCTAGGGTTAGGGTTAGGGGACGGGGACGGTTTAGGGTGCAGGTGAGGGTATGACAACGGTTTAGGGGGAGCATACGTGTTAGGGCACGGGTTAGTGTTAGCATACGGGTTAGGCTTAGGGGACGGGTGAGGGGAAGGCTTCGGGGAAGGGTTAGGGTTAGGGTTCGGGCTAGGGTTCCGGTTAGGGTACGGGGACGGTTTAGGGTCCAGGTGAGGGTACGACAACAATTCAGGGGGAGCGTAAGTGTGAGGGAACGGGTTAGTGTTAGCGTTCGGGTTAGGATTAGCGGACGGGTGACGGGAAGGCTTCGGGGAAGGGTTAGGGTTAGGGTTCAGGCTAGGGTTCGGGATAGGGTACGGGGACGGTTTAGGGTCCTGGTGAGTGTACGACAACGGTTCAGGGGGAGCGTACGTGTGAGGGCACGGGTTAGTGTTAGCATACGGGTTAGGATTAGGGGACGGGTGAGGTGAAGGGTCAAGGGAAGGGTTACGGTTAGGGTTCGGGCTAAGGTTAGGGTTAGGGGACGGGGACGGTTTAGCGTCCAGGTGAGGGTACGACAACGGTTTAGGGGGAGCGTACGTGTGAGGGCACGGTTTAGTGTTAGCGTACGGGTTAGGATTATTGGACGGGTGAGGGGAAGGCTTCAGGAAAGTGTTAGGTTTAGGGTTCGGGCTAGGGTTAGGGTTAGGGGATGGGGACGTTTTAGGGTCCAGGTGAGGGTACGACAACGGTTTAGAGGGAGCGTACATGTGAGGGCACGGGTTAGTTTTAGCGTACGGCTTAGGAATAGGGGACGGGTGAAGGGAAAGCTTCGGGGAAGATTTAGGGTTAGGGTTCGGGCTAGGGTTAGAGTTAGGGGACGGGGACGGTTTAGGGTCCAGGTGAGGGTATGACAACGGTTTAGGTGTAGCGTACATGTGAGGGCATGGGTTAGTGTCAGCGTACGGCTTAGGATTAGGGTACGGGTGAGGGGAAGGCTTTGGGGAAGGGTTAGGGTTAGGATTCGGGCTAGGGTTAGGGTTAGGGGACGGGGACGGTTTAGGGTCCAGGTGAAGGTACGACAATGGTTTAGGTGGAGCGTACGTGTGACGGCACGGGTTAGTGTTAGCGTTTGGTTTAGGATTAGCGGACGGGTGAGGGGAAGGCTTCGGGGAAGGTTTAGGGTTAGGGTTCGGGCTAGGGTTAGGGTTAGGAGACGGGGACGGTTTAGGGTCCAGGTGAGGGTATGACAACGGTTTAGGGGGAGCGTACGTGTGAGGGCACGGGTTAGTGTTAGCATAGAGGTTAGGCTTAGGGGACCGGTGAGGGGAAGGCTTCAGGGAAGGGTTAGGGTTAGGGTTCGGGCTAGGGTTAGGGTTAGGTGTCGGGGAGGGTTTAGGGTCCAGGTGAGGGTACGACAAAGGTTTAGGGGGAGCGTACGTGTGAGGGCACGGGTTAGTGTTAGCGTACGTGTTAGGATTCGGGGACGGGCGAGGGGAAGGCTTCGGGGAAGGGTTAGGGTTACGGTTCAGGCTAGGGTTAGGGTTAGGGGACGGGGATGGTTTACGGTGCAGGTTAGGGTACTACAACGGTTTAAAGGGAGCATACGTGTGCTGGCACGGGTTAATGTTAGCGTACGCCTTAGTATTAGGATACGGGTGAGGAGAAGGGTTCGGGGAAGAGTTAGGGTTAGGGTTTGGGCTAGGGTTAGGGTTATGGGACGGAGACGGTTTAGGGTCCAGGTGAGGGTACGACAACGGTTTAGGGGGATCGTACGTGTGAGGGCATGGTTTAGTTTTAGCGTACGGGTTAGGATTATGGGACGGGTGAGGGGAAGGCATCGGGAAAGTGTTAGGGTTAGGGTTCGGGCTAAGGTTACGGTTAGGGGACGGGGACGGTTTAGGGTCCAGGTGAGTGTACGACACCGGTTTAGGGGAAGCGTACGTGTGAGCGCATGGGTTAGTGTTAGCGTACGGCTTAGGATTAGGGGACGTGTGAGGGGAAGTCTTAGGGGAAGGTTTAGGGTTAGGGTTCTGGCTAGGGTTCGGGTTAGGGGACGGGGACGGTTTAGGGTCCAGGTGAGGGTACGACAACGGTTTAGGGGGAGCGTACGTGTGAGGGCACAAGTTAGTGTTAGCGTACGGGTTAGGATTAGGGGACGGGTGAGTTGAAGGCTTCAGGGAAGTGTTAGGGTTCGGGTTCGGGCTAGGGTTAGGGTTAGGTGACGGGGACGGTTTAGGGTCCAGGTGAGGGTACGACAACGGTTTAGGGGGAGCGTATGTGTGAGGGCACGGGTTAGTTTTATCGTACGGGTTAGGATTAGGGGACGGGCGAGGGGAAGGCTTCGGGGAAGTGTTAGGGTTAGGGTTCGGGCTAAGGTTAGGGTTATGGGATGGGGACGGTTTAGGGTCCACGTGAGTGTACGAAAACGGTTTAGGGGGAGCGTACGTGTAAGGGCACGTGTTAGTGTTAGCGTACGGGTTAGGAGTACGACACGGGTGAGGGGAAGGCTTCGATGAAGGGTTAGGTTTACGGTTCGGGCTAGGGATAGTGTTAGGTGACTGGGATGGTTTAGGGTCCAGGTGAGGGTACGACAACGGTTTAGGGTGCGTGTACGTGTGAGGGCGTGAGTTAGTGTTAGCGTACGGGTTAGGATTAGAGGACGGGTGAGTGGAAGGCTTCGGGAAAGTGTTAGAGTTAGGGTGCGGACTAGTGTTAGGGTTAGGGGATGGGGACGGTTTAGGGTCCAGGTTAGGGTATGACAACGTTTTAGGTTGAGCGTACGTGTGAGGGCACGGGTTAGTGTTAGCGTACGGGTTAGGAGTAGGACACGGGTGAGGGGAAGGCTTCGGAGAAGGGTTAGGGTTAGGGTTCTGTCTGGGGTTAGGGTTAGGGGACGGGGACGGTTTAGGGTCCAGGTGAGTGTACGACAACTGTTCACGGGGAGCGTACGTGTGAGGGCACGGGTTAGTGTTAGCGTACGGGTTAGGATTAGGTGACCGGTGAGGGGAATGCTTCGGAGAAGTGTTAGGGTTTTGGATCGGGCTAGGGTTAGGGTTAGGGGACGGGGACGGTTTAGGGTCCAGGTGAGGGTACGAGAACGGTTTAGGGGGAGCAGGCGTGTGAGGGCACGGGTTAGTGTTAGCGTACGGGTTAGGATTAGGGGACGTGTGATGGGAAGGCTTCGGGAAGGTTTAGGGTTAGGGTTCGGGCTAGGGTTAGGCTTCGGGGACGGGGACGGTTTAGGGTCCAGGTTAGGGTACGACAACGGTTTAGGGGGAGCGTACGTGTGAGGGCAAGGTTTAGTGTTAGCGTACGGATTAGGATTAGGGTACGGGTGAGGGGAAGGCTTTGGGGAAGGGTTAGGGTTAGGGTTCGGGCTAGGGTTAGGGTTAGGGGATGGGGACGGTTTAGGGTCCAGGTGAGGGTACCTCAACGGTTTCGCGGGCGCGTACATGTGAGGGCACGGGTTAGTGTTAGCGTACGGGTTAGGATTAGGGGACGGGTGAGGGGAAGGTTTATGGGAAGGGTTGGGGTTAGGGTTCGGGCTAGGGTTAGAGTTAGGGTACGGGGACGGTTTAGGGTCCAGGTGAGGGTACGACAACGGTTTAGGGGGAGCGTACATGTGAGGGCACGGGTTAGTGTTAGCGTACGTGTTAGGATTAGGGGACGGGTGAGGGGAAGGCTTCGGGGAACGGTTAGGGTTAGGGTTCGGTCTAGGGTTAGGGTTAGGGGACGGGGACGGTTTAGGGTCCAGGTGAATGTGCGACAACGGTTTAGGGGGATCATACGTGTGACGGCACGGGTTAGTGTTAGCGTTTGGTTTAGGATTAGCGGACGGGTGAGGGGAAGGCTTCGGGGAAGGGTAAGGGTTAGGGTTCGGGCTAGGGTTAGGGTTAGGGGACGGGGACGGTTTAGGGTCCAGGTGAGGGTATGACAACGGTTTAGGGGGAGCATACGTGTGAGGGCACGGGTTAGTGTTAGCATACGAGTTAGGCTTAGGGGACGGGTGAGGGGAAGGCTTCGGGGAAGGGTTAGGGTTAGGGTTCGGGCTAGGGTTCGGGTTAGGGTACGGGGACGGTTTAGGGTCCAGGTGAGTGTACGACAACGGTTTAGGGGGAACGTACGTGTGAGGGCACGGGTTAGTGTTAGCATACGGGTTAGGATTAGGGGACGGGTGAGGGGAAGGCTTCGGGGAAGGGTTAGGGTTAGGGTTCGGGCGAGAGTTAGAGTTAGGGGACGGGGACGGTTTAGGGTCCAGGTGAGGGTACGACAGAGTTTTAGGGGGAGCGTACGTGTGAGGGCACAGGTTAGTGTTAGCGTACGGGTTAGGATTAGGGGACAGGTGAGGGGAAGGCTTCGGGGAAGGGTTAAGTTTAGGGATCGGGCTAGGGATAAGGTTAGGGAAAAGGGACGGTTTAGGGTCCAGGTGAGGGTACGAAAACGGTTTAGGGTGAGCATACGTGTCAGTGCACGGGTTAGTGTTAGCGTACGGTTAGGATTAGGGGTCGGCTTCGGGGAAGGCTTCGGGGAAGGTTTAGGGTTAGGGTTTGGGCTAGGGTTAGGGTTAGGGGACGGGGACGGTTTAGGGTCCAGGTGAGGGTACGACAACGGTTTAGGGGGAGCGTACTTGTGAGGGCACGGGTTAGTGTTAGCGTACGGTTTAGGATTAGGGGACGGGTGAGGGGAAGGCTTCGGGGAAGTGTTACGGTTAGGGTTTGGGTTAGGGTTAGGGTTAGGGGTCGGGGATGGTTTAGGGTCCAGGTGAGGGTATGAGAACGATTTAGGGGGAGCGTACGTGTGAGGGCACGGGTTAGTGTTAGCGTACGGGTTAGGATTAGGGGACGGGTGAGTGGAAGGCTTCGGGGAAGGGTTAGGGTTAGGGTTCGGGCTAGGGTTAGTGTTAGGGGACGGGGACGGTTTAGGGTCCAGGTGAGGGTAAAACAATGGTTTAGGTTGATCGTACGTGTGAGGGCACAGGTTAGTGGTAGCGTACGGGTTAGGATTAGGGGACGGGTGAGGGGAAGGCTTTGGGGAAGTGTTAGGGTTTGGGTTTGGGCTAGGGTTAGCGTTAGGGGATGGGGACGGTTTAGGGTCCAGGTGAGGGTACGACAACGGTTTAGGGTGAGTGTACGTGTGACGGCAAAGGTTAATGTTAGCGTACGGGTTAGGATAACGGGACGGGTGAGGGGAAGGCTGCGGGGAAGGGTTAGGGTTAGGGTTCGGGCTAGGGTTAGCGTTAGGGGACGGGGACGGTTTAGGGTCCAGGTGAGTTTACGACACTGGTTTAGGGGGAGCGTACGTGTGAGGGCACAGGTTAGTGTTAGCGTACAGCTTACGATTAGGGGACGGGTGAGTGGAAGGCTTCAGGGAAGGGTTAGGGTTAGGGTTCGGGATAGGGTTAGGGTTAGAGGACGGGGAAGGTTTAGGGTCCAGGTGAGGGTACGAAAACGGTTTTGGGGGACCGTACGTGTGAGGGCACGAGTTAGTGTTTGCGTACGGGTTAGGATTAGGGGACGGGTGAGGGAAAGGCTTCGGTGAAGTGTTAGGGTTAGGGTTCGGGCTAGGGTAAGGGTTAGGGGTCGGGGACGGTTTAGGGTCCAGGTGAGGGTACGACAACGGTTTAGGGGGAGCGTACGTGTCAGGGCATGAGTTAGTGTTAGCGTACGGGTTAGGATTAGGGGACGGGTGAGGGGAAGGCTTCGGGGAAGGGTTAGGGTTAGGGTTCGGGCTAAGGTTAGCGATAGCGGATGGGGACGGTTTAGGGTCCAGGTGAGGGTACGACAACGGTTTAGGGGGAGCGTACGTGTGAGGGCACGGGTTAGTGTTAGCGTATGGGTTAGGATTAGGGGACGGGTGAGGGGAAGGCTTCGGGGAAGTGTTAAGTTTAGGAATCGGGTAGGGTTAGGGTTAGGGGACGGGGACGGTTTAGGGTCCAGGTGAGGTTACGACAACGGTTTAGGGGGAGCGTACGTGTGCGGGCACGGGTTAGTGTTAGCGTACGGGTTAGGATTAGGGGACTTGATAGGGGAAGGCTTCGGGGAAGTGTTAGGGTTAGGGTTCGGGCTAGGGTTAGGGTTAGGGGACGGGGACGGTTTAGGGTCCAGGTGAGGGTACGACAAAGGTTGAGGTTGAGCGTACGTGTGAGGGCACGGGTTAGTGTTAGCGTACGGGTTAGGATTAGGGGACGGGTGAGGGGAAGGTTTCGGGGAAGGGTTGGGGTTAGGGTTCGGGCTAGGGTTAGAGTTAGGGGACGGGGACGGTTTAGGGTCCATGTGAGGGTACGACAACGGTTTAGGGGGTGCGTACATGTGAGGGCACGGGTTAGTGTTAGCGTACGTGTTAGGATTAGGGGACGGGTGAGGGGAAGGCTTCGGGGAACGGTTAGGGTTAGGGTTCGGTCTAGGGTTAGGGTTAGGGGACGGGGACGGTTTAGGGTCCAGGTGAATGTACGACAACGGTTTAGGGGGATCATACGTGTGACGGCACGGGTTAGTGTTAGCGTTTGGTTTAGGATTAGCGGACGGGTGAGGGGAAGGCTTCGGGGAAGGGTAAGGGTTAGGGTTCGGGCTAGGGTTAGGGTTAGGGGACGGGGACGGTTTAGGGTGCAGGTGAGGGTATGACAACGGTTTAGGGGGAGCATACGTGTTAGGGCACGGGTTAGTGTTAGCATACGGGTTAGGCTTAGGGGACGGGTGAGGGGAAGGCTTCGGGGAAGGGTTAGGGTTAGGGTTCGGGCTAGGGTTCCGGTTAGGGTACGGGGACGGTTTAGGGTCCAGGTGAGGGTACGACAACAATTCAGGGGGAGCGTAAGTGTGAGGGAACGGGTTAGTGTTAGCGTTCGGGTTAGGATTAGCGGACGGGTGACGGGAAGGCTTCGGGGAAGGGTTAGGGTTAGGGTTCAGGCTAGGGTTCGGGATAGGGTACGGGGACGGTTTAGGGTCCTGGTGAGTGTACGACAACGGTTCAGGGGGAGCGTACGTGTGAGGGCACGGGTTAGTGTTAGCATACGGGTTAGGATTAGGGGACGGGTGAGGTGAAGGGTCAAGGGAAGGGTTACGGTTAGGGTTCGGGCTAAGGTTAGGGTTAGGGGACGGGGACGGTTTAGCGTCCAGGTGAGGGTACGACAACGGTTTAGGGGGAGCGTACGTGTGAGGGCACGGTTTAGTGTTAGCGTACGGGTTAGGATTATTGGACGGGTGAGGGGAAGGCTTCAGGAAAGTGTTAGGTTTAGGGTTCGGGCTAGGGTTAGGGTTAGGGGATGGGGACGTTTTAGGGTCCAGGTGAGGGTACGACAACGGTTTAGAGGGAGCGTACATGTGAGGGCACGGGTTAGTTTTAGCGTACGGCTTAGGAATAGGGGACGGGTGAAGGGAAAGCTTCGGGGAAGATTTAGGGTTAGGGTTCGGGCTAGGGTTAGAGTTAGGGGACGGGGACGGTTTAGGGTCCAGGTGAGGGTATGACAACGGTTTAGGTGTAGCGTACATGTGAGGGCATGGGTTAGTGTCAGCGTACGGCTTAGGATTAGGGTACGGGTGAGGGGAAGGCTTTGGGGAAGGGTTAGGGTTAGGATTCGGGCTAGGGTTAGGGTTAGGGGACGGGGACGGTTTAGGGTCCAGGTGAAGGTACGACAATGGTTTAGGTGGAGCGTACGTGTGACGGCACGGGTTAGTGTTAGCGTTTGGTTTAGGATTAGCGGACGGGTGAGGGGAAGGCTTCGGGGAAGGTTTAGGGTTAGGGTTCGGGCTAGGGTTAGGGTTAGGAGACGGGGACGGTTTAGGGTCCAGGTGAGGGTATGACAACGGTTTAGGGGGAGCGTACGTGTGAGGGCACGGGTTAGTGTTAGCATAGAGGTTAGGCTTAGGGGACCGGTGAGGGGAAGGCTTCAGGGAAGGGTTAGGGTTAGGGTTCGGGCTAGGGTTAGGGTTAGGTGTCGGGGAGGGTTTAGGGTCCAGGTGAGGGTACGACAAAGGTTTAGGGGGAGCGTACGTGTGAGGGCACGGGTTAGTGTTAGCGTACGTGTTAGGATTCGGGGACGGGCGAGGGGAAGGCTTCGGGGAAGGGTTAGGGTTACGGTTCAGGCTAGGGTTAGGGTTAGGGGACGGGGATGGTTTACGGTGCAGGTTAGGGTACTACAACGGTTTAAAGGGAGCATACGTGTGCTGGCACGGGTTAATGTTAGCGTACGCCTTAGTATTAGGATACGGGTGAGGAGAAGGGTTCGGGGAAGAGTTAGGGTTAGGGTTTGGGCTAGGGTTAGGGTTATGGGACGGAGACGGTTTAGGGTCCAGGTGAGGGTACGACAACGGTTTAGGGGGATCGTACGTGTGAGGGCATGGTTTAGTTTTAGCGTACGGGTTAGGATTATGGGACGGGTGAGGGGAAGGCATCGGGAAAGTGTTAGGGTTAGGGTTCGGGCTAAGGTTACGGTTAGGGGACGGGGACGGTTTAGGGTCCAGGTGAGTGTACGACACCGGTTTAGGGGAAGCGTACGTGTGAGCGCATGGGTTAGTGTTAGCGTACGGCTTAGGATTAGGGGACGTGTGAGGGGAAGTCTTAGGGGAAGGTTTAGGGTTAGGGTTCTGGCTAGGGTTCGGGTTAGGGGACGGGGACGGTTTAGGGTCCAGGTGAGGGTACGACAACGGTTTAGGGGGAGCGTACGTGTGAGGGCACAAGTTAGTGTTAGCGTACGGGTTAGGATTAGGGGACGGGTGAGTTGAAGGCTTCAGGGAAGTGTTAGGGTTCGGGTTCGGGCTAGGGTTAGGGTTAGGTGACGGGGACGGTTTAGGGTCCAGGTGAGGGTACGACAACGGTTTAGGGGGAGCGTATGTGTGAGGGCACGGGTTAGTTTTATCGTACGGGTTAGGATTAGGGGACGGGCGAGGGGAAGGCTTCGGGGAAGTGTTAGGGTTAGGGTTCGGGCTAAGGTTAGGGTTATGGGATGGGGACGGTTTAGGGTCCACGTGAGTGTACGAAAACGGTTTAGGGGGAGCGTACGTGTAAGGGCACGTGTTAGTGTTAGCGTACGGGTTAGGAGTACGACACGGGTGAGGGGAAGGCTTCGATGAAGGGTTAGGTTTACGGTTCGGGCTAGGGATAGTGTTAGGTGACTGGGATGGTTTAGGGTCCAGGTGAGGGTACGACAACGGTTTAGGGTGCGTGTACGTGTGAGGGCGTGAGTTAGTGTTAGCGTACGGGTTAGGATTAGAGGACGGGTGAGTGGAAGGCTTCGGGGAAGTGTTAGAGTTAGGGTGCGGACTAGTGTTAGGGTTAGGGGATGGGGACGGTTTAGGGTCCAGGTTAGGGTATGACAACGTTTTAGGTTGAGCGTACGTGTGAGGGCACGGGTTAGTGTTAGCGTACGGGTTAGGAGTAGGACACGGGTGAGGGGAAGGCTTCGGAGAAGGGTTAGGGTTAGGGTTCTGTCTGGGGTTAGGGTTAGGGGACGGGGACGGTTTAGGGTCCAGGTGAGTGTACGACAACTGTTCACGGGGAGCGTACGTGTGAGGGCACGGGTTAGTGTTAGCGTACGGGTTAGGATTAGGTGACCGGTGAGGGGAATGCTTCGGAGAAGTGTTAGGGTTTTGGATCGGGCTAGGGTTAGGGTTAGGGGACGGGGACGGTTTAGGGTCCAGGTGAGGGTACGAGAACGGTTTAGGGGGAGCAGGCGTGTGAGGGCACGGGTTAGTGTTAGCGTACGGGTTAGGATTAGGGGACGTGTGATGGGAAGGCTTCGGGAAGGTTTAGGGTTAGGGTTCGGGCTAGGGTTAGGCTTCGGGGACGGGGACGGTTTAGGGTCCAGGTTAGGGTACGACAACGGTTTAGGGGGAGCGTACGTGTGAGGGCAAGGTTTAGTGTTGGCGTACGGGTTAGGATTAGGGGACGGGTGAGGGGAAGGCTTTGAGGAAGAGTTAGGGTTAGGGTTCAGGCTAGGGTTAGTGTTAGGGGACGGGGACGGTTTAGAGTCCAGGTGAGGGTGCAACAACGGTTTAGGGTGAGCGTACGTGTGAGGGCACGGGTTAGTGTTAGCGTACGGGTTAGGATTAGGCTACGGGTGAGGTGAAGGCTTCAGGGAAGTGTTAGGGTTCGGGTTCGGGCTAGGGTTAGGGTTAGGGGACGGGGAGGGTTTAGGGTACAGGTGAGGGTACGACAACGGTTTAGGGGGAGCATACGTGTGAGGGCACGGGTTAGTTTTAGCGTACGGGTTAGGATTAGGGGACGGACGAGGGGAAGGCTTCGGGGAAGGGTTAGGGTTTGGGTTTGGGCTAAGGTTAGGGTTATGGGATGGGGACGGTTTAGGGTCCACGTGAGTGTACGATAACGGTTTAGGGGGAGCGTACGTGTGAGGGCATGGGTTAGAATTAGCGTACGGATTAGGATTAGGGGACGGGTGAGGGGAAGGCTTCGGGGAAGGGTTAGGGTTACGGTTCGGGCGCTGGTTACGGTTAGGGGACGGGGACGGTTAAGGGTCCAGGTGAGGGTACGACAACGGTTTAGTGGGAGCGTACGTGTGAGGTCACAGGTTATTGTTAGCGTACGGGTTAGGATTAGGGGACGGTTGAGGGGAAGGTTCAGGGAAGGGTTAGTGTTAGGGTTTGGGCTAGGGTTAGGGTTAGGGGACGGGGACGGTTTAGGGTCTAGGTGAGAGTACGACAACGGTTTACGGGGAGCGTATGTTTGAGGGCACGGGTTAGTGTTAGCGTACTGGTTAGGATTATGGGACGGGTGAGGGGAAGGCATCGGGGAATGGTTAGGGTTAGGGTTCGGGCTAGGGTTAGGGTTAGGGACGGGGACGGTTTAGGGTCCAGGTGAGGGTACGACAACGGTTTAGGGGAAGCGTACATGTGAGGGCATGGGTTAGTGTTAGCGTATGGGTTAGAATTCTGGGACCGGTGAGGGGAAGGCTTTGGGGAAGGGTTAGGGTTAGGGTTCGGGCTACGGTTAGTGTTAGGGGACGGGGACGGTTTAGTGTCCAGGTGAGGGTACGACAATGGTTTAGGGGGAGTGTACGTGTGAGGGCATGGGTTAGTGTTAGCGTACGGGTTAGGTTTAGGGGACGGGTGAGGGGAAGGCTTCGGGGAAGGGTTAGGGTTAGGGTGCGGGCTAGTGTTAGGGTTAGGGGATGGGGACGGTTTACGGTCCAGGTGAGTGTACGACAACTGTTTAGGTTGAGCGTACGTGTGAAGACACGGGTTAGTGTTAGCGTACGTGTTAGGAGTAGGACACGGGTGAGGGGAAGGCTTCGGGGAAGGGTTAGGTTTAGGGTTCTGTCTAGGGTTAGGGTTAGGGGATGGGGACGGTTTAAGGTCCAGGTGAGGGTACGACAACGGTTTAGGGGGATCGTACGTCTTAGGGCACGGGTTAGTGTTAGCGTACGGGTTAGGATTAGGGGACGGGCGAGGGGAAGGCTTCGGGGAAGGGTTAGGGTTAGGGTTCGGGCTAGGGTTAGGGTTAGGGGTCGGGGACGGTTTAGAGTCCAGGTGAGGGTATGACAACGGTTTAGGGGGAGCGTACGTGTGAGGGCACGGGTTAGTGTTATCGTACGGGATAGGATT
The DNA here is from genome assembly GCF_937001465.1 of Orcinus orca. NCBI lineage: Eukaryota > Metazoa > Chordata > Mammalia > Artiodactyla > Delphinidae > Orcinus > Orcinus orca. The sequence goes on along the minus strand of NC_064565.1, from coordinate 2,271,674 downwards.
AGGGGACGGTTGAGGGGAAGGCTCGGGGAAGGGTTAGGGTTAGGGTTCGGGCTAGGGTTAGGGTTAGGGGACGGGGACAGTTTAGGGTCCAGGTGAGGGTACGACAACGGTTTAAGGGGAGCGTACGTGTGAGGGCACGGGTCAGTATTAGCGTATGGGTTAGCATTAGGGGACGGGTGAGGGGAAGGCTTCGGGGATGGGTTAGGGTTAGGGATCGGTCTAGTGTTAGTGTTAGGGGACGGGGACGGTTTAGGGTCCAGGTGAGGGTACGTTAACGGTTTATGGGGAGCGTACGTGTGAGGGCATGGGTTAGTATTAGCGTACGGGTTAGGATTAGGGTACAGGTGAGGGGAAGGCTTCGGGGAAGGGTTAGGGTTACGGTTCGTGCTAGGGTTAGTGTTAGGTGATGGGTACTGTTTAGGGTCCAGGTGAGGGTACGACAACGGTTTAGGGGGAGCATACGTGTGAGGGCACGGGTTAGTGTTAGCGTACGTGTTAGGATTAGGGGACGGGTGAGGGGAAGGTTTCGGGGAAGGGTTAGGGATAGGGTTCCGGCTAGGTTTAGGGTTAGGGGACAGGGACGGTTTAGGGTCCTTGTCAGGGTACGACAACGGTGTAGGGGGAGCGTACGTGTGAGGGCACGGGTTAGTGTTAGAGTACGGGTTAGGATTAGGGGACGGGTGAGGGGAAGGCTTCGGGGAAGGGTTAGGGTTTTGGTTCGGGCTAGGGTTAGGGTTAGGGGACGGGGACGGTTTAGGGTCCAGGTGAGGGTACGACAACGGTTTAGGGGGAGCATACGTGTGAGGGCACGGGTTAGTGTTAGCGTACGGGTTAGGATTAGGGGATGGGTGAGGGGAAAGCTTCGGGGAAGGTTTAGGGTTAGGGTTCGGGCTAGGGTTAAGGTTAGGGGACGGGGACGGTTTAGGGTCCAGGTGAGGGTACGACAACGGTTTAGGGGGAGCGTACGTGTGAGGGCACGGGTTAGTGTTAGCGTACAATATAGGATTAGGGGACGGGTGAGGGGAAGGCTTCGGGGAAGGGTTAGGGTTAGGGTTCGGGCTAGGGTTAGTGTTAGGGTATGGGGACGGTTTAGGGTCCAGGTGAGAGTACGACAACGGTTTAGGGGGAGTGTATGTTTGAGGGCACGGGTTAGTGTTAGCGTACGGTTTAGGATTAGGGGACGGGTGAGGGTAAGGCATCGGGGTATGGTTAGGGTTAGGGTTTGGGCTAGGGTTAGGGTTAGGGGACGGGGACGGTTTAGGGTCCAGGTGAGGGTACGACAACGGTTTAGGGGGAGCATACGTGTGAGGGCACGGGTTAGTGTTAGCGTACGGGTTAGGATTAGGGGACGTGTGAGAGGAAGGCTTCTGGGAAGTGTTAGGGTTAGGGTTCGGGCTAGGGTTAGGGTTAGGGGACGGGGACGGTTTAGGGTCCAGGTGAGGGTACGACAACGGTTTAGGGGGAGCGTACGTGTGAGGTCACGGGTTAGTGTTAGCGTACGGGTTAGGATTAGGGGACGGGTGATGGGAAGGCTTCGGGGAAGGGTTAGGGTTAGGGTTCGGGCTAGGGTTAGGGTTAGGGGACGGGGAAGGTTTAGGGTCCAGGTGAGGGTACGACCACGGTTTAGGGGGAGAGAATGTGTGAGGGCAAGGGTTAGTGTTCGCGTACGGGTTAGGATTAGGGGACGGGTGAGGGGAAGGCTTCGGGGAAGGTTTAGGGTTATGGTTCGTGCTAGGGTTAGTGTTAGGTGATCGGGACTGTTTAGGGTCCAGGTGAGGGAACGACAACGGTTTAGGGGGAGCGTACGTGTGAGGGCACGGGTTAGTGTTAGCGTACGGGTTAGGATTAGGGGACGGGTGAGGGGAAGGTTTCGGGGAAGGGTTAGGGTTAGGGTTCCGGCTAGGGTTAGGGTTATGGGACGGGGACGGTTTAGGGTCCAGGTGAGGGTACGACAACGGTTTAGGGGGAGCGTACGTGTGAGGGCACGGTTTACTGTTAGCGTACTGCTTAGTATTACGGGACGGGTGAGGGGAAGGCCTCGGGGAAGGGTTAGGGTTAGGCTTCGGGCTAGGGTTAGGGTTAGGGGACGGGGACGGTTTAGGGTCCAGGTGAGGATACGACAACGGTTTAGGGGGAGCGTACGTGTGAGGGCATGGGTTAGTGTTCGCGTATGGGTTACGAATAGGGGACGGGTGAGGGGAAGGCTTCGAGGAAGGGTTAGGGTTAGGGTTCGGGCTAGGGTTAGGGTTAGGGGATGGGGACGGTTTAGGGTGCAGGTGAGGGTACGACAATGGTTTGGGGTGAGCGTACGTGTGAGGGCATGGGTTAGTGTTCGCGTACTGGATAGCATTAAGGGTCGGGTGAGGGGAAGGCTTCGGGGAAGCGTTAGGGTAAGGGTTAGGGCTAGGATTAGGGTTAAGTGATGGGGGACAGTTTAGGGTCCAGGTGAGGGTATGACAACGGTTTGGGGGGAGCGTGTGTGTGAGGGAATGGGTTAGTGTTAGCGTACGGGTTAGGATTAGGGGACGTGTGAGGGGAAGGCTTCGGGGAAGGGTTAGGGTTAGGGTTCGGGCTAGGATTAGGGGTAGGGGATGGGGACGGTTTAGGGTCCAGGTGAGGGTACGACAAAAGTTTAGGAGGAGCGTACGTGTGAAGGCATGGGTTAGTGTTCGCGTACGGTGTAGGATTAGGGGACGGGTGACGGGAAGGCTTCGGGGAAGAGTTAGGTTTAGGGTTCGGGCTAGGGTTAGGGGTAGGGGACGGGGACGGTTTAGGGTCCAGGTGAGGGTACGACAACGGTTTAGGGGGAGCGTACGTGTGAGGGCACGGGTTAGTGTTAGCGTACAGGTTAGGATTAGGGGATGGGTGAGGGGAAAGCTTCGGGGAAGGTTTAGGGTTAGGGTTTGGGCTAGGGTTAGGGTTAGGAGACGGGGACGGTTTAGGGTCCAGGTGAGAGTACGACAACGGTTTAGGGGGAGCGAATGTTTGAGGGCACGGGTTAGTGTTAGCGTACGGGTTAGGATTAGGGGACGGGTGAGGGGAAGGCATCGGGGAATGGTTAGGGTTAGGGTTCGGGCTAGGGTTAGGGTTATGGGACGGGGACAGTTTAGGGTCCAGGTGAGGGTAGGACAACGGTTTAGGGGGAGCGTACCTGTGAGGGCATGGGTTAGTGTTAGCGTACGGGTTAGGATTAGGTGACCGGTGAGGGGAATGCTTCGGTGAAGCGTTAGCGTTTGTGTTCGGGCTAGGGTTAGGGTTAGGGGATGGGGACGGTTTAGGGTGCAGGTGAGGGTACGACAACAGTTTGGGGTGAGCGTACGTGTGAGGGCATGGGTTAGTGTTTGCGTACGGGTTTGGATTAGGGGACGGGTGAGGGGAAGGCTTCGGGGAAGGGTTAGTGTTAGGGTTCGTGCTAGGGTTAGGGTTTGGGGACGGGGACGGTTTAGGGTCCAGGTGAGTGTACGACAATGGTTTAGGGGGAGCGTTCGTGTGAGGGCATGGGTTACTGTTAGCGTACGGGTTAGGATTAGGGGACGGGTGAGTGGAAGGCTTCTGGGAAGGGTTAGGGTTAGGGTTTGGGCCAGGGTTAGGGTTAGGGGACGGGGACGGTTTAGGGTCCAGGTGAGGGTACAATAATGGTTTAGGTTGAGCGTACGTGTGAGGGCACAGGTTAGTGTTAGCGTACGGGTTAGGATTACGGGATGCGTGAGGGGAAGGCTTTGGGGAAGGTTTAGGGTTAGTTTTCGGGCTAGGGTTAGGGTTAGGGGACGGGGACGGTTTAGGGTCCAGGTGAGGGTACGACAACGGTTTAGGGGGAGCGTACGTGTGAGGGAACAGGTTAGTGTTCACGTACGGGTTAGGAGTAGGGGACGGGTGAGGGGAAGGCTTCGCGGAAGTGTTAGTGATAGGGTTTGGGCTAGGGTTGGGGTTAGGGGACGGGGACGGTTTAGGGTCCAGGTGAGGGTACGACAACCGTTTAGGGGGAGCGTATGTGTGAGGACACGGGTTAGTGTTAGCGTACGGGTTAGGAGTACGGGACGGGTGAGGGGAAGGCTTCGGAAAAGGGTTAGGGTTAGGGTTCGGGCCAGGGTTAGGGTTAGGGGACGGGGGCGGTTTAGGGTCCAGGTGAGGGTACCACAACGGTTTAGGGGGAGCGTACGTGTGAGGGAACAGGTTAGTGTTAGCGTACGGCTTACGATTAGGGGACGGGTGAGGGGAAGGCTTCGGGGAAGTCTTAGGGTTAGGGTTCGTGTAGGGTTAGGGTTAGGGGACGGGGACGGTGTAGGGTCCAGTTGAGGGTACCACAACTGTTTAGGGGGAGCGTACGTGTGAGGGCACGGGTTAGTTTTAGCGTACGGGTTAGGATCAGGGGACGGGTGAGGAAAAGGTTTAGGGTTAGGGTTCGGGCTAGGGTGTAGGGTTAGGGGACGGGGACGGTTTAGTGTCCAGGTGAGGGTATGACAACTGTTTAGGGTGAGCGTAGGTGTGGGGGCACGGGTTAGTGTTAGCGTACTGGTTAGGATTATGGGACTGGTGATGGGAAGGTTTAGGGTTAGGATTCGGCCTAGGGTTAGTGTTAGGGGATGGGGACGATTTAGGGTCCCGGTGAGGGTACGACAACGGATTAGGGGTAGCGTACGTGTGAGGGCACGGGTTAGTTTTAGCGTATGGGTTAGGATTAAGGGAAGGGTGAGGGGAAGGCTTCGGGGAAGGGTTAGGTTTAGGGTTCGGGGTAGGGTTAGGGGACGGGGAAGGGTACGGTTTAGGGTCCAGGTGAGTGTACGACAACGGATTAGGGGGAGCGTACGTGTGAGGGCAACGTTAGTGTTAGCGTACGGGTTAGGATTAGGGGACGGGTGAGGGGAAGGCTTCGGGGAAGTGTTAGGGTTAGGGTTCCGGCGAGGGTTAGGGTTAGGGGACGGGGACGATTTAGGGTCCAGGTGAGGGTACGACAACGGTTTAGGGGGAGCGTACGTGTGAGGGCACGGGTTAGTGTTAGCGTACGGGTTAGGATTAGGGGACGGGTGACGGGAAGGCTTCGGGGAAGGGTTAGGGTTAGGGATCGGGCTAGGGTTAGGGTTAGGGGACGGGGACGGTTTAGGGTCCAGTTGAGGGTACGACAACGGTTTAGGGGGAGCGTACGTGTGAGGGCACAGTTTAGTTTTAGCGTACGGGTTAGGATTAGGGGACGGGTGAGGGGAAGGGTTAGGGTTTGGGCTAGGGTTAGGTTTAGGGGACGGGGACGGTTTAGGGTCCAGGGGAGGGTACGACAACGGTTTATGGTGAGCGTACGTGTGAGGGCACGGGTTAGTGTTAGCGTACGGGTTAGGACTAGGGGACGGGTGAGGGGAACGCTTCGGGGAATGGTTAGGGTTAGGGTTCGGGCTAGGGTTAGGGTTAGGGGACAGGGACAGTTTACGGTCCAGGTGAGGGTAGGACAACGGTTTAGGGGGAGCGTAAGTGTGAGGGCATGGGTTAGTGTTAGCGCACGGGTTAGGATTAGGTGACCGGTGAGGGGAAGGCTTCGGGGAAGCGTTAGGGTTTGGGTTCGGGCTAGGGTTAGGGTTAGGGGACGGGGACGCTTTAGGGTGCAGGTGAGGGTACGAGAACGGTTTGGGGTGAGCGTACGTGTGAGGGCATGGGTTAGTGTTCGCGTACAGGTTAGGATTCGGGGACCAGTGAGGGGAAGGCTTCAGGGAAGAGTTACGGTTAGGGTTCGGGCTAGGTTTTGGGTTTGGGGACGGGGACGGTTTAGGGTCCAGGTGAGGGTACGACAACAGTTTAAGGGGATCATACGTGCGAGGGCACGGGTTAGTGTTAGCGAACGGGTTAGGATTAGGGGTCGGGTGAGAGGAAGGCTTCGGGGAAGTGTTAGGGTTAGGGTTCGGGCTAGGGTTAGGGTTAGTGGACGGGGACGGTTTAGGGTCCAGGTGAGGGTAGGACAACGGTTTAGGGGGAGCATAAATATGAGGGCATGGGATAGTGTTAGCGTACGGGTTAGGATTAGGGGACGGGTGAGGGGAAGGCTTCAGGGAAGGGTTAGGGTTAGGGATCGGTCTAGTGTTAGTGTTAGGGGACGGGGACGGTTTAGGGTCCAGGTGAGGGTAGGACAACGGTTTAGGGGGAGCGTACATGTGAGGGCACGTGTTAGTTTTAGCGTACGGGTTAGGATTAGGTGAGCGGTGAGGGGAAGGCTTCGGGGAAGGATTAGGGTTAGGGTTCGGGCTAGGGTTAGGGTTAGGGTTAGGGTACGGTTTAGGGTCCAGGTGAGGGTACGACAACGGTTTAGGGGGAGCCTACGTGTTAGGGCATGGGTTAGTGTTAGCGTACGGGTTAGGTTTAGTGGACGTGTGAGCGGAAGGCTTCGGGCTAGGGTTAGGGTTAGGGGACGGGGACGGTTTACGGTCCAGGTGAGGGTATGACAACGGTTTAGGGGGAGTGTACGTGTGAGGGCATGGGTTAGTGTTAGCGTACTGGTTAGGATTATGGGACGGGTGAGGGGAAGGCTTCGGGGAAGGTTTAGGGTTAGGGTTCGGGCTAGGGTTAGGGTTAGGGGACAGGGACGGTTTAGGGTCCAGTTGAGGGTACGACAACAGTTTAGGGGGAGCGTACGCATCACGGCACAGGTTAGTGTTAATGTACGGGTTAAGATTAGGGGACGGGTGAGGGGAAGGCTTCGGGGAAGGGTTAGGGTTAGGGTTCGGGCTAGGGTTATGGTTAGGGTATGGGGACGGTTTAGAGTCCAGGTGAGGGTACGACAACGCTTTAGGGGGAGCTTACGTGTGAGGGCACGGGTTAGTGTTAGCGTACGGGTTAGGATTAGGGGACGGGTGAGGGGAAGGCTTCGGGGAAGTGTTAGGGTTAGGGTTCTGGCTAGAGTTAGGGTTAGGGGACGGGGACGGTTTAGGGTCCAGGTTAGGGTACAACAACGGTTAAGGGGGAGCGTACGTGTGAGGGCACGGGTTAGTGTTAGCGTACGGGTTAGGATTAGGGGGCGGATGAGGGGAAGGCTTCGGGAAAGTGTTAGGGTTAGGGTTCGGGCTAGGGTTAGGGTTAGGGGAGGGGGACGGTGTAGGGTCCAGGTGAGTGTACGACAACGGTTTAGGCTGAGCGTACGTGTGAGGGCACGGGTTAGTATTAGCGTACGGGTTAGGATTAGGAGACGGGTGAGGGGAAGGCTTCGGGGAAGTGTTAGGGTTAGGGTTCGGGCTAGGGTTAGGGTTAGGGGACGGGGACGGTTTAGGGTCCAGGTGAGGGTACCACAGCGGTTTAAGGGGAGAGTACGTGTGAGAGCACGGGTTAGTGTTAGCGTACGGGTTAGGATTAGGGGACGGGTGAGGGGAACGCTTCGGGGAAGGGTTAGGGTTAGGGTTCGGGCTAGGGTTAGGGTTAGGGGACTGGGACGGTGTAGGGTCCAGGTGAGTGCACGACAACGGTTTAGGCTGAGCGTACGTGTGAGGGCACGGGTTAGTATTAGGGTACGGGATAGGATCAGGGGACGGGTGAGGGGAAGGCTTCGGGGAAGGGTTAAGTTTAGGGTTCGGGCTAGGGTTAGGGTTAGGGGAGGGGGACGGTTTCGGGTCCAGGTGTGGGTACGACAACAGTTTCGGGGGAGGGTACGTGTGAGGGCATGGGTTAGTGTTAGCGTACGGGTTCGGTTTAGGGGACAGGTGAGGGGAATGCTTCGGGGAATGGTTAGGGTTAGGGTTCAGGCTAGGGTTAGGGTTAGGGGATGCGACGGTTTAGGGTCCAGGTGAGGGTACGACAATGGTTTAGGGGGAGCGTACGTGTGAGGGCACGGGGTAGTGTTAGCGTTCAGGTTAGGATTAGGGGACGTGTGAGGGGAAAGCTTCCGGGAAGGTTAGGGTTAGGGTTCTGGCTAGGGTTAGGGTTAGGGGACAGAGACGGTTTAGGGTCCAGGTGAGGGTACGAGAATGGTTTAGGGTGAGGGCACGTGTGAGGGCACGGGTTAGTGTTAGCGTAGGGGTAGGATTAGGGTACGGGTGAGGGGAAGGCTTCGGAGAAGGCTTAGGGTTAGGGTTCGGGCTAGGGTTAGGGTTAGGGGACAGGGACGGTTTAGGGTCCAGGTGAGGGTACGACAACGGTTTAGGGGGAGCGTACGTGTGAGGGCACGGGTTAGTGTTAGCGTACGGTTTAGGATTAGGGGACGGGTGAGGGGAAGGCTTCGGGGAAGGGTTAGTGTTTGGGTTCGGGCTAGGGTTATTGTAAGGGGACGGGGACGGTTTAGGGTCCAGGTGAGGGTACGACAACGGTTTAGGGGGAGCGTACATGTGAGGGCACGGGTTAGTGTTAGCGTACGGGTTAGGATTAGGGGACGGGTGAGGGGAAGGCTTCGGGGAAGGGTTAGTGTTAGGGTTCTGGCTAGGGTTAGGGTTAGGGGACAGGGACGGTTTAGGGTCCAGTTGAGGGTACGACAACAGTTTAGGGAGAGCGTACGTGTTAGGGCACGGATTAGTGTTAGCCTACGGTTTCGGATTAGGGGACGGGTGAGGGGAAGGCTTTGGGGAAGGGTTAGGGTTAGGGTTCGGGCTAGGGTTAGGGTTAGGGGACGGGGACGGTTTAGGGTCCAGGTGAGTGTACGACAATGGTTTAGGGTGAGCGTACGTGTGAGGGCACGGGTTAGTGTTAGCGTACGGGTTAGGATTAGGTGACAGATGAGGTGAAGGCATCGGGGAAGGGTTAGGGTTAGAGTTCGGACTAGGGTTAGGGTTAGGGGATGGGGAGGGTTTAGGGTCCATGTGAGGGTACGATAACGGATCACGGGGAGCGTACGTGTTAGGGCATGCGTTAGTGTTAGCGTACTGGTTAGGATTAGGGGACGGGTGAGGGGAAGGCTTTGGGGAAGTGTTAGTGTTAGGGTTTGGGCTAGGGTTAGGGTTAAGGGTCGCGGACAGTTTAGGGTCCAGGTGAGGGTATGACAACGGTTTAGAGGGAGGGTACGTGTGAGGGCATGGGTTAGTGTTAGCGTACGGGTTCGGTTTAGGGGACAGGTGAAGGGAAGGCTTCGGGGAATGCTTAGGGTTAGGGTTCAGGCTCGGGTTAGGGTTAGGGGATGCGACGGTTTAGGGTCCAGGTGAGGGTACGACAATGGTTTAGGGGGAGCGTACGTGTGAGGGCACGGGGTAGTGTTAGCGTACTGCTTAGGATTAGGGGACATGTGAGGGGAAGGCTTCCGGGAAGGGTTAGGGTTAGGGTTCAGGCTAGGGTTAGGGTTAGGGGACGGGGACGGTTTAGGGTCCAGGTGAGTGTACGAGAATGGTTTAGGGTGAGGGCACGTGTGAGGGCACGGGTTAGTGTTAGCGTATGGTTTAGGATTAGGGGAAGGGTGAGGGGAAGGCTTCGGGGAAGGGTTAGTGTTTGGGTTAGGGCTAGGGTTAGTGTTAGGGGACGGGGACGGTTTAGGGTCCAGGTGAGGGTACGACAACAGTTTAGGGGGAGCGTACATGTGAGGGCACGGGTTACTGTTAGCGTATGGGTTAGGATTAGGGGACGGGTAAGGGGAAGGCTTCGGGGAAGCTTTAGGTTTAGGGTTCGGGCTAGGGTTAGGGTTAGGTGACGGGGACGGTTTAGGGTCCAGGTGAGGGTACGACAACCGTTTAGGGGGAGCGTACGTGTGAGGGCACGGGTTAGTGTTAGCGTACGGGTTAGGATTAGGGGACGGGTGAGGGGAAGGCTTCGGGGAAGGTTAGGGTTAGGGTTCGGGCTAGGGTTAGGGTTAGGGGACGGGGACAGTTTAGGGTCCAGGTGAGGGTACGACAACGGTTTAGGGGGAGAGTACGTGTGAGGGCACGGGTTAGTGTTACCGTACGGGTTAGGATTAGGGGACGGGTGAGGGGAAGGCTTCGGGGAAGCGTTAGGGTTAGGGTTCGGGCTAGGGTTAGCGTTAGGAGAAGGGGACGTTTTAGGGTCCATGTGAGGGTACGACAACGGTTTAGGCGGAGCCTACATGTGAGGGTATGGGTTAATATTAGCGTACGGGTTAGGGTTAGGGGACGGGTGAGGGGAAGGCTTCGGGGAAGGGTTAGGGTTAGGGTTCGGGCTAGGGTTAGGGTTACGGGACGGGGATGGTTTAGGGTCCAGGTGAGACTACGACAACGGTTTAGGGGGAGCGTACGTGTGAGGGCACAGGTTAGTGTTAGTGTATGGCTTAGGATTAGGGGACGGGTGAGAGGAAGGCTTCCGGGAAGGGTTAGGGTTTGGGTTCGGACTAGTGTTAGGGTTAGGGGTCGGGGATGGTTTAGGGTCCAGGTGAGTGTACGACAACGGTTTAGGGGGAGCGTACATTTGACGGCATGGGTTAGTGTTAGCGTACGGGTTAGGATTAGGGGACGGGTGAGGGGAAGGCTTCGGGGAAGTGTTAGGGTTAGGTTTCGGGGTAGGGTTAGAGTTAGGGCACTGGGACGGTTTTTGGTCCAGGTGAGGGTACGACAACGGTTTAGGGGGAGCGTACATTTGAGGCCACGGGTTAGTGTTAGCGTACAGGTTAGGATTAGGGGACAGGTGAGGGGAAGGCTTCGGGGAAGGGTTAGTGTTAGGGTTCGGGCTAGGGTTACGGTTAGGGGACGGTTTAGGGTCCAGGTGAGTGTAGAACAACGGTTTAGGGTGAGCGTACGTGTGAGGGCATGGGTTAGTGTTAGTGTACGGGTTAGGATTAGGGGACGGGTGAGAGGAAGGCTTCGAGGAAGGGATAGGGTTAGGTTTCAGGCTAGGGTTAGGGTTAGGGGACGGGGACGGTTTAGGGTCCAGGTGAGGGTACGACTATGGTTTAGGGGGAGCGTACGTGTGAGGGCATGGGTTAGTGTTAGCATACGGTTTCGGATTAGGGGACGGATGAGGGGAAGGCTTCGGGGAAGGGTTAGTGTTAGGGTTTGGGCTATGGTTAGGGTTAGGGGATGGGGACGGTTTAGGGTCCAGGTGAGTGTACGACAACGGTTTAGGGGTAGCGTAAATGTGAGGGCACGGGTTAGTGTTAGCGTACGGGTTAGGATTAGGGGACGTGTGAGGGGAAGGCTTCGGGGACGGGTTGGGTTTAGGGTTCGGGGTAGGGTTAGAGTTAGGGGACGGGGACCGTTTAGGGTCCAGGTGAGGGTATGACAACGGTTTAGGGGGAGCGTACGTGTGAGGGCACAGGTTAGTGTTAGCGTACGGGTTAGGATTAGGGAACAGGTGAGGGGAAGGCTTCGGGGAAGGGTTAGGGTTAGGGTTCGGGCTAGGGTTAGGGTTAGGGGACGGGGATGGTTTAGGGTCCAGGTGAGGATACGACAACGGTTTAGGGGGAGCGTACATGTGAGGGCACGGGTTAGTGTTAGCATACAGTTTAGGATTAGGGGACGGGTGAGGGGAAGGCTTTGGGGAACGGTTAGGGTTAGGGTTTGGGCTAGGGTTAGGGTTAGGGGACGGGGACGATTCAGGGTCCAGGTGAGTGTATGACAACGGTTTAGAGGGAGCGTACGTGTGAGGGCACGGGTTAGTCTTAGCGAATGGCTTAGGATTAGGTGACGGGTGAGGGAAAGGCTTCGGGGTAGGGTTAGGGTTAGAGTTCGGGCTAGGGTTAGGGTTAGGGGATGGGGACGGTTTAGAGTCCAGGTGAGGGTACAACAACGGTTTAGGGGGAGAGTACGTGTGAGGGCATGGGTTAATGTTAGCGTACGGGTTAGGATTAGGGGACGGGTGAGGGGTAGGCTTCAGGGAAGCGTTAGGGTTAGGGTTCGGGCTAGGGTTAGGGTTAGGGGACGGGGACGGTTTAGGGTCCAGGTGAGGGCACGACAATGGTTTAGGGTGAGCGTAAGTGTGAGAGCACAGGTTAGTGTTAGCGTACGGCTTAGAATTAGGGGACGGGTGAGGGGAAGGGTTAGGGTTAGGTTTCGGGATAGCGTTAGGGTTAGGCGACGGGGACGGTTTAGGGTCCAGCTGAGTGTACGACAACGGTTTAGGGGGGGCGTACGTGTGAGGGCACGGGTTAGTGTCAGCGTACGGGTTAGGATTATGGGAGGGGTTATGGTAAGGCTTCGGGGAAGCCTTCGGTTTAGGGATCGGGCTAGGGTTAGGTTTAGGGGACGGGGACGGTTCAGGGTCCAGGTGAGGGTACGACAACGGTTTAGGGGGAGCATACGTGTGAGGGCACGGGTTAGTGTTAGCGTACGGGTTAGGATTAGGGGAGGGGTTATGGTAAGGCTTCGGGGAAGCCTTCGGTTTAGGGATCGGGCTAGGGTTAGGTTTAGGGGACGGGGACGGTTCAGGGTCCAGGTGAGGGTACGACAACGGTTTAGGGGGAGCGTACGTGTGAGGGCACGGGTTCGTTTTAGCGTACGGGTTAGGATTAGGGAACGGTTGAGGGGAAGGTTTAGGGTTAGGGTTAAGGATAGGGTTACGGTTAGGGGACGTGGACGGTTTAGGGTCCAGGTGTGTGTACAACAAAGGTTTGGGAGGAGCGAACGTGTGAGGGCACGGGGTAGTGTTAGCGTACTGTTTAGGAATATGGGACTGGTGAGGGGAAGGGTTAGGGTTAGGGTTCGGCCTAGGGTTAGGGTTAGGGGACGGGGACGGTTTAGGGTCCAGGTGAGGATACGACAACGGTTTAGGGTGAGCGTACGTGTGAGGGCACGGGTTAGTGTTAGCGTACGGGGTAGGATTAGGGGACGGGTGATGGGAAGGCTTCGGGGAAGGGTTAAGGTTAGGTTTCGGGCTAGGGTTAGGGTTAGGGGACGGGGATGGTTTAGGGTCCTGGTGAGGGTACGACAACGGTTTAGGGGGAGCGTACGTGTGAGGGCATGGGTTAGTGTTAGCGTACGGGTTAGGATTAGGGAATGGGTGAGGGGAAGGCTTCGGGGAATTGTTAGGGTTAGGGTTCGGGCTAGGGTTAGGGTTAGGGGATGTGGACGATTTAGGGTCCAAGTGCGTGTACGAAAACGGTTTAGGGGGAGCTACGTGTGAGGGCACGGGTTAGTGTTAGCGTACGGGTTAGGATTAGAAGATGGGTGAGAGGAAGGCTTCGGGGAAGTGTTAGGGATAGGGTTCGGGCTAGGGTTAGGGTTAGGGGACGGGCACGATTTAGGGTCCAGGTGAGGGTACGACAACGGTTTCGGGGGAGTGTACGTGTGAGGACCTGGGTTAGTGTTAGCGTACGGGTTAGTATTAGGGGACGGGTGAGGGGAAGGTTTAGGGTTACGGTTCGGGCTAGGTTTAGGGTTAGAGACGAGGACGGTTTAGGGTCCAGGTGAGGGTACGACAACGGTTTAGGGCGAGCGTACTTGTGAGGGCACGGGTTAGTGTTAACGTACGGGTTAGGATTAGGGGACGGGTGAGGGAAAGGCTTCGGGGAAGGGTTAGGGTTAGGGTTCGGTCCAGGGTTAGGTTTAGGGAATGGGGACGGTTTAGGGTCCAGGTGAGGGTACGACAACAGTTTAGGGGGAGCGTATGTGTGAGGGCACGGGTTAGTGTTAGCACACTGGTTAGGATTAGGGGACGGGTGAGGGGAAGACTTTGGGGAACTGTTAGGGTCAGGGTTCGGGCTAGCGTTAGGGTTAGGGGACGGGGACGGTTTAGGGTCCAGGTGAGTGTACGACAACGATTTAGGGGGAGAGTACGTGTGAGGGCACAGGTTAGTGTTAGCGTAAGGGTTAGGATTAGGGGACTGGTGAGGGGAAGGCTTCGTGGAAGTGTTAGGGTTAGGGTTCGGGCTAGGGTTAGGTTTAGGGGACGGGGACGGTTTAGGGTCCAGGTGAGTGTACAACAACGGATTAGGGGTAGCGTACGTGTGAGGGCAAGGGTTAGTGTTAGCGTATGGGTTAGGATTAGGGGACGGGTGAGGGGAAGGCTTCGGGGAAGGGTTAGGTTTAGGGTTCGGGGTAGGGTTAGGGGACGGGGAAGGGGACGGTTTAGGGTCCAGGTGAGGATACGACAACGGATTAGGGGGAGCGTACGTGTGAGGGCAAGGGTTAGTGTTAGCGTACGGGTTAGGATTAGGGGATGGGTGAGGGGAAGGCTTCGGGGAGTGTTAGGGATAGGGTTCATTCTAGGGTTAGGGTTAGGGGAAGGGACGGTTTAGGGTCCCGGTGAGGGTTCGAAAACCTTTTAGGGGGAGCGTACGTGTGAGGGCACGGGTTAATGTTAGCGTACGGGTTAGGATTAGGGGACGGGTGAGGGGAAAGCTTCGGGAAAGGGTTACGGTTAGTGTTCGGGCTAGGGTTAGGGTTAGGGGACGGGGACGGTTTAGGGTCCAGGTGAGGGTACGACAACGGTTTCGGGGTAGTGTACCTGTGAGGGCACGGGTAAGTGTTAGAGTACGGGTTAGTATTAGGGGACGGGTGAGGGGAAGGTTTAGGGTTAGGGTTCGGTCTAGAGTTAGGGTTAGGGGACGGGGACGGTTTAGGGTCCAGGTGACGGTACCACAACGGTTTAGGGGGAGCGTACGTGTGCGGGCACGGGTTAGTTTTAGTGTACGGGTTAGGTTTAGGGGACGGGAGAGGGGAAGGTTTAAGGTTAGGGTTAGGTCTAGGGTTATGGTTAGAGACGGGGACAGTTTAGGGTCCAGGTGAGGGTACAACAACGGTTTAGGGTGAGCGTACATGTGAGGGCAAGGGTTAGTGTTAGCGTACGGGGTAGGATTAGGGGACGGGTGAGGGGAAGGCTTCGGGGAAGTGTTAGGGTTAGCTTTTGGGCTAGGGTTAGGGTTAGCGGACGAGGACGGTTTAGGGTCCAGGTGAGGGTACGACAACGCTTTAGAGGGAGCGTACGTGTGAGGGCACGGGTTAGTGTTAGCGTATGGGTTAGTATTAGGGGACGGGTGAGGGGCAGGTTTAGGTTTAGGGTTCGGGCTATGGTTAGGGTTAGGGGACGGGGACGGTTTAGGGTCCAGGTGAGGGTACGACAACGATTTAGGGGGAGATTACGTGGGAGGGCAAAGGTTAGTGTTAGCATACGGATTAGGGGACGGGTGAGGGGAAGGCTTCGGGGAAGTGTTAGGGTTAGGGTTCAGCCTAGGTTTAGGTTTAGGGGACGGGGACGGTTTAGGGTCCAGGTGAGTGTACGAAAACGGATTAGGGGTAGCATACGTGTGAGGGCACGGGTTAGTGTTAGGGTATGGGATAGTATTAGGGGACGGGTGAGGGGAAGCTTTAGGGTTAGTGTTCGGCCTAGGGTTAGGGTTAGGGGACGGGGACGGTTTAGGGTCCAGGTGAGTGTACGACAACGGTTTAGGGGGAGCGTACGTGTGAGGGCATGTGTTAGTTTTAGAGTACGGGTTAGGATTAGGGGACGGGTGAGGGGAAGGATTAGGGTTAGGGTTAAGGCTAGGGTTAGGGTTAGGGGACGGGGACGGTTGAGGGTATAGGTGAGGGTACGACAACGGTTTAGGAGGAGCGTACGTGTGAGGGCATGGGTTAGTGTTAGCGTACTGTTTAGGATTATGGGACTGGTGAGGGGAAGGGTTAGGATTAGGGTTCAGGCTAGGGTTAGGGTTAGAGGACGGGGACGGTTTAGGGTCCAGGTGAGGGTATGACAACGGTTTAGGGTGAGCGTACGTGTGAGGGCACGGGTTAGTGTCAGCCTACGGGTTAGGATTAGGTGACAGGTGAGGGAAAGGCTTTGGGGAAGGGTTAGGGTTAGGGTTCGGACTAGGGTTAGGGGACGGGGACGGTTTAGGGTCCAGGTGAGGGTACGACAACGGTTTAGGGTGAGCGTAAGTGTGAGGGCACGGGTTAGGGTTAGCGTACGGGTTAGGATTAGGGGAAGGGTGAGGGGAAGGCTTCGGGGAAGGGTTAGGGTTACGGTTCAGGGTAGGGTTAGGTTTAGGGGACAGGGACGGTTTAGGGTCCCGGTGAGGGTACGACAACATTTTAGGGGGAGTGTACGTGTAAGGGCACGTGTTAGTGTTAGTGTACGGGTTAGGATTATGGGACGGGTGAGGGGAAGGCTTCGGGGAAGGGTTAGGGTTAGGGTTCTCGCTAGGGTTAGGGTTAGGGGACGGGGATGGTTTAGGGTCCAGGTGAGGGTACGACAACGGTTTAGGGGGAGCGTACGTGTGAGGGCACGGGTTAGTGTTAGCGTACGGGTTAGTATTAGGGGACGGGTGAGGGGAAGGGTTAGGGTTATGGTTCGGGCTAGGGCTAAGGTTAGGGGACGGGGACGGTTTAGTGTCCAGGTGACGGAACGACAAAAGTTTAGGGTGAGCGTACGTGTGAGGGCCGGAGTTAGTGTGAACCTACGGGTTCGGATTAGGGGACGGGTGAGGGGAAGGCTTCGGGGAAGGTTTAGGGTTAGGGTTCGGTCTAGGGTTAGAGTTAGGAGATGGGGACGGTTTAGGGTCCAGGGGAGGGTACGACAACGGTTTAGGGGGAGCGTACGTGTGAGGGTACGGGTAACAGTTAGCGTACGGGTTAGGATTAGGGGACGGGTTAGGGTAAAGCTTCAGGGAAAGGTTAGTTTTAGGGTTCGCTCTAGGGTTAGAGTTAGGGGATGGGGACGGTTTAGGGTCCAGGTGATGGTACCACAATGGTTTCAGGGGAGCGTAGGTGTGAGGACACGGGTTAGTGTTCGCGTATGGGTTAGGATTAGTGGACGGGTGAGGGGAAGGCTTCGGGAAAGGGTGAGTGTTAGGGTTCGGGCTAGGGTTAGGGTTAGGGGACGGGGACGGTTTAGGGTCCATGTGAAGGTACGACAACGGTTTCAGGGGAGCGTACGTGTGAGGGCACGGGTTAGTGTTAGCGTACGGCTTAGGATTAGGGGACAGGTGAGGGGAAGGCTTCAGGAAAGTGGTAGGGTTAGGTTTCGGGCTAGGGTTAGGGTTAGGGAACGGGGACGGTTTAGGGACCAGGTGAGGGTACGACAACGGTTTAGGGGGAGGGTACGTGTGAGGGCACGGGTTAGTGTTAGCGTACGGGTTAGGATTAGGGGACGGGTGAGGGGAAGGCTTCGGGGAAGGGTTAGGGTTAGGGTTCGTGCTAGGGTTAGGGTTAGGTGACGGGGACGGTTTAGGGTCCAGGTGACGGTACGAAAACGGATTAGGGGGAGCGTACGTGTAAGGGCACTGGTTAGTGTTAGCGTACGGGTTAGGATTATGGGACGGGTGAGGAGCAGGCTTCGGCGAAGGCTTACGGTTATGGTTCGGGCTAGGGTTAGGTTTCGGGGATGGGGACGGTTTAGGATCCAGGTGAGTGTCCTACAATGGTTTAGGTGGAGCGTACGTGTGAGGGCACGGGTTAGTGTTAGCGTACAGGTTAGGATTAGGGGACGGGTGAGGGGAAGGCTTCGGGGAAGGGTTAGGGTTAGGGTTCGGCCTAGGGTTAGGGTTTGGGGACAGGGACGGTTTAGGGTCCAGGTGAGGGTACGACAACGGTTTAGGGGGAGCGTACATGTGAGGGCACGGGTTAGTGTTAGCGTACGGGTTAGGATTAGCGGACGGGTGAACGGAAGGCTTCAGGGAAGGGTTAGGGTTACGGTTCGGGCTAGGGTTAGGGTTAGGGGATGGGGACGGTTTAGGATCCAGTTGAGGGTACGACAACGGTTTAGGGGGAGCGTACGTGTGAGGGCACGGGTTAGTTTTAGCGTACGGGTTAGGATTAGGTGACAGGTGAGGGGAAGGCTTCAGGAAAGGGTTAGGTTTAGGGTTCGGGCTAGGGTGAGGGTTACGCGACGGGGACGGTTTAGGGTCCAGGTGAGTGTACGACAACGGTTTCGGGGGAGCGTACGTGTGAGGGCACGGGTTAGTGTTAGCGTACGGGTTAGAATTATGGGACGGGTGAGGGGAAGGCTTCGGGGAAGGTTTAGGGTTAGGGTTCGGGCAAGGGTTAGGCTTAGGGGACGGGGACGGTTTACGGTCCAGGTGAGGGTACGACAACGGTTTCGGGGGAGCGTACGTGTGAGGGAACGGGTTAGTGTTAGCGTACGGGTTAGGATTAGGGGACGGGTGAGGGGAAGGCTTCGGGGAAGAGTTAGGGTTAGGGTTCGGGCTAGGGTTAGGGTTAGGGGACGGGGTATGTTTAGGGTCCAGGTGAGGGTACGACAACGGTTTAGGGGGAGCGTACGTGTGAGGGCACTGGTTAGTGTTAGCGGACGGGTTAGGATTAGGGGACGGGTGAGGAGAAGGCTTCGGCGAACGGTTAGGGTTAGGGTTCGGGCTAGGGTTAGGGTTACGGGACGGGGACGGTTTAGGGTCCTGGTGAGTGTACGACAACGGTTTCGGGGGAGCGTACGTGTGAGGGCACAAATTAGTGTTAGCGTACCGGTTAGGATTAGGGGACGGGTGAGGGGAAGGCTTCGGGGAAGGGTTAGGGTTAGGGTTCGGGCTAGGGTTAGGGTTAGGGGACGGGGACGGTTTAGGGTCCAGGTGAGTGTACGACAATGGTTTAGGGGGAGCGTACATGTGAGGGCATGGGTTAGTGTTAGCGTACGGGTTAGGATTAGGGGACGGTTGAGGGGAAGGCTTCGGAGAAGTGTTAGGGTTAGGGTTCGGGCTAGGGTTAGGGTTAAGGGACGGGGACGGTTTAGGGTCCAGGTGAGGGTACGACAACGGTTTCGGGGGAGTGTATGTGTGAGGGCACGGGTTAGTGTTAGCGTACGGTTTAGGATTAGGGGACGGGTGAGGGGAAGGCTTCGGGGAAGGGTCAGGGTTAGGGTTCGGGCTAGGGTTAGGGTTAGGGGACGGGGACGGTTTAGGGTCCAGGTGAGGGTACGACAACGGTTTAGCTGCAGCGTACGTGTGAGGGCATGGTTTAGTGTTAGTGTACGGGTTAGGATTAGGGGACGGGTGAGGGGAAGGCTTCGGGGAAGGGTTAGTGTTAGGGTTCGGGCTAGGGTAAGGGTTAGGGAACGGGGACGGTTTAGGGTCCAGGTGAGGGTACGACAACGGTTTCGGGGGAGTGTACGTGTGAGTGCACGGGTTAGTGTTAGCGTACGTGTAGGGTTAGAGTACGGGTGAGGGGAAGGCTTCGGGGAACGGTTAGGGTTAGGGCTAGGGTTAGTGTTAAGGGACGGGGAAGGTTTAGGGTCCAGGTGAGGGTACGACAACGGTTTAGGGGGAGCGTACGTGTGAGGACAAGGGTTAGTGTTAGCGTACGGTTTAGGATTAGGGGACGGGTGAGGGGAAGGCTTCGGGGAAGGGTTAGGGTTAGGGTTCGGGCTAGGGTTAGGGTTAGGGGACGGGGACGGTTTAGGGTCCAGTTGATGGTACGACAACGGTTTCGGGGGAGCGTCCGTGTGAGGGCACGGGTTAGTGTTAGCGTACGGGTTAGGATTAGGGGACGGGTGAGGGGAAGTCTTCGAGGAAGGGTTAGGGTTAGGGTTCGGGCTAGGGATAGGGTTAGGGGACGGGGAATGTTTATGGTCCTGTTGAGGGTACGACAACGGTTTAGGGGGAGCGTACGTGTGAGGGCACGGGTTAGTGTTAGCGTACGGGTTAGGATTACGGGACGGGTGAGGGGAAGGCATCGGGGAAGGGTTATGGTTAGGGTTCGGGCTAGGGTTAGGGTTAGGGTATGCGGACGGTTTAGGGTCCAGGTGAGTGTACGACAACGGTTTAGGGGGAGCGTACGTTTGAGGGCACGGGTTAGTGTTAGCGTACGGCTTAGGATTAGGGGACGGGTGAGGGGAAGGCTTTGGGGAAGGGTTAGGGTTAGGGCTCGGGCTAGTGTTACGGTTAGGGGATGGGGACGGTTTAGGGTCCACGTGAGGGTACGACATCGGTTTCGGGGTAGTGTATGTGTGAGGGCACGGGTTAGTGTTAGCGAACGGGTTAGGATTAGGGGACGGGTGAGGGGAAGGCTTCGGGGAAGGTTTAGGGTTAGGATTCGGGCTAGGGTTAGGGTTAGGGGACGGGGATGGTTTAGGGTCCAGGTGAGTGTACGACAATGGTTTAGGGGGAGCGTACGTGTGAGGGCACGCATTAGTGTGAGCGTACGGGTTAGGATTAGGGGACGGGTGAGGGGAAGGCTTCGGGGAAGGGTTAGGGTTAGGGTTCGGGCTAGGGTTAGGGTTAGGGGACGGGGACGGTTTAGGGTCCAGGTGAGTGTACGACAATGGTTTAGGGGGAGCGTACATGTGAGGGCATGGGTTAGTGTTAGCGTACGGGTTAGGATTAGGGGACGGTTGAGGGGAAGGCTTCGGAGAAGTGTTAGGGTTAGGGTTCGGGCTAGGGTTAGGGTTAAGGGACGGGGACGGTTTAGGGTCCAGGTGAGGGTACGACAACGGTTTCGGGGGAGTGTATGTGTGAGGGCACGGGTTAGTGTTAGCGTACGGTTTAGGATTAGGGGACGGGTGAGGGGAAGGCTTCGGGGAAGGGTCAGGGTTAGGGTTCGGGCTAGGGTTAGGGTTAGGTGACGGGGACGGTTTAGGGTCCAGGTGAGGGTACGACAACGGTTTAGCTGCAGCGTACGTGTGAGGGCATGGGTTAGTGTTAGTGTACGGGTTAGGATTAGGGGACGGGGGAGGGGAAGGTTTCGGGGAAGGGTTAGGCTTAGGGTTCGGGCTAGGGTTAGGGTTATGGGACGGGATCGGTTTAGGGTCCAGGTGAGGGTACGACAACGGTTTCGGGGGAGCGTACGTGTGAAGGCACGGGTTAGTATTAGCGTACGTGTTAGGATTAGGGGACGGGTGAGGGGAAGGCTTCGGGGAAGGGTTAGGGTTAGGGTTCGGGCTAGGGTAAGGGTTAGGGAACGGGGACGGTTTAGGGTCCAGGTGAGGGTACGACAACGGTTTCGGGGGAGTGTACGTGTGAGTGCATGGGTTAGTGTTAGCGTACGTGTAGGGTTAGAGTACGGGTGAGGGGAAGGCTTCGGGGAACGGTTAGGGTTAGGGCTAGGGTTAGTGTTAAGGGACGGGGAAGGTTTAGGGTCCAGGTGAGGGTACGACAACGGTTTAGGGGGAGCGTACGTGTGAGGACAAGGGTTAGTGTTAGCGTACGGTTTAGGATTAGGGGACGGGTGAGGGGAAGGCTTCGGGGAAGGGTTAGGGTTAGGGTTCGGGCTAGGGTTAGGGTTAGGGGACGTGGACGGTTTAGTGTCCAGTTGATGGTACGACAACGGTTTCGGGGGAGCGTCCGTGTGAGGGCACAGGTTAGTGTTAGCGTACGGGTTAGGATTAGGGGACGGGTGAGGGGAAGGCTTCGGGGAAGCGTTAGGGTTAGGGTTCTCGCTAAGTTTAGGGTTAGGGGATGGGGACGGTTCAGGGTCCAGGTGAGGGTATGACAACGGTTTCGGGGGAGCGTATGTGTGAGGGCACGGGTTAGTGTTAGCGTACGGGTTAGGATTAGGGGACGGGTGAGGGGAAGTCTTCGAGGAAGGGTTAGGGTTAGGGTTCGGGCTAGGGATAGGGTTAGGGGACGGGGAATGTTTAGGGTCCTGTTGAGGGTACGACAACGGTTTAGGGGGAGCGTACGTGTGAGGGCACGGGTTAGTGTTAGCGTACGGGTTAGGATTAGGGGACGGGTGAGGGGAAGGCTTCGGGGAAGGGTTATGGTTAGGGTTCGGGCTAGGGTTAGGGTTAGGGGATGCAGACGGTTTAGGGTCCAGGTGAGTGTACGACAACGGTTTAGGGGGAGCGTACGTTTGAGGGCACGGGTTAGTGTTAGCGTACGGCTTAGGATTAGGGAACGGGTGAGGGGAAGGCTTTGGGGAAGGGTTAGGGTTAGGGCTCGGGCTAGTGTTACGGTTAGGGGATGGGGACGGTTTAGGGTCCACGTGAGGGTACGACATCGGTTTCGGGGTAGTGTATGTGTGACGGCACGGGTTAGTGTTAGCGTACGGGTTAGGATTAGGGGACGGGTGAGGGGAAGGCTTCGGGGAAGGTTTAGGGTTAGGGTTCGGGCTAGGGTTAGGGTTAGGGGACGGGGATGGTTTAGGGTCCAGGTGAGTGTACGACAATGGTTTAGGGGGAGCGTACGTGTGAGGGCACGCGTTAGTGTGAGCGTACGGGTTAGGATTAGGGGACGGGTGAGGGGAAGGCTTCGGGGAAGGGTTAGGGTTAGGGTTTGGGCTAGGGTTAGGGTTAGGGGACGGGGACGGTTTAGGGTCCAGGTGAGGGTATGACAACGGTTTTGGGGGAGCGTACGTGTGAGCGAATGGGTTAGTGTTAGTGTACGGGTTAGGATTAGGGGACGGGTGAGGGGAAGACTTCGGGTAAGGGTTAGGGTTAGGGTTCGGGCTAGGATTAGGGTTAGGGGACGGGGACGGTTTAGGGTCCAGGTGAGGGTACGACAACGGTTTCGGGGGAGTGTACGTGTGAGGGCACGGGTTAGTGTTAGCGTACGGGTTAGTATTAGGGGACGGGTGAGGGGAAGGCTTCGGGGAAGTGTTAGGGTTAGGCTTCGGGCTAGGGTTAGGGTTAGGGGACGGGGACGGTTTAGGGTCCAGGTGAGGGTACGACAATGGTTTCGGGGCAGTGTACGTGTGAGGGCATGGGTTAGTGTTAGCGTATGGGTTAGGATTAGGGGACGGGTGAGGGGAAGGCTTCGGGGAAGTGTTAGGGTTAGGGTTCAAGCTAGGGTTAGGGTTTGCGGACGGGGACGGTTTAGGGTCCAGGTGAGGGTACGACAACGGTTTCGGGGGAGCGTACGTGTGAGGGCACGGGTTAGTGTTAGCGTATGGGTTAGGATTAGGGGACGGGTGAGTGGAAGGCTTCGGGGAAGGGTTAGGGTTACGGTTCGGGCTAGGGTTAGGTTTAGGGGACGGGGACGGTTTAGGGTCCAGGTGAGGGTACGACAACGGTTTAGGGGGAGCGTACGTGTGAGGGCACGGGTTAGTGTTAGCGTACGGGTTAGGATTAGGGGACGGGAGAGGGGAAGGCTTTGGGGAAGGGTTAGGTTTAGGGTTAGGGCTAGGGTTAGGTTTAGGGGACGGGGACGGTTTAGGGTCCAGGTGAGGGTACGACAAGGGTTTAGGGGGAGCGTACGTGTGAGGGCACGGGTTAGTATTAGCGTACGGGTTAGGATTAGGGGACGGGTGAGGGGAAGGCTTCGGGGAAGGGTTAGCGTTAGGGTTCGGGCTAGGGTTAGGGTTAGGGACAGGGACTGTTTAGGTTCCGGGAGAGGGTACGACAATGGTTCACAGGGAGCGTACGTGTGAGGGCAGCGGTTAGTGTTAGCGTACGGGTTAGGATTAGGGGACGGGTGAGGGGAAGGCTTCGGGGAAGGGTTAAGGTTAGGGTTCAGGCTAGGGTTAGGGTTACGGGACGGGGACGGTTTAGGGTCCAGGTGAGGGTACGACAACAGTTTAGGGGGAGCGTACGTGTGAGGGCACGGGTTAGTGTTAGCGTACGGGTTAGGATTAGGGAACGTGTGAGGGGAAGGCTTCGGGGAAGTCTTAGGGCTAGGTTTTAGGCTAGAGTTAGGGTTAGGGGACGGGGATGGTTAAGGGTCCAGGTGAGGGTACGACAACGGTTTATGGGAGCGTACGTGTGAGGGTACGGGTTAGTGTTAGCGTACGGGTTAGGATTAGGGGACGGGTGAGGGGAAGGCTTCGGGGAAGTGTTAGGGTTAGGGTTTCGGCTAGGGTTAGGGTTACGGGATGGGGAAGATTTAGGGTCCAGGTGAGGGTACGACAACGGTTTAGGGTGAGCGTACGTGTGAGGGCACGGGTTAGTGTTAGCGTACGGGTTAGGATTAGGGCACGGGTGAGGGGAAGGCTTCGGGGAAGGTTTAGGGTTACGTTTCTGGCGAGGGTTAGGTTTAGGGGACGGAGACGGTTTAGGGTCCAGGTGAGGGCACGAGAACGGTTTAATGGGAGCGTACGTGTGAGGGCACGTGTTAGTGTTAGCGTATGGGTTAGGATTAGGGAACGGGTGAGGGGAAGGCTTCGGGGAAGGGTTAGAGTTAGGATTCGGGCTAGGGTTAGGGTTAGCAGATGGGGACGGTTTATGGTCCAGGTGAGGGTACGACAACGGTTTAGGGGAGCGTACGTGTTAGGGCACCGGTTAGTGTTAGCGTACGGATTCGGATTAGGGGTCGGGTGAGGGGAAGGCTTCGGGGAAGGGTTAGGGTTAGGGTTCGGGCTAGGATTAGAGTTAGGGGACGGCGACGGTTTAGGGTCCAGGTGAGGGTACAACAACGGTTTAGGGGGAGCATACATGTGAGGGCATGGGTTAGTGTTAGTGTACGGGTTAGGATTAGGGGACGGGTGAGGGGAAGTCTTCGAGGAAGGGTTAGGGTTAGGGTTCGGGCTAGGGATAGGGTTAGGGGACGGGGAATGTTTAGGGTCCTGTTGAGGGTACGACAACGGTTTAGGGGGAGCGTACGTGTGAGGGCACGGGTTAGTGTTAGCGTACGGGTTAGGATTAGGGGACGGGTGAGGGGAAGGCTTCGGGGAAGGGTTATGGTTAGGGTTCGGGCTAGGGTTAGGGTTAGGGGATGCGGACGGTTTAGGGTCCAGGTGAGTGTACGACAACGGTTTAGGGGAGCGTACGTGTTAGGGCACCGGTTAGTGTTAGCGTACGGCTTAGGATTAGGGGACGGGTGAGGGGAAGGCTTTGGGGAAGGGTTAGGGTTAGGGCTCGGGCTAGTGTTACGGTTAGGGGATGGGGACGGTTTAGGGTCCACGTGAGGGTACGACATCGGTTTCGGGGTAGTGTATGTGTGAGGGCACGGGTTAGTGTTAGCGTACGGGTTAGGATTAGGGGACGGGTGAGGGGAAGGCTTCGGGGAAGGTTTAGGTTTAGGGTTCGGGCTAGGGTTAGGGTTAGGGGACGGGGATGGTTTAGGGTCCAGGTGAGTGTACGACAATGGTTTAGGGGGAGCGTACGTGTGAGGGCATGCGTTAGTGTGAACGTACGGGTTAGGATTAGGGGACGGGTGAGGGGAAGGCTTCGGGGAAGGGTTAGGGTTAGGGTTCGGGCTAGGGTTAGGGTTAGGGGACGGGGACGGTTTAGGGTCCAGGTGAGGGTATGACAACGGTTTTGGGGGAGCGTACGTGTGAGGGCATGGGTTAGTGTTAGTGTACGGGTTAGGATTAGGGGACGGGTGAGGGGAAGACTTCGGGGAAGGGATAGGGTTAGGGTTCGGGCTAGGATTAGGGTTAGGGGACGGGGACGGTTTACGGTCCAGGTGAGGGTACGACAACGGTTTGGGGGGGTGTACGTGTGAGGGCACGGGTTAGTGTTAGCGTACTGGTTAGTATTAGGGGACGGGTGAGGGGAAGGCTTCGGGGAAGTGTTAGGGTTAGGGTTCGGGCTAGGGTTAGGGTTAGGGGACGGGGACGGTTTAGGGTCCAGGTGAGGGTACGACAATGGTTTCGGGGGAGTGTACGTGTGAGGGCATGGGTTAGTGTTAGCGTATGGGTTAGGATTAGGGGAAGGGTGAGGGGAAGGCTTCGGGGAAGTGTTAGGGTTAGGGTTCGAGCTAGGGTTAGGGTTTGGGGACGGGGACGGTTTAGGGTCCAGGTGAGGGTACGACAACGGTTTCGGGGGAGCGTACGTGTGAGGGCACGGGTTAGTGTTAGCGTATGGGTTAGGATTAGGGGACGGGTGAGTGGAAGGCTTCGGGGAAGTGTTAGGGTTACGGTTCGGGCTAGGGTTAGGGTTAGGGGACGGGGACGGTTTAGGGTCCAGGTGAGGGTACGACAACGGTTTAGGGGGAGCGTACGTGTGAGGGCACGGGTTAGTGTTAGCGTACGGGTTAGGATTAGGGGACGGGAGAGGGGAAGGCTTTGGGGAAGGGTTAGGTTTAGGGTTAGGGCTAGGGTTAGTGTTAGGGGACGGGGACGGTTTAGGGTCCAGGTGAGGGTACGACAAGGGTTTAGGGGGAGCGTACGTGTGAGGGCACGGGTTAGTATTAGCGTACGGGTTAGGATTAGGGGACGGGTGAGGGGAAGGCTTCGGGGAAGGGTTAGCGTTAGGGTTCGGGCTAGGGTTAGGTTTAGGGACAGGGACTGTTTAGGTTCCGGGTGAGGGTACGACAATGGTTCACAGGGAGCGTACGTGTGAGGGCAGCGGTTAGTGTTAGCGTACGGGTTAGGATTAGGGGACAGGTGAGGGGAAGGCTTCGGGGAAGGGTTAAGGTTAGGGTTCAGGCTAGGGTTAGGGTTACGGGACGGGGACGGTTTAGGGTCCAGGTGAGGGTACGACAACGGTTTAGGGGGAGCGTACGTGTGAGGGCACGGGTTAGTGTTAGCGTACGGGTTAGGATTAGGGAACGTGTGAGGGGAAGGCTTCGGGGAAGTCTTAGGGCTAGGTTTCAGGATAGAGTTAGGGTTAGGGGACGGGGACGGTTAAGGGTCCAGGTGAGGGTACGACAACGGTTTATGGGAGCGTACGTGTGAGGGTACGGGTTAGTGTTAGCGTACGGGTTAGGATTAGGGGACGGGTGAGGGGAAGGCTTCGGGGAAGTGTTAGGGTTAGGGTTTCGGCTAGGGTTAGGGTTACGGGATGGGGACGATTTAGGGTCCAGGTGAGGGTACGACAACGGTTTAGGGTGAGCGTACGTGTGAGGGCACGGGTTAGTGTTAGCGTACGGGTTAGGATTAGGGCACGGGTGAGGGGAAGGCTTCGGGGAAGGGTTAGGGTTAGGTTTCTGGCAAGGGTTAGGTTTAGGGGACGGAGACGGTTTAGGGTCCAGGTGAGGGCACGAGAACGGTTTAATGGGAGCGTACGTGTGAGGGCACGTGTTAGTGTTAGCGTATGGGTTAGGATTAGGGAACGGGTGAGGGGAAGGCTTCGGGGAAGGGTTAGAGTTAGGATTCGGGCTAGGGTTAGGGATAGGGGACGGGGACAGTTTAGGGTCCAGGTGAGGGTACGACAACGGTTTAGGGGAGCGTACGTGTGAGGGTAAGGGTTAGTGTTAGCGTACGGGTTAGGATTAGGGAACGGGTGAGGGGAAAGCTTCGGGGAAGGGTTAGATTTAGGATTCGGGCTAGGGTTAAGTTTAGGGGACGGGGACGGTTTAGGGTCCAGGTGAGGGTACGACAACGGTTTAGGGGGAGCGTACATGTGAGGGCACGGGTTAGTGTTAGTGTACGGGTTAGGATTAGGGGACGGGTGAGGGGAAGGCTTCGTGGAAGGGTTAGGGTTATGGTTCGAGCTAGGGTTATGGTTACGGGACGGGGACTGTTTAGGGTCCAGTTGAGGGTACGACAACGGTTTAGGGGGAGCGTACGTGTGAGGGCATGGGTTAGTGTTAGCGTACGGGTTAGGATTAGGGGACGGGTGAGGGGAAGGTTTTGGGGAAGGGTTAGTGTTAGGGTTCGTGCTAGGGTTAGAGTTAGGGGACGGGGACACTTTAGGGTCCAGGTGAGGGTACGACAACAGTTTCGGGGGAGCGTACGTGTGAGGGCATGGTTTAGTGTTAGCGTACGGGTTAGGTTTAGGGGACGGGTGAGGGGAAGGCTTCGGGGAAGGGTTAGGGTTAGGGTTCGGGCTAGGGTTAGGGTTAGGGGACGGGGACAGTTTAGGTTCCAGGTTAGGGTACGACAACGGTTTAGGAGGAGCATACGTGTGAGGACACGGGTTAGTGTTAGTGTAAGTGTTAGTATTAGGGGACGGATGAAGAGAAGGCTTCGCGGAAGGGTTAGGGTTAGGGTTAGGGTTAGGGTACGGGGACGGTTTAGGGTCCAGGTGAGGGTACGACAACGGTTTACGGGCAGCGTACGTGTGAGGGCACGGGTTAGTGTTAGCGTATGGTTTAGAATTATGGGACGGGTGAGGGGAAGGCTTCGGGGAAGTGTTAGGGTTAGGGTTCGGGCTAGGGTTAGGGTTAGGGTATGGGGACGGTTTAGGGTCCAGGTGAGTGTACGACAATGGTTTAGGGAGAGCGTATGTGTGAGGGCACGGGTTAGTGATAGGGTACGGGTTAGGATTAGGGGACGGGTGAGGGGAAGGCTTTGGGGAAGGGTTAGGGTTAGGGTTCGGGCTAGGGTTAGGTTTAGGTGATGGGGAAGGTTTAGGGTCCAGGTGAGGGTACGACAACAGTTTAGGAGGAGCATACGTGTGAAGGCACGGGTTAGTGTTAGTGTATGGGTTAGGATTAGGGGACGGGTGAGGGGAAGGCTTAGGGGAAGGTTTAGGGTTAGGGTTCAGGCTAGGGTTAGGGTTAGGGGACGGGGACGGTGTAGTGTCCAGGTGAGGGTACGACAATGGATTAGGATGAGCGTACGTGTGAGGGCACGGGTTAGTGTTAGCGTACGGGTTAGGATTAGGGGACGGGAAAGGGGAAGGCTTCGGGGTAGGGTTAGGGTTAGGGTTAGTGCTTGGGTTACGGTTAGGAAACGGGGACGGTTTAGGGTCCAGGTGTGCGTACGACAAAGTTTTACGGGGAGCGTACGTGTCAGGGCACGGGTTAGTGTTAGCGTACGGTTTAGGATTAGGGGACGGGTGAGGGGAAGGCTTCGGGGAAAGGTTAGGTTTAGGGTTCGGGCTAGGGTTAGGGTTAGGGGACGGGGACTGTTTAGGGTCCAGGTGAGGGTACGACAACGGTTTAGGGTGAGAGTACGTGTGAGTGCATGGGTTAGTGATAGGGTACGGGTTAGGATTAGGGGACGGGTGAGGGGAAGGCTTCGGGGAAGGGTTAGGGTTAGGGTTTGGGCTAGGGTTAGGGTTAGGGGACGGGGACGGTTTAGGGTCCACGTGAGGGTACGACAACAGTTTAGGGGGAGCGTACGTGTGAGGGCACGGGTTAGTGTTAGCGTACGGGTTAGGATTAGGGGTGGGTGAGGGGAATTCTTCGGAGAAGAGTTAGGGTTAGTGTTCGGGCTACGGTTAGTGTTAGGGGACGGGGACAGTTTAGGGTCCAGGTGAGGGTACGACAACGGTTTAGGGGAGCGTACATGTGACGGCACGGGTTAGTGTTAGCGTACGGGTTAGGATTAGGGGACGGGTGAGGGGAAGGCTTCGGGGAAGGGTTAGGGTTAGGTTTCGGGCTAGGGTTAGGGTTACGGGACGGGGACGGTTTAGGGTCCAGGTGAGGGTACGACAAAGTTTTAGGGGGAGCGTACGTGTGAGGGCACGGGTTAGTGTTAGCGTACGGGGTAGGATTAGGGGACGGGTGACGGGAAGGCTTCGGGGAAGGGTTAGGGCTAGGGTTCGGGCTAGGGTTAGGGTTACGGGACGGGGATGGTTTAGGGTCCAGGTGAGGGTACGACAAAGGTTTAGGGGGAGCGTACGTGTGAGGGCATGGGTTAGTGTTAGCGTACGTGTTAGGATTAAGGGACATGTGAGGGGAAGGCTTCGGGGAAGGGTTAGGGTTAGGGTTAGGGGACGGGGACGGTTTAGGGTCCAGGTGAGGGAACGACAACGGTTTAGGGGGAGCATACGTGTGAGCACACGGGTTAGTGTTAGTGTACGGGTTAGGATAAGGGGACGGGTGAGGGAAAGCCTTCGGGGAAGGGTTAGGCTTAGGGTTCAGGATAGGGTTAGGGTTAGGAGACGGGGACGGTTTAGGGTCCGGGTGAGGGTACGACAACGGTTTAGGGGGAGCGTACGTGTGAGGGCACGGGTTAGTGTTAACGTACGTGTTAGGATTAAGGGACATGTGAGGGGAAGGCTTCGGGGAAGGGTTAGGGTTACGGTTCGGGCTAGGGTTAGGGTTAGGGGACGGGGACGGTTTAGGGTCCACGTGAGGGTACGACAACGGTTTAGGGGGAGCGTAAGTGTGAGGGCACGGGTTAATGTTTGCGTACGGGTTCGGATTAGGGAACGTGTGAGGGGAAGGCTTCGGGGAAGGGTTAGACTTAGGGTTCGGGCTAGGGTTAAGTTTAGGGGACGGGGACGGCTTAGGGTCCAGGTGAGGGTACGACAACGGTTTAGGAGGAACGTACGTGTGAGGGCACGGGTTAGTGTTAGCGTACTGGTTAGGATAGGGGACGGATGAGGGGAAGGCTTCGGGGAAGGGTTAGGTTTAGGGTTCGGGCTAGGGTTAGGGTTAGGGTTAGGGGACGGGGACGGTTTAGGGTCCAGGTGAGGGTACGAAAACAGTTTAGGGGGAGCGTACGCGTGCGTGTATGGGTTAGTGTTAGCGTACGGGTTAGGATTATGGGTCGGGTGAGAGGAAGGCTTTGGGGATGGGTTAGGGTTAGGGTAAGGGCTAAGGTTAGGGTTAGGGGACGGGGACAGTTTAGGGTCCAGGTGAGGGTACGACAACGGTTTAGGGCGAGCGTACGTGTGAGGGCATGGGTTAGTGTTAGCGTACGCATTAGGATTAGGGGAGGGGTGAGGGGAAGGCTTCGGTGAAGGGTTAGGGTTAGGGTTCGTGTTAGGGTTAGGGTTAGGGGACGGGGATGGTTTAGGGTACAGGTGAGGGTACGACAACGGTTTAGGGGGAGCGTACGCATGAGGGCACGTGTTAGTGTTAGCGTACGGTTAGGATTAGGGGACGGGTGAGGGGAAGGCTTTGGGGAAGGGTTAGGGTTAGGGTTCGGGCTAGGGTTATTGTTAGGAGAAGGGGACTGTTTAGGGTCCAGGTGAGGGTACGACAACGGTTTAGGAGGAGCGTACGTGTGAGGGCACGGGTTAGTGTTAACGTATGGGTTACGATAAGGGGACAGGTGACGGGAAGGCTTTGGGGAAGGGTTAGGTTTAGGGTTCGGGCTAGGGTTAGGGTTAGGAGACGGGGACGGTTTTGGGTCCAGGTGAGGGTATAACAACGGTTTAGGGGAGCGTACATGTGACGGCACGGGGTAGTTTTAGCCTATGGGTTAGGATTAGGGGACGGGTGAGGGGAAGTCTTCGGGGAAGGGATAGGGTTAGGGTTCGGGCTAGGGTTAGGGTTAGGGGACGGGGACAGTTTAGGGTCCAGGTGAGGGTACGACTACGGTTTATGGGGAGCATACGTGTGAGCGCACGGGTTAGTGTTAGTGTACGGGTTAGGATTAGGGGACGGGTGACGGGAAGGCTTCGGGGAACGGTTAGGGTTAGGGTTCAGGCTAGGGTTAGGGTTAGGGGACGGGGACGGTTTATGGTCCGGGTGAGGGTACGACAACGGTTCACGGGGAGCGTACGTGTGTGGGCAGCGGTTAGTGTTAGAGTACGGGTTAGGATTAGGGGACGGGTGATGGGAAGGCTTCGTGGAAGCGTTAGGGTAGGGTTCGGTCTAGGGTTAGGGTTAGGGGACGGGGACGGTTTAGGGTCCAGGTGAGGGTACGACAACGGTATAGGGGGAGCGTACGTGTGAGGGCATGGGTTAGTGTTAGCGTACGGGGTAGGATTAGGGGACGGGGGAGGGGAAGGCTTTGGGGAAGTGTTAGGGTTAGGGTTCGGGCTAGGGTTAGGGTTAGGGGTCGGGGAAGGTTTAGGGTCCAGATGAGGGTACGACAACGGTTTAGGGGGAGCATACGTGTGAGGGCACGGGTTAGTGTTAGCGTACGGGTTAGGATTAGGGTTGGTGAGGGGAAGTCTTCGGGGAAGAGTTAGGGTTAGTGTTCCTTCTAGGTTTAGGGTTAGAGGACGGGGACGGTTTAGGGTCCAAGTGAGGGTACGACAACAGTTTAGGGGGAGCGTACGCGTGTGGGCATGGGTTAGTGTTAGCGTATGGTTAGGATTAGGGGACGGGTGAGGGGACGGCTTTGGGGAAGGTTTAGGGTTAGGGTTCGGGCTAGGGTTAGGTTTCGGGGATGGGGACGGTTTATGGTGCAGGTGAGGGTACGAAAACGATTTAGGGGGAGCGTACTTGTGAGGGCACGGGTTAGTGTTAGCGTACAGGTTAGGATTAGGGGACGGGTGAGGGGAAGGCTTCGGGGAAGTGTTAGGGTAGGGTTCGGGCTAGGGTTAGGGTTAGGGGACGGGGACGGTTTAGGTTCCAGGTGAGGGTACGACAATGGTTTAGGGGGAGCGTACGTGTGAGGGCACGGGTTAGTGTTAGCGTACTGGTTAGGATTAGGGGACGGGTGAGGGGAAGGCTTCGGGGAAGGGTTAGGGTTAGGGTTCGGGCTAGGGTTAGGGTTAAGGGACGGGGACGGTTTAGGGTCCAGGTGAGGGTACGACAACGGTTTCGGGGGAGTGTATGTGTGAGGGCACGGGTTAGTGTTAGCGTACGGTTTAGGATTAGGGGACGAGTGAGGGGAAGGCTTCGGGGAAGGGTCAGGGTTAGGGTTCGGGCTAGGGTTAGGGTTAGGGGACGGGGACGGTTTAGGGTCCAGGTGAGGGTACGACAACGGTTTAGCTGCAGCGTACGTGTGAGGGCATGGTTTAGTGTTAGTGTACGGGTTAGGATTAGGGGACGGGTGAGGGGAAGGCTTCGGGGAAGGGTTAGGGCTAGGGTTCGGGCTAGGGTAAGGGTTAGGGAACGGGGACGGTTTAGGGTCCAGGTGAGGGTACGACAACGGTTTCGGGGGAGTGTACGTGTGAGTGCACGGGTTAGTGTTAGCGTACGTGTAGGGTTAGAGTACGGGTGAGGGGAAGGCTTCGGGGAACGGTTAGGGTTAGGGCTAGGGTTAGTGTTAAGGGACGGGGAAGGTTTAGGGTCCAGGTGAGGGTACGACAACGGTTTAGGGGGAGCGTACGTGTGAGGACAAGGGTTAGTGTTAGCGTACGGTTTAGGATTAGGGGACGGGTGAGGGGAAGGCTTCGGGGAAGGGTTAGGGTTAGGGTTCGGGCTAGGGTTAGGGTTAGGGGACGGGGACGGTTTAGGGTCCAGTTGATGGTACGACAACGGTTTCGGGGGAGCGTCCGTGTGAGGGCACGGGTTAGTGTTAGCGTACGGGTTAGGATTAGGGGACGGGTGAGGGGAAGTCTTCGAGGAAGGGTTAGGGTTAGGGTTCGGGCTAGGGATAGGGTTAGGGGACGGGGAATGTTTATGGTCCTGTTGAGGGTACGACAACGGTTTAGGGGGAGCGTACGTGTGAGGGCACGGGTTAGTGTTAGCGTACGGGTTAGGATTACGGGACGGGTGAGGGGAAGGCTTCGGGGAAGGGTTATGGTTAGGGTTCGGGCTAGGGTTAGGGTTAGGGTATGCGGACGGTTTAGGGTCCAGGTGAGTGTACGACAACGGTTTAGGGGGAGCGTACGTTTGAGGGCATGGGTTAGTGTTAGCGTACGGCTTAGGATTAGGGGACGGGTGAGGGGAAGGCTTTGGGGAAGGGTTAGGGTTAGGGCTCGGGCTAGTGTTACGGTTAGGGGATGGGGACGGTTTAGGGTCCACGTGAGGGTACGACATCGGTTTCGGGGTAGTGTAGGTGTGAGGGCACGGGTTAGTGTTAGGGAACGGGTTAGGATTAGGGGACGGGTGAGGGGAAGGCTTCGGGGAAGGTTTAGGGTTAGGATTCGGGCTAGGGTTAGGGTTAGGGGACGGGGATGGTTTAGGGTCCAGGTGAGTGTACGACAATGGTTTAGGGGGAGCGTACGTGTGAGGGCACGCGTTAGTGTGAGCGTACGGGTTAGGATTAGGGGACGGGTGAGGGGAAGGCTTCGGGGAAGGGTTAGGGTTAGGGTTCGGGCTAGGGTTAGGGTTAGGGGACGGGGACGGTTTAGGGTCCAGGTGAGTGTACGACAATGGTTTAGGGGGAGCGTACATGTGAGGGCATGGGTTAGTGTTAGCGTACGGGTTAGGATTAGGGGACGGTTGAGGGGAAGGCTTCGGAGAAGTGTTAGGGTTAGGGTTCGGGCTAGGGTTAGGGTTAAGGGACGGGGACGGTTTAGGGTCCAGGTGAGGGTACGACAACGGTTTCGGGGGAGTGTATGTGTGAGGGCACGGGTTAGTGTTAGCGTACGGTTTAGGATTAGGGGACGGGTGAGGGGAAGGCTTCGGGGAAGGGTCAGGGTTAGGGTTCGGGCTAGGGTTAGGGTTAGGTGACGGGGACGGTTTAGGGTCCAGGTGAGGGTACGACAACGGTTTACCTGCAGCGTACGTGTGAGGGCATGGGTTAGTGTTAGTGTACGGGTTAGGATTAGGGGACGGGGGAGGGGAAGGTTTCGGGGAAGGGTTAGGCTTAGGGTTCGGGCTAGGGTTAGGGTTATGGGACGGGATCGGTTTAGGGTCCAGGTGAGGGTACGACAACGGTTTCGGGGGAGCGTACGTGTGAAGGCACGGGTTAGTATTAGCGTACGTGTTAGGATTAGGGGACGGGTGAGGGGAAGGCTTCGGGGAAGGGTTAGGGTTAGGGTTCGGGCTAGGGTAAGGGTTAGGGAACGGGGACGGTTTAGGGTCCAGGTGAGGGTACGACAACGGTTTCGGGGGAGTGTACGTGTGAGTGCATGGGTTAGTGTTAGCGTACGTGTAGGGTTAGAGTACGGGTGAGGGGAAGGCTTCGGGGAACGGTTAGGGTTAGGGCTAGGGTTAGTGTTAAGGGACGGGGAAGGTTTAGGGTCCAGGTGAGGGTACGACAACGGTTTAGGGGGAGCGTACGTGTGAGGACAAGGGTTAGTGTTAGCGTACGGTTTAGGATTAGGGGACGGGTGAGGGGAAGGCTTCGGGGAAGGGTTAGGGTTAGGGTTCGGGCTAGGGTTAGGGTTAGGGGACGTGGACGGTTTAGTGTCCAGTTGATGGTACGACAACGGTTTCGGGGGAGCGTCCGTGTGAGGGCACAGGTTAGTGTTAGCGTACGGGTTAGGATTAGGGGACGGGTGAGGGGAAGGCTTCGGGGAAGCGTTAGGGTTAGGGTTCTCGCTAAGTTTAGGGTTAGGGGATGGGGACGGTTCAGGGTCCAGGTGAGGGTATGACAACGGTTTCGGGGGAGCGTATGTGTGAGGGCACGGGTTAGTGTTAGCGTACGGGTTAGGATTAGGGGACGGGTGAGGGGAAGTCTTCGAGGAAGGGTTAGGGTTAGGGTTCGGGCTAGGGATAGGGTTAGGGGACGGGGAATGTTTAGGGTCCTGTTGAGGGTACGACAACGGTTTAGGGGGAGCGTACGTGTGAGGGCACGGGTTAGTGTTAGCGTACGGGTTAGGATTAGGGGACGGGTGAGGGGAAGGCTTCGGGGAAGGGTTATGGTTAGGGTTCGGGCTAGGGTTAGGGTTAGGGGATGCAGACGGTTTAGGGTCCAGGTGAGTGTACGACAACGGTTTAGGGGGAGCGTACGTTTGAGGGCACGGGTTAGTGTTAGCGTACGGCTTAGGATTAGGGAACGGGTGAGGGGAAGGCTTTGGAGAAGGGTTAGGGTTAGGGCTCGGGCTAGTGTTACGGTTAGGGGATGGGGACGGTTTAGGGTCCACGTGAGGGTACGACATCGGTTTCGGGGTAGTGTATGTGTGACGGCACGGGTTAGTGTTAGCGTACGGGTTAGGATTAGGGGACGGGTGAGGGGAAGGCTTCGGGGAAGGTTTAGGGTTAGGGTTCGGCTAGGGTTAGGGTTAGGGGACGGGGATGGTTTAGGGTCCAGGTGAGTGTACGACAATGGTTTAGGGGGAGCGTACGTGTGAGGGCACGCGTTAGTGTGAGCGTACGGGTTAGGATTAGGGGACGGGTGAGGGGAAGGCTTCGGGGAAGGTTAGGGTTAGGGTTTGGGCTAGGGTTAGGGTTAGGGGACGGGGACGGTTTAGGGTTAAGGTGAGGGTATGACAACGGTTTTGGGGGAGCGTACGTGTGAGCGAATGGGTTAGTGTTAGTGTACGGGTTAGGATTAGGGGACGGGTGAGGGGAAGACTTCGGGTAAGGGTTAGGGTTAGGGTTCGGGCTAGGATTAGGGTTAGGGGACGGGGACGGTTTAGGGTCCAGGTGAGGGTACGACAACGGTTTCGGGGGAGTGTACGTGTGAGGGCACGGGTTAGTGTTAGCGTACGGGTTAGTATTAGGGGACGGGTGAGGGGAAGGCTTCGGGGAAGTGTTAGGGTTAGGGTTCGGGCTAGGGTTAGGGTTAGGGGACGGGGACGGTTTAGGGTCCAGGTGAGGGTACGACAATGGTTTCGGGGCAGTGTACGTGTGAGGGCATGGGTTAGTGTTAGCGTATGGGTTAGGATTAGGGGACGGGTGAGGGGAAGGCTTCGGGGAAGGGTTAGCGTTAGGGTTCGGGCTAGGGTTAGGGTTAGGGACAGGGACTGTTTAGGTTCCGGGAGAGGGTACGACAATGGTTCACAGGGAGCGTACGTGTGAGGGCAGCGGTTAGTGTTAGCGTACGGGTTAGGATTAGGGGACGGGTGAGGGGAAGGCTTCGGGGAAGGGTTAAGGTTAGGGTTCAGGCTAGGGTTAGGGTTACGGGACGGGGACGGTTTAGGGTCCAGGTGAGGGTACGACAACAGTTTAGGGGGAGCGTACGTGTGAGGGCACGGGTTAGTGTTAGCGTACGGGTTAGGATTAGGGAACGTGTGAGGGGAAGGCTTCGGGGAAGTCTTAGGGCTAGGTTTTAGGCTAGAGTTAGGGTTAGGGGACGGGGATGGTTAAGGGTCCAGGTGAGGGTACGACAACGGTTTATGGGAGCGTACGTGTGAGGGTACGGGTTAGTGTTAGCGTACGGGTTAGGATTAGGGGACGGGTGAGGGGAAGGCTTCGGGGAAGTGTTAGGGTTAGGGTTTCGGCTAGGGTTAGGGTTACGGGATGGGGAAGATTTAGGGTCCAGGTGAGGGTACGACAACGGTTTAGGGTGAGCGTACGTGTGAGGGCACGGGTTAGTGTTAGCGTACGGGTTAGGATTAGGGCACGGGTGAGGGGAAGGCTTCGGGGAAGATTTAGGGTTACGTTTCTGGCAAGGGTTAGGTTTAGGGGACGGAGACGGTTTAGGGTCCAGGTGAGGGCACGAGAACGGTTTAATGGGAGCGTACGTGTGAGGGCACGTGTTAGTGTTAGCGTATGGGTTAGGATTAGGGAACCGTTGAGGGGAAGGCTTCGGGGAAGGGTTAGAGTTAGGATTCGGGCTAGGGTTAGGGTTAGCAGATGGGGACGGTTTATGGTCCAGGTGAGGGTACGACAACGGTTTAGGGGAGCGTACGTGTTAGGGCACCGGTTAGTGTTAGCGTACGGATTCGGATTAGGGGACGGGTGAGGGGAAGGCTTCGGGGAAGGGTTAGGGTTAGGGTTCGGGCTAGGATTAGAGTTAGGGGACGGCGACGGTTTAGGGTCCAGGTGAGGGTACAACAACGGTTTAGGGGGAGCATACATGTGAGGGCATGGGTTAGTGTTAGTGTACGGGTTAGGATTAGGGGACGGGTGAGGGGAAGTCTTCGAGGAAGGGTTAGGGTTAGGGTTCGGGCTAGGGATAGGGTTAGGGGACGGGGAATGTTTAGGGTCCTGTTGAGGGTACGACAACGGTTTAGGGGGAGCGTACGTGTGAGGGCACGGGTTAGTGTTAGCGTACGGGTTAGGATTAGGGGACGGGTGAGGGGAAGGCTTCGGGGAAGGGTTATGGTTAGGGTTCGGGCTAGGGTTAGGGTTAGGGGATGCGGACGGTTTAGGGTCCAGGTGAGTGTACGACAACGGTTTAGGGGAGCGTACGTGTTAGGGCACCGGTTAGTGTTAGCGTACGGCTTAGGATTAGGGGACGGGTGAGGGGAAGGCTTTGGGGAAGGGTTAGGGTTAGGGCTCGGGCTAGTGTTACGGTTAGGGGATGGGGACGGTTTAGGGTCCACGTGAGGGTACGACATCGGTTTCGGGGTAGTGTATGTGTGAGGGCACGGGTTAGTGTTAGCGTACGGGTTAGGATTATGGGACGGGTGAGGGGAAGGCTTCGGGGAAGGTTTAGGTTTAGGGTTCGGGCTAGGGTTAGGGTTAGGGGACGGGGATGGTTTAGGGTCCAGGTGAGTGTACGACAATGGTTTAGGGGGAGCGTACGTGTGAGGGCACGCGTTAGTGTGAACGTACGGGTTAGGATTAGGGGACGGGTGAGGGGAAGGCTTCGGGGAAGGGTTAGGGTTAGGGTTCGGGCTAGGGTTAGGGTTAGGGGACGGGGACGGTTTAGGGTCCAGGTGAGGGTATGACAACGGTTTTGGGGGAGCGTACGTGTGAGGGCATGGGTTAGTGTTAGTGTACGGGTTAGGATTAGGGGACGGGTGAGGGGAAGACTTCGGGGAAGGGATAGGGTTAGGGTTCGGGCTAGGATTAGGGTTAGGGGACGGGGACGGTTTAGGGTCCAGGTGAGGGTACGACAACGGTTTGGGGGGGTGTACGTGTGAGGGCACGGGTTAGTGTTAGCGTACTGGTTAGTATTAGGGGACGGGTGAGGGGAAGGCTTCGGGGAAGTGTTAGGGTTAGGGTTCGGGCTAGGGTTAGGGTTAGGGGACGGGGACGGTTTAGGGTCCAGGTGAGGGTACGACAATGGTTTCGGGGGAGTGTACGTGTGAGGGCATGGTTTAGTGTTAGCGTATGGGTTAGGATTAGGGGAAGGGTGAGGGGAAGGCTTCGGGGAAGTGTTAGGGTTAGGGTTCGAGCTAGGGTTAGGGTTTGGGGACGGGGACGGTTTAGGGTCCAGGTGAGGGTACGACAACGGTTTCGGGGGAGCGTACGTGTGAGGGCACGGGTTAGTGTTAGCGTATGGGTTAGGATTAGGGGACGGGTGAGTGGAAGGCTTCGGGGAAGTGTTAGGGTTACGGTTCGGGCTAGGGTTAGGGTTAGGGGACGGGGACGGTTTAGGGTCCAGGTGAGGGTACGACAACGGTTTAGGGGGAGCGTACGTGTGAGGGCACGGGTTAGTGTTAGCGTACGGGTTAGGATTAGGGGACGGGAGAGGGGAAGGCTTTGGGGAAGGGTTAGGTTTAGGGTTAGGGCTAGGGTTAGTGTTAGGGGACGGGGACGGTTTAGGGTCCAGGTGAGGGTACGACAAGGGTTTAGGGGGAGCGTACGTGTGAGGGCACGGGTTAGTATTAGCGTACGGGTTAGGATTAGGGGACGGGTGAGCGGAAGGCTTCGGGGAAGGGTTAGCGTTAGGGTTCGGGCTAGGGTTAGGTTTAGGGACAGGGACTGTTTAGGTTCCGGGTGAGGGTACGACAATGGTTCACAGGGAGCGTACGTGTGAGGGCAGCGGTTAGTGTTAGCGTACGGGTTAGGATTAGGGGACAGGTGAGGGGAAGGCTTCGGGGAAGGGTTAAGGTTAGGGTTCAGGCTAGGGTTAGGGTTACGGGACGGGGACGGTTTAGGGTCCAGGTGAGGGTACGACAACGGTTTAGGGGGAGCGTACGTGTGAGGGCACGGGTTAGTGTTAGCGTACGGGTTAGGATTAGGGAACGTGTGAGGGGAAGGCTTCGGGGAAGTCTTAGGGCTAGGTTTCAGGATAGAGTTAGGGTTAGGGGACGGGGACGGTTAAGGGTCCAGGTGAGGGTACGACAACGGTTTATGGGAGCGTACGTGTGAGGGTACGGGTTAGTGTTAGCGTACGGGTTAGGATTAGGGGACGGGTGAGGGGAAGGCTTCGGGGAAGTGTTAGGGTTAGGGTTTCGGCTAGGGTTAGGGTTACGGGATGGGGACGATTTAGGGTCCAGGTGAGGGTACGACAACGGTTTAGGGTGAGCGTACGTGTGAGGGCACGGGTTAGTGTTAGCGTACGGGTTAGGATTAGGGCACGGGTGAGGGGAAGGCTTCGGGGAAGGGTTAGGGTTAGGTTTCTGGCAAGGGTTAGGTTTAGGGGACGGAGACGGTTTAGGGTCCAGGTGAGGGCACGAGAACGGTTTAATGGGAGCGTACGTGTGAGGGCACGTGTTAGTGTTAGCGTATGTGTTAGGATTAGGGAACGGGTGAGGGGAAGGCTTCGGGGAAGGGTTAGAGTTAGGATTCGGGCTAGGGTTAGGGATAGGGGACGGGGACAGTTTAGGGTCCAGGTGAGGGTACGACAACGGTTTAGGGGAGCGTACGTGTGAGGGTAAGTGTTAGTGTTAGCGTACGGGTTAGGATTAGGGAACGGGTGAGGGGAAAGCTTCGGGGAAGGGTTAGATTTAGGATTCGGGCTAGGGTTAAGTTTAGGGGACGGGGACGGTTTAGGGTCCAGGTGAGGGTACGACAACGGTTTAGGGGGAGCGTACATGTGAGGGCACGGGTTAGTGTTAGTGTACGGGTTAGGATTAGGGGACGGGTGAGGGGAAGGCTTCGTGGAAGGGTCAGGGTTATGGTTCGAGCTAGGGTTATGGTTACGGGACGGGGACTGTTTAGGGTCCAGTTGAGGGTACGACAACGGTTTAGGGGGAGCGTACGTGTGAGGGCATGGGTTAGTGTTAGCGTACGGGTTAGGATTAGGGGACGGGTGAGGGGAAGGTTTTGGGGAAGGGTTAGTGTTAGGGTTCGTGCTAGGGTTAGGGTTAGGGGACGGGGTCAGTTTAGGGTCCAGGTGAGGGTACGACAACAGTTTCGGGGGAGCGTACGTGTGAGGGCATGGTTTAGTGTTAGCGTACGGGTTAGGTTTAGGGGACGGGTGAGGGGAAGGCTTCGGGGAAGGGTTAGGGTTAGGGTTCGGGCTAGGGTTAGGGTTAGGGGACGGGGACAGTTTAGGTTCCAGGTTAGGGTACGACAACGGTTTAGGAGGAGCATACGTGTGAGGACACGGGTTAGTGTTAGTGTAAGTGTTAGTATTAGGGGACGGATGAAGAGAAGGCTTCGCGGAAGGGTTAGGGTTAGGGTTAGGGTTAGGGTACGGGGACGGTTTAGGGTCCAGGTGAGGGTACGACAACGGTTTACGGGCAGCGTACGTGTGAGGGCACGGGTTAGTGTTAGCGTATGGTTTAGAATTATGGGACGGGTGAGGGGAAGGCTTCGGGGAAGTGTTAGGGTTAGGGTTCGGGCTAGGGTTAGGGTTAGGGTATGGGGACGGTTTAGGGTCCAGGTGAGTGTACGACAATGGTTTAGGGAGAGCGTATGTGTGAGGGCACGGGTTAGTGATAGGGTACGGGTTAGGATTAGGGGACGGGTGAGGGGAAGGCTTTGGGGAAGGGTTAGGGTTAGGGTTCGGGCTAGGGTTAGGTTTAGGTGATGGGGAAGGTTTAGGGTCCAGGTGAGGGTACGACAACGGTTTAGGGGGAGCATACGTGTGAGGGCACGGGTTAGTGTTAGTGTATGGGTTAGGATTAGGGGACGGGTGAGGGGAAGGCTTAGGGGAAGGTTTAGGGTTAGGGTTCAGGCTAGGGTTAGGGTTAGGGGACGGGGACGGTGTAGTGTCCAGGTGAGGGTACGACAATGGATTAGGATGAGCGTACGTGTGAGGGCACGGGTTAGTGTTAGCGTACGGGTTAGGATTAGGGGACGGGAAAGGGGAAGGCTTCGGGGTAGGGTTAGGGTTAGGGTTAGTGCTTGGGTTAGGGTTAGGAAACGGGGACGGTTTAGGGTCCAGGTGTGCGTACGACAAAGTTTTACGGGGAGCGTACGTGTCAGGGCACGGGTTAGTGTTAGCGTACGGTTTAGGATTAGGGGACGGGTGAGGGGAAGGCTTCGGGGAAAGGTTAGGTTTAGGGTTCGGGCTAGGGTTAGGGTTAGGGGACGGGGACTGTTTAGGGTCCAGGTGAGGGTACGACAACGGTTTAGGGTGAGAGTACGTGTGAGTGCATGGGTTAGTGATAGGGTACGGGTTAGGATTAGGGGACGGGTGAGGGGAAGGCTTCGGGGAAGGGTTAGGGTTAGGGTTTGGGCTAGGGTTAGGGTTAGGGGACGGGGACGGTTTAGGGTCCACGTGAGGGTACGACAACAGTTTAGGGGGAGCGTACGTGTGAGGGCACGGGTTAGTGTTAGCGTACGGGTTAGGATTAGGGGTGGGTGAGGGGAATTCTTCGGAGAAGAGTTAGGGTTAGGGTTCGGGCTACGGTTAGTGTTAGGGGACGGGGACAGTTTAGGGTCCAGGTGAGGGTACGACAACGGTTTAGGGGAGCGTACATGTGACGGCACGGGTTAGTGTTAGCGTACGGGTTAGGATTAGGGGACGGGTGAGGGGAAGGCTTCGGGGAAGGGTTAGGGTTAGGTTTCGGGCTAGGGTTAGGGTTACGGGACGGGGACGGTTTAGGGTCCAGGTGAGGGTACGACAAAGTTTTAGGGGGAGCGTACGTGTGAG
This sequence comes from Orcinus orca, assembly GCF_937001465.1. Classification (NCBI taxonomy): domain Eukaryota; kingdom Metazoa; phylum Chordata; class Mammalia; order Artiodactyla; family Delphinidae; genus Orcinus; species Orcinus orca. Next base: position 2,229,861 of record NC_064565.1, on the reverse strand, counting down.
GGCACGGGTTAGTGTTAGCGTACGGGGTAGGATTAGGGGACGGGTGACGGGAAGGCTTCGGGGAAGGGTTAGGGCTAGGGTTCGGGCTAGGGTTAGGGTTACGGGACGGGGATGGTTTAGGGTCCAGGTGAGGGTACGACAAAGGTTTAGGGGGAGCGTACGTGTGAGGGCATGGGTTAGTGTTAGCGTACGTGTTAGGATTAAGGGACATGTGAGGGGAAGGCTTCGGGGAAGGGTTAGGGTTAGGGTTAGGGGACGGGGACGGTTTAGGGTCCAGGTGAGGGAACGACAATGGTTTAGGGGGAGCATACGTGTGAGCACACGGGTTAGTGTTAGTGTACGGGTTAGGATAAGGGGACGGGTGAGGGAAAGCCTTCGGGGAAGGGTTAGGCTTAGGGTTCAGGATAGGGTTAGGGTTAGGAGACGGGGACGGTTTAGGGTCCGGGTGAGGGTACGACAACGGTTTAGGGGGAGCGTACGTGTGAGGGCACGGGTTAGTGTTAACGTACGTGTTAGGATTAAGGGACATGTGAGGGGAAGGCTTCGGGGAAGGGTTAGGGTTACGGTTCGGGCTAGGGTTAGGGTTAGGGGACGGGGACGGTTTAGGGTCCACGTGAGGGTACGACAACGGTTTAGGGGGAGCGTAAGTGTGAGGGCACGGGTTAATGTTTGCGTACGGGTTCGGATTAGGGAACGTGTGAGGGGAAGGCTTCGGGGAAGGGTTAGACTTAGGGTTCGGGCTAGGGTTAAGTTTAGGGGACGGGGACGGCTTAGGGTCCAGGTGAGGGTACGACAACGGTTTAGGAGGAACGTACGTGTGAGGGCACGGGTTAGTGTTAGCGTACTGGTTAGGATAGGGGACGGATGAGGGGAAGGCTTCGGGGAAGGGTTAGGTTTAGGGTTCGGGCTAGGGTTAGGGTTAGGGTTAGGTGACGGGGACGGTTTAGGGTCCAGGTGAGGGTACGACAACAGTTTAGGGGGAGCGTACGCGTGCGTGTATGGGTTAGTGTTAGCGTACGGGTTAGGATTATGGGTCGGGTGAGAGGAAGGCTTTGGGGATGGGTTAGGGTTAGGGTAAGGGCTAGGGTTAGGGTTAGGGGACGGGGACAGTTTAGGGTCCAGGTGAGGGTACGACAACGGTTTAGGGCGAGCCTACGTGTGAGGGCATGGGTTAGTGTTAGCGTACGCATTAGGATTAGGGGAGGGGTGAGGGGAAGGCTTCGGTGAAGGGTTAGGGTTAGGGTTCGTGTTAGGGTTAGGGTTAGGGGACGGGGATGGTTTAGGGTACAGGTGAGGGTACGACAACGGTTTAGGGGGAGCGTACGCATGAGGGCACGTGTTAGTGTTAGCGTACGGTTAGGATTAGGGGACGGGTGAGGGGAAGGCTTTGGGGAAGGGTTAGGGTTAGGGTTCGGGCTAGGGTTATTGTTAGGAGAAGGGGACTGTTTAGGGTCCAGGTGAGGGTACGACAACGGTTTAGGAGGAGCGTACGTGTGAGGGCACGGGTTAGTGTTAACGTATGGGTTACGATAAGGGGACAGGTGACGGGAAGGCTTTGGGGAAGGGTTAGGTTTAGGGTTCGGGCTAGGGTTAGGGTTAGGAGACGGGGACGGTTTTGGGTCCAGGTGAGGGTATAACAACGGTTTAGGGGAGCGTACATGTGACGGCACGGGTTAGTTTTAGCCTATGGGTTAGGATTAGGGGACGGGTGAGGGGAAGTCTTCGGGGAAGGGATAGGGTTAGGGTTCGGGCTAGGGTTAGGGTTAGGGGACGGGGACGGTTTAGGGTCCAGGTGAGGGTACGACTACGGTTTATGGGGAGCATACGTGTGAGCGCACGGGTTAGTGTTAGTGTACGGGTTAGGATTAGGGGACGGGTGACGGGAAGGCTTCGGGGAAGGGTTAGACTTAGGGTTCGGGCTAGGGTTAGGGTTATGGGACGGGGACGGTTTAGGGTCCAGGTGAGCGTACGACAACGATTTAGGGGGAGCGTACTTGTGAGGGCACGGGTTAGTGTTAGCGTACTGGTTAGGATTAGGGGACGGGTGAGGGGAAGGCTTCGGGGAAGGGTTAGGTTTAGGGTTCGGGCTAGGGTTAGGGTTAGGGGACGGGGACGGTTTAGGGTCCAGGTGAGGGTACGACAACGGTATAGGGGGAGCGTACGTGTGAGGGCATGGGTTAGTGTTAGCGTACGGGGTAGGATTAGGGGACGGGTGAGGGGAAGGCTTTGGGGAAGTGTTAGGGTTAGGGTTCGGGCTAGGGTTAGGGTTAGGGGTCGGGGACGGTTTAGGGTCCAGGTGAGTGTACGACAACGGTTTAGGGGGAGCATACGTGTGAGGGCACGGGTTAGTGTTAGCGTACGGTTTAGGATTAGGGGTTGGTGAGGGGAAGTCTTCGGGGAAGAGTTAGGGTTAGGGTTCCTTCTAGGGTTAGGGTTAGAGGACGGGGACGGTTTAGGGTCCAAGTGAGGGTACGACAACAGTTTAGGGGGAGCGTACGCATGCGGGCATGGGTTAGTGTTAGCGTATGGTTAGGATTAGGGGACGGGTGAGGGGAAGGCTTCTGGTAAGTGTTAGGGTTAGGGTTCAGGCTAGGGTTAGGGTTACGGGACGGTGACGGTTTAGGGTCCAGGTGAGGGTACGACAACGGTTTAGGGGGAGCGTACGTGTGAGCGCACGGGTTAGTGTTAGCGTACGGGTTAGGATTACGGGAGGGGTGAGGGGAAGGCTTCGGGGAAGGGTTAGGATTAGGGTTCAGGCTAGAGTTAGGGTTAGGGGACGGGGACGGTTTAGGGTCCAGGTGAGGGTACGACAACGTTTTAAGGGGAGCGTACGTGTGAGGGCACGGGTTAGTGTTAGCGTATGGATTAGGATTAGGAGACGGGTGAGGGTAAGGCTTCGGGGAAGGTTTAGGGTTAGGGTTCGGGCTAGGGTTAGGGTTAGGGGACGGGGACGGTTTAGGGTCCAGGTGAGGGTACGACAACGGTTTAGGGGGAGCATACATGTGAGGGCACGGGTTAGTGTTAGTGTACGGGTTAGGATTAGGGGACGGGTGAAGGGAAGGCTTCGGGGAAGGGGAAGGGTTAGGGTTTGGGCTAGGGTTAGGGTTAAGGGATGGTGACGGTTTAGGGTCCATGTGAGGGTACGACAATGGTTTAGGGTGAGCGTACGTGTGAGGGCACAGGTTAGTGTTAGCGTACGGGTTAGGATTAGGGGACGGGTGAGGGGAAGGCTTCGGGGAAGGGTTAGGGTTAGGCTTCGGGCTAGCGTTAGGGTTACGGGACGGGGACGGTTTAGGGTCCAGGTGAGGGTACGACAATGGTTTAGTGGGAGCGTACGTGTGAGGGCACGGGTTAGTGTTAGCGTACGGGTTAGGATTAGGTGACGGGTGAGGGGAAGGCTTCGGGGAAGTGTTAGGGTTAGGGTTCGGGCTAGGGTTAGGGTCAGGGGACGGGGACGGTTTAGCGTCCCTGTGAGGGTACGACAACGGTTTAGGGGGAGCGTACGTGTGAGGGCACGGGTTAGTGTTAGCGTACCGGTTAGGATTAGGGGACGGGTGAGGGGAAGGCTTCGGGGAAGGGTTAGGGTTAGGGTTCGGGCTAGGGTTAGGGTTACGGGACGGGGACGGTTTAGGGTCCAGGTGAGGGTACGACAATGGTTTAGGGGGAGCGTACGTGTGAGGGCACGGGTTAGTGTTAGCGTACTGGTTAGGATTAGGGGACAGGTGAGGGGAAGGCTTCGGGGAAGGGTTAGGGTTAGGGTTCGGGCTAGGGTTAGGGTTAGGGGACGGGGACGGTTTAGGGTTCAGGTGAGGGTACGACAACGGTTTAGGGGTAGCGTACGCATGAGGGCACGGGTTAGTGTTAGCGTATGGGTTAGGATTAGGGGACGGGTGAGGGGAAGGCTTCGGGGAAGGGTTAGGGTTAGGGTTCGGGCTAGGGTTAGGGTTAGGGGACGGGGACGGTTTAGGGTCCAGGTGAGCGTACGACAACGGTTTAGGGGGAGCGTAAGTGTGAGGCCACGGGTTAGTGTTTGTGTACGGGTTCGGATTAGGGGACGGGTGAGGGGAAGTCTTCGGGGAAGGGTTAGACTTAGGGTTCGGGCTAGGGTTAGGGTTATGGGACGGGGACGGCTTAGGGTCCAGGTGAGGGTACGACAACGGTTTAGGGGGAGCGTACGTGTGAGGGCACGGGTTAGTGTTAGCGTACTGGTTAGGATTAGGTGACGGGTGAGGGGAAGGCTTCGGGGAAGGGTTAGGGTTAGGGTTCCTTCTAGGGTTAGGGTTAGAGGACGGGGACGGTTTAGGGTCCAAGTGAGGGTACGACAACAGTTTAGGGGGAGCGTACGCGTGCGGGCATGGCTTAGTGTTAGCGTATGGTTAGGATTAGGGGACGGGTGAGGGGAAGGCTTCTGGGAAGTGTTAGGGTTAGGGTTCAGGCTAGGGTTAGGGTTACGGGACGGTGACGGTTTAGGGTCCAGGTGAGGGTACGACAACGGTTTAGGGGGAGCGTACGTGTGAGCGCACGGGTTAGTGTTAGCGTACGGGTTAGGATTAGGGGAGGGGTGAGGGTAAGGCTTCGGGGAAGGGTTAGGATTAGGGTTCAGGCTAGAGTTAGGGTTAGGGGACGGGGACGGTTTAGGGTCCAGGTGAGGGTACGACAACGGTTTAGGGGAGCGTACGTGTGAGGGCACCGGTTTATTAGCGTACCGGTTAGGATTAGGGGACGGGTGAGGGGAAGGCTTCGGGGAAGGGTTAGGGTTAGGGTTTGGGCTAGGGTTAAGGTTAGGGGACGGGGACGGTTTAGGGTCCAGGTGAGGGTACGACAACGGTATAGGGGGAGCGTACGTGTGAGGGCACGGGTTAGTGTTAGCGTACGTGTTAGGATTAGGGGACGGGTGAGGGGAAGGCTTTGGGGAAGTGTTAGTGTTAGGGTTCGGGCTAGGGTTAGGGTTAGGTGTCGGGGACGGTTTAGGGTCCAGGTGAGGGTACAACAACGGTTTAGGGGGAGCGTACGTGTGAGGGCACGGGTTAGTGTTAGCGTACGGGTTAGGATTAGGGGTGGGTGAGGGGAAGGCTTCGGGGAAGAGTTAGGGTTAGGGTTCGGGCTAGGGTTAGGGTTAGGAGACGGGGACGGTTTAGGGTCCAGGTGAGGGTATGACAACAGTTTAGGGAGAGCGTACGCGTGCGGGCACGGGTTAGTGTTAGCGTATGGTTAGGATTAGGGGACGGGTGAGGGGAAGGCTTTGGGGAAGGGTTAGGTTTAGGTTTCGGGCTAGGGTTAGGGTTAGGGGATGGGGACGGTTTATGTTGCAGGTGAGGGTACTACAACGGTTTAGGGGGAGCATACGTGTGAGGGTGCGGGTTAGTGTTAGTGTACGGGTTAGGATTAGGGGACGGGTGAGGGGAAGGCTTCGGGGAAGGGTTAGGGTCAGGGTTCGGGCTAGGGTTAGGGTTAGGTGACGGGGACGGTTTAGGGTCCAGGTGAGGGTACGACAACGGTTTATGGGGAGCGTACGCGTGAGGTCGCGGGTTAGTGTTAGCGTACGGGTTAGGATTAGGGGACGGGTGAGGGGAAGGCTTTGGGGAAGGGTTAGGGTTAGTGTTCGGGCTACGGTTAGGGTTACGGGACGGGGACGCTTTAGGGTCCAGGTGAGGGTATGACAACGGTTTAGGGGGAGCGTACGTGTGAGGGCACGGGTTAGAGTTAGCGTACGGGTTAGGATTAGGGGACAGGTGAGGGGAAGGCTTCGGGGAAGGGTTAGGGTTAGGGTTCGGGCTAGGGTTAGGGTTACGGATCGGGGACGGTTTAGGGTCCAGTTGAGGGTACGACAACGGTTTAAGGGGAACGTACGTGTGAGGGCACGGGTTAGTGTTAACGTACGTGTTAGATTTAAGGGACATGTGAGGGGAAGGCTTCGGGGAAGGTTTAGGGTTAGGGTTCGGGCTAGGGTTAGGGTTAGGGGACGGGGATGGTTTAGGGTCCAGGTGAGGGTACGACAACGGTTTAGGGAGAGCATACGTGTGAGCGCACGGGTTAGTGTTAGTGTACTGGTTAGGATTAGGGGACGGGTGAGGGGAAGCCTTCGGGGAAGGGTTAGGGTTAGGGTTCAGGCTAGGGTTAGGGTTAGGAGACAGGGACGGTTTAGGGTCCGGGTGAGGGTACCACAACGGTTTACGGGGAGCGTACGTGTGAGGGCAGCGGTTAGTGTTAGCGTACGGGTTAGTATTAGGGGACGGGTGATGGAATGCTTCGTGGAAGGGTTAGGTTTAGGGTTCGGGCTAGGGTTAGGGTTAGGGGACGGGGACGGTTTACGGTCCAGGTGAGGGTACGACAACGGTTTAGGGGGAGCGTACGTGTGAGGGCACGGGTTAGTTTTAACGTACGTGTTAGGATTAAGGGACATGTGAGGGGAAGGCTTCGGGGAAGGGTTAGGGTTACGGTTCGGGCTACGGTTAGGGTTAGGGGACGGGGACGGTTTAGGGTCCAGTGAGGGTACGACAACGGTTTAGGGGGAGCGTAAGTGTGAGGGCACGGGTTAGTGTTTGCGTACGGGTTCGGATTAGGGAACGTGTGAGGGGAAGGCTTCGGGGAAGGGTTAGACTTAGGGTTCGGGCTAGGGTTAGGGTTAGGGGAAGGGATGGCTTAGGGTCCAGGTGAGGGTACGACAACGGTTTAGGGGGAGCGTACGTGTGAGGGCATGGGTTAGTGTTAGCGTACTGGTTAGGATTAGGGTACGGGTGAGGGGAAGGCTTCGGGGAAGGGTTAGGTTTAGGGTTCGGGCTAGGGTTAGGGTTAGGGGACGGGGACGGTTTAGGGTCCAGGTGAGGGTACGACAACAGTTTAGGGGGAGCGTACGCGTGCGGGTACGGATTAGTGTTAGCGTACGGGTTAGGATTATGGGTCGGGTGAGGGGAAGGCTTTGGGTATGGGTTAGGGTTAGGGTAAGGGCTAGGATTAGGTTTAGGGGACGGGGACGGTTTAGGGTCCAGGTGAGGGTACGACAACGGTTTAGGGCGAGCGTACGTGTGAGGGCACGGGTTAGTGTTAGCGTACGCATTAGGATTAGGGGAGGGGTGAGGGGAAGGCTTCGGTGAAGGGTTAGGGTTAGGGTTCGGGCTAGGGTTAAGGTTAGGGCACGGGGACGGTTTAGGGTACAGGTGAGGGTACGACAACGGTTTAGGGGGAGCGTATGCATGAGGGCACGTGTTAGTGTTAACGTACGGTTAGGATTAGGGGACGGGTGAGGGGAAGGCTTTGGGGAAGGTTTAGGGTTAGGGTTCGGGCTAGGGTTAGGGTTAGGGGATGGGGACGGTTTATGGTGCAGGTGAGGGTACGACAACGGTTTAGGGGGAGCATACGTGTGAGGGTGCGGGTTAGTGTTAGTGTACGGGTTAGGATTAGGGGACGGGTGAGGGGAAGGCTTTGGGGAAGGGTTAGGGTTAGGGTTCGGGCTACGGTTAGGGTTACGGGACGGGGACGGTTTAGGGTCCAGTGAGGGTATGACAACGGTTTAGGGGGAGCGTACGTGTGAGGGCACGGGTTAGTGTTAGCGTACCGGTTAGGATTAGGGGACGGGTGAGGGGAAGGCTTCGGGGAAGTGTTAAGGTTAGGGTTCGGCCTAGGGTTAGGGTTAGGTGACGGGGACGGTTTAGGGTCCAAGGGAGGGTACGACAACGGTTTAGGGGAGCGTACATGTGAGGGCACGGGTTAGTGTTAACGTACGTGTTAGATTTAAGGGACATGTGAGGGGAAGGCTTCGGGGAAGGTTTAGGGTTAGGGTTCGGGCTAGGGTTAGGTTTAGGGGACGGGGACGGTTTAGGGTCCAGGTGAGCGTACGACAACGGTTTAGGGACAGCATACGTGTGAGCGCACGGGTTAGTGTTAGTGTACTGGTTAGGATTAGGGGACGGGTGAGGGGAAGCCTTCGGGGAAGGGTTAGGGTTAGGGTTCAGGCTAGGGTTAGGGTTAGGAGACAGGGACGGTTTAGGGTCCGGGTGAGGGTACCACAACGGTTCACGGGGAGCGTACATGTGAGGGCAGCGGTTAGTGTTAGCGTACGTGTTAGTATTAGGGGACGGGTGATGGGAATGCTTCATGGAAAGGTTAGGTTTAGGGTTCGGGCTAGGGTTAGGGTTAGGGGACGGGGACGGTTTACGGTCCAGGTGAGGGTACGACAACGGTTTAGGGGGAGCGTACGTGTGAGGGCACGGGTTAGTTTTAACGTACGTGTTAGGATTAAGGGACATGTGAGGGGAAGGCTTCGGGGAAGGGTTAGGGTTACGGTTCGGGCTACGGTTAGGGTTAGGGGACGGGGACGGTTTAGGGTCCAGGTGAGGGTACGACAACGGTTTAGGGGGAGCGTAAGTGTGAGGGCACGGGTTAGTGTTTGCGTACGGGTTCGGATTAGGGAACGTGTGAGGGGAAGGCTTCGGGGAAGGGTTAGACTTAGGGTTCGGGCTAGGGTTAGGGTTAGGGGAAGGGATCGCTTAGGGTCCAGGTGAGGGTACGACAACGGTTTAGGGGGAACGTACGTGTGAGGGCATGGGTTAGTGTTAGCGTACGGGGTAGGATTAGGGGACGGGTGAGGGGAAGGCTTTGGGGAAGTGTTAGGGTTAGGGTTCGGGCTAGGGTTAGGGTTAGGGGTCGGGGACGGTTTAGGGTCCAGGTGAGTGTACGACAACGGTTTAGGGGGAGCATACGTGTGAGGGCACGGGTTAGTGTTAGCGTACGGTTTAGGATTAGGGGTTGGTGAGGGGAAGTCTTCGGGGAAGAGTTAGGGTTAGGGTTCCTTCTAGGGTTAGGGTTAGAGGACGGGGACGGTTTAGGGTCCAAGTGAGGGTACGACAACAGTTTAGGGGGAGCGTACGCATGCGGGCATGGGTTAGTGTTAGCGTATGGTTAGGATTAGGGGACGGGTGAGGGGAAGGCTTCTGGTAAGTGTTAGGGTTAGGGTTCAGGCTAGGGTTAGGGTTACGGGACGGTGACGGTTTAGGGTCCAGGTGAGGGTACGACAACGGTTTAGGGGGAGCGTACGTGTGAGCGCACGGGTTAGTGTTAGCGTACGGGTTAGGATTACGGGAGGGGTGAGGGGAAGGCTTCGGGGAAGGGTTAGGATTAGGGTTCAGGCTAGAGTTAGGGTTAGGGGACGGGGACGGTTTAGGGTCCAGGTGAGGGTACGACAACGTTTTAAGGGGAGCGTACGTGTGAGGGCACGGGTTAGTGTTAGCGTATGGATTAGGATTAGGAGACGGGTGAGGGTAAGGCTTCGGGGAAGGTTTAGGGTTAGGGTTCGGGCTAGGGTTAGGGTTAGGGGACGGGGACGGTTTAGGGTCCAGGTGAGGGTACGACAACGGTTTAGGGGGAGCATACATGTGAGGGCACGGGTTAGTGTTAGTGTACGGGTTAGGATTAGGGGACGGGTGAAGGGAAGGCTTCGGGGAAGGGGAAGGGTTAGGGTTTGGGCTAGGGTTAGGGTTAAGGGATGGTGACGGTTTAGGGTCCATGTGAGGGTACGACAATGGTTTAGGGTGAGCGTACGTGTGAGGGCACAGGTTAGTGTTAGCGTACGGGTTAGGATTAGGGGACGGGTGAGGGGAAGGCTTCGGGGAAGGGTTAGGGTTAGGCTTCGGGCTAGCGTTAGGGTTACGGGACGGGGACGGTTTAGGGTCCAGGTGAGGGTACGACAATGGTTTAGTGGGAGCGTACGTGTGAGGGCACGGGTTAGTGTTAGCGTACGGGTTAGGATTAGGTGACGGGTGAGGGGAAGGCTTCGGGGAAGTGTTAGGGTTAGGGTTCGGGCTAGGGTTAGGGTCAGGGGACGGGGACGGTTTAGCGTCCCTGTGAGGGTACGACAACGGTTTAGGGGGAGCGTACGTGTGAGGGCACGGGTTAGTGTTAGCGTACCGGTTAGGATTAGGGGACGGGTGAGGGGAAGGCTTCGGGGAAGGGTTAGGGTTAGGGTTCGGGCTAGGGTTAGGGTTACGGGACGGGGACGGTTTAGGGTCCAGGTGAGGGTACGACAATGGTTTAGGGGGAGCGTACGTGTGAGGGCACGGGTTAGTGTTAGCGTACTGGTTAGGATTAGGGGACAGGTGAGGGGAAGGCTTCGGGGAAGGGTTAGGGTTAGGGTTCGGGCTAGGGTTAGGGTTAGGGGACGGGGACGGTTTAGGGTTCAGGTGAGGGTACGACAACGGTTTAGGGGTAGCGTACGCATGAGGGCACGGGTTAGTGTTAGCGTATGGGTTAGGATTAGGGGACGGGTGAGGGGAAGGCTTCGGGGAAGGGTTAGGGTTAGGGTTCGGGCTAGGGTTAGGGTTAGGGGACGGGGACGGTTTAGGGTCCAGGTGAGCGTACGACAACGGTTTAGGGGGAGCGTAAGTGTGAGGCCACGGGTTAGTGTTTGTGTACGGGTTCGGATTAGGGGACGGGTGAGGGGAAGTCTTCGGGGAAGGGTTAGACTTAGGGTTCGGGCTAGGGTTAGGGTTATGGGACGGGGACGGCTTAGGGTCCAGGTGAGGGTACGACAACGGTTTAGGGGGAGCGTACGTGTGAGGGCACGGGTTAGTGTTAGCGTACTGGTTAGGATTAGGTGACGGGTGAGGGGAAGGCTTCGGGGAAGGGTTAGGGTTAGGGTTCCTTCTAGGGTTAGGGTTAGAGGACGGGGACGGTTTAGGGTCCAAGTGAGGGTACGACAACAGTTTAGGGGGAGCGTACGCGTGCGGGCATGGCTTAGTGTTAGCGTATGGTTAGGATTAGGGGACGGGTGAGGGGAAGGCTTCTGGGAAGTGTTAGGGTTAGGGTTCAGGCTAGGGTTAGGGTTACGGGACGGTGACGGTTTAGGGTCCAGGTGAGGGTACGACAACGGTTTAGGGGGAGCGTACGTGTGAGCGCACGGGTTAGTGTTAGCGTACGGGTTAGGATTAGGGGAGGGGTGAGGGTAAGGCTTCGGGGAAGGGTTAGGATTAGGGTTCAGGCTAGAGTTAGGGTTAGGGGACGGGGACGGTTTAGGGTCCAGGTGAGGGTACGACAACGGTTTAGGGGAGCGTACGTGTGAGGGCACCGGTTTATTAGCGTACCGGTTAGGATTAGGGGACGGGTGAGGGGAAGGCTTCGGGGAAGGGTTAGGGTTAGGGTTTGGGCTAGGGTTAAGGTTAGGGGACGGGGACGGTTTAGGGTCCAGGTGAGGGTACGACAACGGTATAGGGGGAGCGTACGTGTGAGGGCACGGGTTAGTGTTAGCGTACGGGTTAGGATTAGGGGACGGGTGAGGGGAAGGCTTTGGGGAAGTGTTAGTGTTAGGGTTCGGGCTAGGGTTAGGGTTAGGTGTCGGGGACGGTTTAGGGTCCAGGTGAGGGTACAACAACGGTTTAGGGGGAGCGTACGTGTGAGGGCACGGGTTAGTGTTAGCGTACGGGTTAGGATTAGGGGTGGGTGAGGGGAAGGCTTCGGGGAAGAGTTAGGGTTAGGGTTCGGGCTAGGGTTAGGGTTAGGAGACGGGGACGGTTTAGGGTCCAGGTGAGGGTATGACAACAGTTTAGGGAGAGCGTACGCGTGCGGGCACGGGTTAGTGTTAGCGTATGGTTAGGATTAGGGGACGGGTGAGGGGAAGGCTTTGGGGAAGGGTTAGGTTTAGGTTTCGGGCTAGGGTTAGGGTTAGGGGATGGGGACGGTTTATGTTGCAGGTGAGGGTACTACAACGGTTTAGGGGGAGCATACGTGTGAGGGTGCGGGTTAGTGTTAGTGTACGGGTTAGGATTAGGGGACGGGTGAGGGGAAGGCTTCGGGGAAGGGTTAGGGTCAGGGTTCGGGCTAGGGTTAGGGTTAGGTGACGGGGACGGTTTAGGGTCCAGGTGAGGGTACGACAACGGTTTATGGGGAGCGTACGCGTGAGGTCGCGGGTTAGTGTTAGCGTACGGGTTAGGATTAGGGGACGGGTGAGGGGAAGGCTTTGGGGAAGGGTTAGGGTTAGTGTTCGGGCTACGGTTAGGGTTACGGGACGGGGACGCTTTAGGGTCCAGGTGAGGGTATGACAACGGTTTAGGGGGAGCGTACGTGTGAGGGCACGGGTTAGAGTTAGCGTACGGGTTAGGATTAGGGGACAGGTGAGGGGAAGGCTTCGGGGAAGGGTTAGGGTTAGGGTTCGGGCTAGGGTTAGGGTTACGGATCGGGGACGGTTTAGGGTCCAGTTGAGGGTACGACAACGGTTTAAGGGGAACGTACGTGTGAGGGCACGGGTTAGTGTTAACGTACGTGTTAGATTTAAGGGACATGTGAGGGGAAGGCTTCGGGGAAGGTTTAGGGTTAGGGTTCGGGCTAGGGTTAGGGTTAGGGGACGGGGATGGTTTAGGGTCCAGGTGAGGGTACGACAACGGTTTAGGGAGAGCATACGTGTGAGCGCACGGGTTAGTGTTAGTGTACTGGTTAGGATTAGGGGACGGGTGAGGGGAAGCCTTCGGGGAAGGGTTAGGGTTAGGGTTCAGGCTAGGGTTAGGGTTAGGAGACAGGGACGGTTTAGGGTCCGGGTGAGGGTACCACAACGGTTTACGGGGAGCGTACGTGTGAGGGCAGCGGTTAGTGTTAGCGTACGGGTTAGTATTAGGGGACGGGTGATGGAATGCTTCGTGGAAGGGTTAGGTTTAGGGTTCGGGCTAGGGTTAGGGTTAGGGGACGGGGACGGTTTACGGTCCAGGTGAGGGTACGACAACGGTTTAGGGGGAGCGTACGTGTGAGGGCACGGGTTAGTTTTAACGTACGTGTTAGGATTAAGGGACATGTGAGGGGAAGGCTTCGGGGAAGGGTTAGGGTTACGGTTCGGGCTACGGTTAGGGTTAGGGGACGGGGACGGTTTAGGGTCCAGTGAGGGTACGACAACGGTTTAGGGGGAGTGTAAGTGTGAGGGCACGGGTTAGTGTTTGCGTACGGGTTCGGATTAGGGAACGTGTGAGGGGAAGGCTTCGGGGAAGGGTTAGACTTAGGGTTCGGGCTAGGGTTAGGGTTAGGGGAAGGGATGGCTTAGGGTCCAGGTGAGGGTACGACAACGGTTTAGGGGGAGCGTACGTGTGAGGGCATGGGTTAGTGTTAGCGTACTGGTTAGGATTAGGGTACGGGTGAGGGGAAGGCTTCGGGGAAGGGTTAGGTTTAGGGTTCGGGCTAGGGTTAGGGTTAGGGGACGGGGACGGTTTAGGGTCCAGGTGAGGGTACGACAACAGTTTAGGGGGAGCGTACGCGTGCGGGTACGGATTAGTGTTAGCGTACGGGTTAGGATTATGGGTCGGGTGAGGGGAAGGCTTTGGGTATGGGTTAGGGTTAGGGTAAGGGCTAGGATTAGGTTTAGGGGACGGGGACGGTTTAGGGTCCAGGTGAGGGTACGACAACGGTTTAGGGCGAGCGTACGTGTGAGGGCACGGGTTAGTGTTAGCGTACGCATTAGGATTAGGGGAGGGGTGAGGGGAAGGCTTCGGTGAAGGGTTAGGGTTAGGGTTCGGGCTAGGGTTAAGGTTAGGGCACGGGGACGGTTTAGGGTACAGGTGAGGGTACGACAACGGTTTAGGGGGAGCGTATGCATGAGGGCACGTGTTAGTGTTAGCGTACGGTTAGGATTAGGGGACGGGTGAGGGGAAGGCTTTGGGGAAGGTTTAGGGTTAGGGTTCGGGCTAGGGTTAGGGTTAGGGGATGGGGACGGTTTATGGTGCAGGTGAGGGTACGACAACGGTTTAGGGGGAGCATACGTGTGAGGGTGCGGGTTAGTGTTAGTGTACGGGTTAGGATTAGGGGACGGGTGAGGGGAAGGCTTTGGGGAAGGGTTAGGGTTAGGTTTCGGGCTACGGTTAGGGTTACGGGACGGGGACGGTTTAGGGTCCAGTGAGGGTATGACAACGGTTTAGGGGGAGCGTACGTGTGAGGGCACGGGTTAGTGTTAGCGTACCGGTTAGGATTAGGGGACGGGTGAGGGGAAGGCTTCGGGGAAGTGTTAAGGTTAGGGTTCGGCCTAGGGTTAGGGTTAGGTGACGGGGACGGTTTAGGGTCCAAGGGAGGGTACGACAACGGTTTAGGGGAGCGTACGTGTGAGGGCACGGGTTAGTGTTAACGTACGTGTTAGATTTAAGGGACATGTGAGGGGAAGGCTTCGGGGAAGGTTTAGGGTTAGGGTTCGGGCTAGGGTTAGGTTTAGGGGACGGGGACGGTTTAGGGTCCAGGTGAGCGTACGACAACGGTTTAGGGACAGCATACGTGTGAGCGCACGGGTTAGTGTTAGTGTACTGGTTAGGATTAGGGGACGGGTGAGGGGAAGCCTTCGGGGAAGGGTTAGGGTTAGGGTTCAGGCTAGGGTTAGGGTTAGGAGACAGGGACGGTTTAGGGTCCGGGTGAGGGTACCACAACGGTTCACGGGGAGCGTACATGTGAGGGCAGCGGTTAGTGTTAGCGTACGTGTTAGTATTAGGGGACGGGTGATGGGAATGCTTCATGGAAAGGTTAGGTTTAGGGTTCGGGCTAGGGTTAGGGTTAGGGGACGGGGACGGTTTACGGTCCAGGTGAGGGTACGACAACGGTTTAGGGGGAGCGTACGTGTGAGGGCACGGGTTAGTTTTAACGTACGTGTTAGGATTAAGGGACATGTGAGGGGAAGGCTTCGGGGAAGGGTTAGGGTTACGGTTCGGGCTACGGTTAGGGTTAGGGGACGGGGACGGTTTAGGGTCCAGGTGAGGGTACGACAACGGTTTAGGGGGAGCGTAAGTGTGAGGGCACGGGTTAGTGTTTGCGTACGGGTTCGGATTAGGGAACGTGTGAGGGGAAGGCTTCGGGGAAGGGTTAGACTTAGGGTTCGGGCTAGGGTTAGGGTTAGGGGAAGGGATCGCTTAGGGTCCAGGTGAGGGTACGACAACGGTTTAGGGGGAACGTACGTGTGAGGGCATGGGTTAGTGTTAGCGTACTGGTTAGGATTAGGGTACGGATGAGGGGAAGGCTTCGGGGAAGGGTTAGGTTTAGTGTTCGGGCTAGGGTTAGGGTTAGGGGACGGGGACGGTTTAGGGTCCAGGTGAGGGTACGACAATAGTTCAGGGGGAGCGTACGCGTGCGGGTACGGGTTAGTGTTAGCGTACGGGTTAGGATTATGGGTCGGGTGAGGGGAAGGCTTTGGGTATGGGTTAGGGTTAGGGTAAGGGCTAGGGTTAGGTTTAGGGGACGGGGACGGTTTAGGGTCCAGGTGAGGGTACGACAACGGTTTAGGGCGAGCGTACGTGTGAGGGCACGGGTTAGTGTTAGCGTACGCATTAGGATTAGGGGAGGGGTGAGGGGAAGGCTTCGGTGAAGGGTTAGGGTAGGGTTCGGGCTAGGGTTAGGGTTAGGGGACGGGGACGGTTTAGGGTACAGGTGAGGGTACGACAACGGTTTAGGGGGAGCGTATGCATGAGGGCACGTGTTAGTGTTAGCGTACGGTTAGTATTATGGGTCGGGTGAGGGGAAGACTTTGGGGATGGGTTAGTGTTAGGGTAAGGGCTAGGGTTAGGGTTAGGGGACGGGGACGGTTTAGGGTCCAGATGAGGGTACGAGAACGGTTTTGGGGGAGCGTATGTGTGAGGGCACGGGTTAGTGTTAGCGTACGGGTTAGGATTAGGGGAGGGGTGAGGGGAAGGCTTCGGGGAAGGTTTAGGATTAGGGTTCAGGCTAGGGTTAGGGTTAGGGGACGGGGACAGTTTAGGGTCCAGGTGAGGGTACGACAACGGTTTAGGGGAGCTTACGTGTGAGGGCACCGGTTTATTAGCATACGGGTTAGGATTAGGGGACGGGTGAGGGGAAGGCTTCGGGGAAGAGTTAGGGTTAGGGTTCGGGCTAGGGTTAAGGTTAGGGGACGGGGACGGTTTAGGGTCCAGGTGAGGGTACGACAACGTTTTAGGGGGAGCGTACGTGTGAGGGCACGGGTTAGTGTTAGCGTACGGGTTAGGATTAGGAGACGGGTGAGGGTAAGGCTTCAGGGAAGGTTTAGGGTTAGTCTTTGGGCTAGGGTTAGGGTTAGGGGACGGGGACGGTTTAGGGTCCAGGTGAGTGTACGACAACGGTTTAGGGGGAGCGTATGTGTGTGGGCATGGGTAAGTGTTAGGGTACGGTTTAGGTTTAGGGGACGGGTGAGGGGAAGGCTTCGGGGAAGGGTTAGGGTTAGGGTTCGGGCTAGGGTTAGGGTTAGGGGACGGGGACGGTTTAGGGTCCATGTGAGGGTACGACAATGGTTTAGGGTGAGCGTACGTGTGAGGGCACGGGTTAGTGTTAGCGTACGGGTTAGGATTAGGGGACGGGTGAGCGGAAAAGCTTCGGGGAAGGGTTAGGGTTAGGGTTCGGTTAGGGTTAGGGTTTGGGGACGTGGACGGTTTAGGGTCCAGGTGAGGGTACGACAACAGTTTCGGGGGAGCGTACGTGTGAGGGCATGGGTTAGTGTTAGCGTACGTGTTAGGATTAGGGGACGGGTGAGGGGAAAGCTTCGGGGAAGGGTTAGGTTAGGGTTCAGGCTAGGGTTAGGGTTAGGGGACGGGGACGGTTTAGGGTCCAGGTGAGGGTATGACAATGGTTTCGGGGGAGCGTACGTGTGAGGGCATGGGTTAGTGTTAGCGTACGGGTTAGGATTAGGAGACGGGTGAGGGGAAGGGTTAGGGTTAGGGTTCGTGCTAGTGTTAGGGTTAGGGGACGGGGACGGTTTAGGATCCAGGTGAGGGTACGACAACGGTTTAGGGGGAGCGTACGTGTGAGGGCATGGGTTAGTGATAGCGTACGGGTTAGGATTAGGGGAAGGGTGAGGGGAAGGCTTCGGGGAAGTGTTACGATTACCGTTCGGGCTAGTTTTAGGGTTAGGGGACGGGGGCGGTTTAGGGTCCAGGTGAGTGTACGACAACGGTTTAGGGGGATCGTAAGTGTGAGGGCACGGTTTAGTGTTAGCCTACAGGTTAGGATTAGGGGACGGGTGAGGGGAAGGCTTCGGGGAAGGGTTAGTGTTAGGGTTCGGGCTAGGGTTAGGATTAGGGGACGGTGACGGTTTAGGGTCCATGTGAGGGTACGACAACGGTTTAGGGGGAGCGTACGTGTGAGGGCACGGGTTAGTGTTAGCGTACGGGTTAGGATTAGGAGACGGGTGACGGGAAGGCTTCGGGGAAGGGTTAGTGTTAGGGTTCGGGCTAGGTTTAGGGTTAGGGGAAGGGGAAGGTTTAGGGTCCAGGTGAGGGTACGACAATGGTTAAGGGGGATCGTACGTGTGAGGGCACAGGTTAGTGTTAGCGTACGGGTTAGGATTAGGGGTCGGGTGAGGGGAAGGCTTCAAGGAAGTGTTAGGGTTAGGGTTCGGGGTAGGGTTAGGGTTAGGGGACTGGGACGGTTTAGGGTCCAGGTGAGGGTACGACAACGTTGTAGGGGGAGTGTACGTGTGAGGGCACGGGTTAGTGTTAGTGTACGGGTTAGGATTAGGGGACGGGTGAGTGGAAGGCTTCGGCGAAATGTTAGGGATAGGGTTCGGGCTAGGGTTAGGGTTAGGGGACGGGGACGGTTTAAGGTCCAGGTGAGGTTACGACAACGGTTTACAGGGAGCGTACGTGTGAGGGCACGGGTTTGTGTTAGTGAACGGGTTAGGATCAGGGGACGGGTGAGGGGAAGGTTTCGCGGAAGGGTTAGGGTTAGGATTCAGGCTAGGGTTAGGGTTAGGGGCTGGTATGGTTTAGGGTCCAGGTGAGGGTACGACAGCGGTTTAGGGGGAGCGTACGTGTGAGGGCATGGGTTAGTGTTAGCGTACGGTTTAGGATTAGGGGAAGGGTGAGGGGAGGGCTTCGGGGAAGGGTTAGGGTTAGGGTTTGGGCTAGGGTTTGGGTTAGGGGACGAGGATGGTTTAGGGTCCAGGTGAGGGTACGACAACGGTTTCGGGGGAGCGTATGTGTGAGGGCATGAGTTAGTGTTAGAGTACGGGTTAGGATTAGGGGACGTGTGAGGGGATGGCTTCATGGAAGAGTTAGTGTTAGGGTTCGGGCTAGGGTTAGGGTTAGGGGACTGGGACGGTTTCGGGTCTAGGTGGGGGTACAACAACGGTTTGGGGGAGCGTACGTGTGAGGGCACGATTAGTGTTAGCGTACGGGTTAGGATTAGGGGTCGGTTGAGGGGAAGGCTTCGGGGAAGGGTTAGTATTAGGGTTCAGGTTAGGGTAGGGGTTAGGGGACGGGGATGGTTTAGGGTCCAGTTGAGGGTACGACAACGGTTAAGGGGGAGCGTACGTGTGAGGGCACGGGTTAGTGTTAGCGTATGGGTTAGGATTAGGAGACGGGTGAGGGGAAGGCTTCGGGGAAGTGTTAATGTTAGGGTTCGGGCTAGGCTTAGGGTTAGGGGACGGGGACGGTTTACGGTCCAGGTGAGGGTACGAAACGGTTTAGGGGGAGCGTACTTGTGAGGGTACGGGTTAGTGTTAGCGTACGGGTTAGGATTAGGGGACGGGTGAGGGGAAGGCTTCGGGGAAGGGTTACGGTTAGGGTTCGGGCTAGGGTTAGGGTTAGGGGACGGGGACGGTTTAGGGTCCAGGTGAGGGTACGACAAGAGTTTAGGGGGAGCGTACGTGTGAGGGGAAGGGTTAGTGTTAGCCTACGGGTTAGGATTAGGGGACGTGTGAGGGGAAGGCTTCGGGGAAGGGTTAGGGTTAGGGTTCGGGCTAGGGTTAGGTTTAGGGGACGGGGACGGTTTAGGGATCAGGGGAGGGTACGACAACTGTTTCGGGGGAGCGTATGTGTGAGGGCACGGGTTAGTGTTAGCGTACGGGTTCGGATTAGGGGACGGGTGAGGGGTAGGCTTCGGGGAAGTGTTAGGGTTAGCGTTCGGGCTAGGGTTAGGGTTAGGGGACGGGGACGGTTTAGGGTCCAGGTAAGGGTACGACAACGGTTTAGGGGGCGCGTACGTGTGAGACTAATGGTTAGTGTTAGCGTACAGGTTAGGATTAGAGGATGGGTGAGGGGAAGGCTTCGGGGAAGGGTAAGGGTTAGGGTTCGGGTTAGGTTTAGGGAACAGGGACGGTTTAGGGTCCAGGTGAGGGTACGAGAATGGTTTAGGGGGAGCGTAC
Organism: Orcinus orca; assembly: GCF_937001465.1. NCBI lineage: Eukaryota > Metazoa > Chordata > Mammalia > Artiodactyla > Delphinidae > Orcinus > Orcinus orca. Next base: position 2,210,789 of record NC_064565.1, on the reverse strand, counting down.
GTGTGAGGGCCCGGGTTAATGTAAGCGTACGGGTTAGCATTAGGGAACGGGTGAGGGGAAGGCTTCCGGGAAGGGTTAGGATTAGAGTTCGGGCTAGAGTTAGGTTTAGGGGACGGGGACGCTTTAGGGTCCAGGTGAGTGTACGACAACGGTTTAGGGGGAGCGTACGTGTGAGGGCACGGGTTAGTGTTAGTGTACGGGTTAGGATTAGGGGACGGGTGAGGGGAAGGCTTCGGGGAAGGGTTAGGGTTAGGGTTCGGGCCAGGGTTAGGGTTAGGGGACGGGGACGGTTTAGGGTCCAGGTAACGGTACGACATCGGTTTAGGGGGAGCGTACGTGTGAGGGCACGGGTTAGTGTTAGCGTACGGGTTAGGATTAGGGGACGGGTGAGGGGAAAGCTTCGGGGAAGGCTTAGGTTTAGGGTTCGGGTTAGGGTTAGAGTTAGGGTACGGGGACGGTTCAGGGTCCAGGTGAGGGTACGACAAAGGTTTAGGGGGAGCGTACATGTGAGGGCACGAGTTAGTGTTAGCGTACGGGTTAGGATTAGGGGACGTGTGAGGGGAAGGCTTCGGAGAAGGGTTAGGGTTAGGGTTCGGGCTAGGATTAGGTTTAGGGGACGGGGACGGTTTAGGGTCCAGGTGAGGGTACGACAACGGTTTCGGGGGAGCGTACGTGTGAGCGCATGGGTTAGTGTTAGCGTACGGGTTAGGATTAGGGGACGGGTGAGGGGAAGGCTTCGGGGAAGTGTTAGTGTTAGGGATCGGGCTAAGATTAGGGTTAGGGGACGGGGACGGTTTAGGGTCCAGTTGAGGGTACGGCAATGGTTTAGGGTGAGCGTACATGTGAGGGCACAGGTTAGTGTTAGAGTACGGGTTAGGATTAGGGGACGGGGGAGGGGAAGGCTTCGGGGAAGGGTTAGGGTTAGGGTTCGGCCTAGGGTTAAGGTTAGGAGACGGGGACGGTTCAGGGTCCAGGTGAGGGTACGACAACAGTTTAGGGGGAGCGTATGTGTGAGGGCACGGGTGAGTGGTAGCGTACGGGTTAGGATTAGGGGTCGTGTTAGGGGAAGGCTTCGGGGAAGGGTTAGGGTTAGGGTTTGGGCTAGAGTTGGGGTTAGGGGACGGGGACGGTTTAGGGTCCAGGTGAGGGTACAACGGTTCACGGGGAGCGTACATGTGAGGGCACGGGTTAGTGTTAGCGTACGGGTTAGGATTTGGGGATGGGTGAGGGGAAGGCTTCGGGGAAGTGTTAGGGTTAGGGTTCGGGCTAGGGTTAGGGTTAGGGGACAGGGAAGGCTTAGGGTCCAGGTGAGGGTACGACAACTATTTAGGGGGAGCAAACGTGTGAGGGCAAGTATTAGTGTTAGTGTACGGGTTAGGATTAGGGGACGGGTGAGGGGAAGGCTTCGGGGAAGTGTTAGGGTTAGGGTTTGGGCTAGGGTTAGGGTTACGGGACGGGGACGGTTTAGGGTCCAGGTGAGGGTAGGACAACGGTTTAGTGGGAGCGTACGTGTGAGGGCACGGGTTAGTGTTAGCGTACAGGTTACGATTAGGGGACGGGTGAGGGGAAGGCTTCGGGGAAGGGTTAGGGTTAGGGTTCGGGCTAGGGTTAGGGTTACGGGACGGGGACGGTTTAGGGTCCAGGTGAGGGTAGGACAACTGTTTAGGGCGAGCGTACGTGTGAGGGCACGGGTTAGTGTTAGCGTACGGGTTAGGATTAGCGGACGGGTGAGGGGAAGGCTTCGGGGAAGGGTTAGGGTTAGGGTTCGGGCTAGGGTTAGGGTTAGGGGACGGGGACGGTTTAGGGTCCAGGTGAGGGTACGACAACAGTTTAGGGGAGCGTACGTGTGAGGATACGGGTTAGTGTTAGCGTACGGGTTAGGATTAGGGGACGGGTGAGGGGAAGGCTTCGGGGAAGGGTTAGGGTTAGGGTTCGGACTAGGGTTAGGGTTACGGGACGGGGACGGTTTAGGGTCCAGGTGAGGTTACGACAACGGTTTAGTGGGAGCGTACGTGTGAGGGTACGGGTTAGTGTTAGCGTACGGTTTAGGATTAGGGGACGGGTGAGGGGAAGGCTTCGGGGAAGGGTTAGGGTTAGGGTTCGGGCTAGGGTTAGGGTTACGGGACGGGGACGGTTTAGGGTCCAGGTGAGTGTAGGACAACGGTTTAGGGGGAGCGTACGTGTGAGGGAACGGGTTAGTGTTAGCGTACGGGTTAGGATTAGGGGACGAGTGAGGGGAAGGCTTCAGGGAAGGGTTAGGGTTACGGTTCCGACTAGCGTTAGTTCTAGGGGACTGGGACGGTTTAGGGTCTAGTTCAGGGTACGACAACGGTTTAGGGGGAGCGTACGTGTGAGGGCATGGGTTAGTCTTAGCGTACGGGTTAGGATTAGGGGACGGGTGAGGGGAAGGCTTCAGGGAAGGGTTAGGGTTAGGGTTGGGGCTAGGGTTAGTGTTAGGGGACGGAGACAGCTTAGGGTCCAGGGGAGTTTACGAAACCGGTTTAGGGGGAGCGTACGTGTGAGGGCATGGGTTAGTGTTAGCGTTCGGTTTAGGTTTAGGGGACAGGTAAGGGGAAGGCTTCGGGGAACGGTTAGGGTTAGGGTTCGGGCTAAGGTTAGGGTTAGGGGACGGGGACGTTTTAGGGTCCAGGTGAGGGTACGACAACGGTTTAGGGGTAGCGTACGTGTGAGTGCACGGGTTAGTGTTAGCGTACGGCTTAGGATTAGGGGACAGGGGAGTGGAAGGCTTCGGGGAAGGGTTAGGGTTAGGGTTCAGACTAGGGTTAGGGTTAGGGGACGGGGACGGTTTAGGGTCCAGTTTAGGGTACGACAACGGTTTTGGGGGAGCGTACGTGTGAGGGCACGGGTTAGTGTTAGCGTATGCCTTAGGATTAGGGGACGGGTGACGGGAAGGCTTCGCGGAAGCGTTAGGGTTAGGGTTCGGGCTAGGGTTAGTGTTAGGGGACGGAGACGGTTTAGGGTCCAGGGGAGGTTACGACAACGGTTTAGGGGGAGTGTACGTGTGTGGGCAGGGGTAACTGTTAGTGTACGAGTTAGGATTAGGTGACGGGTTAGGGGAAGGCTTTGGGGAAGGGTTAGGGTTAGGGTTCGGGCTAGGGTTAGTGTTAGGGGACGGGGACGGTATAGGGTCCATGTGAAGGTACGACAACGGTTTGGGGGAGAGTACGTGTGTGGGCAGGGGTAACTGTTAGCGTACGAGTTAGGATTAGGGGACGGGTTAGGGGAAGGCTTTGGGCAAGTGGTAGGGTTAGGGTTCGGGCTAGGGTTAGGGTTAGGGGACGGGGACGGTTTAGGGTCCAGGTGAGTGTACGACAACTGTTTAGGGGGAGCGTCCATGTGAGGGCACGGGTTAGTGTTAGCTTACGGTTTAGCAGTAGGGGACGGGTGAGGGGAAGGCTTCGGGGAAGGGTTAGGGTTAGGGTTTGAGGTAGGGTTAGGGTTAAGGGACGGAGACGGTTTAGGGGCCAGGTGAGGGTACGACAACGGTTTAGGGGTAGCGCACAAATGAGGGCACGGGTTAGTGTTAGCGTATGGGTTAGGGTTAGGGGACGTGTGAGGGGAAGCCTTCGGGGAAGGGTTAGGGTTCGGGTTTGGGCTAGGGTTAGTGTTAGGTGATGGGGACGGTTTAGGGTCCAGGTGAGGGTACGACAACTGTTTAGGGGGAGCGTACGTGTGAGGGCACGGGTTAGTGTTAGTGTACGGCTTAGGATTAGGGGACGTGTGAGGAGAAGGCTTCAGGGAAGGGTTAGGGTTAGGGATCGGGCTAGGGTTAGTGTTAGAGGACGGGGACGGTTTAGGGTCCAGGTGAGGGTACGACAACGGTTTCGGGGGAGCGTACGTGTGAGCGCATGGGTTAGTGTTAGCGTACGGGTTAGGATTAGGGGACGGGTGAGGGGAAGGCTTCGGGGAAGTGTTAGTGTTAGGGATCGGGCTAAGATTAGGGTTAGGGGACGGGGACGGTTTAGGGTCCAGTTGAGGGTACGGCAATGGTTTAGGGTGAGCGTACATGTGAGGGCACAGGTTAGTGTTAGAGTACGGGTTAGGATTAGGGGACGGGGGAGGGGAAGGCTTCGGGGAAGGGTTAGGGTTAGGGTTCGGCCTAGGGTTAAGGTTAGGAGACGGGGACGGTTCAGGGTCCAGGTGAGGGTACGACAACAGTTTAGGGGGAGCGTATGTGTGAGGGCACGGGTGAGTGGTAGCGTACGGGTTAGGATTAGGGGTCGTGTTAGGGGAAGGCTTCGGGGAAGGGTTAGGGTTAGGGTTTGGGCTAGAGTTGGGGTTAGGGGACGGGGACGGTTTAGGGTCCAGGTGAGGGTACAACGGTTCACGGGGAGCGTACATGTGAGGGCACGGGTTAGTGTTAGCGTACGGGTTAGGATTTGGGGATGGGTGAGGGGAAGGCTTCGGGGAAGTGTTAGGGTTAGGGTTCGGGCTAGGGTTAGGGTTAGGGGACAGGGAAGGCTTAGGGTCCAGGTGAGGGTACGACAACTATTTAGGGGGAGCAAACGTGTGAGGGCAAGTATTAGTGTTAGTGTACGGGTTAGGATTAGGGGACAGGTGAGGGGAAGGCTTCGGGGAAGTGTTAGGGTTAGGGTTTGGGCTAGGGTTAGGGTTACGGGACGGGGACGGTTTAGGGTCCAGGTGAGGGTAGGACAACGGTTTAGTGGGAGCGTACGTGTGAGGGCACGGGTTAGTGTTAGCGTACAGGTTACGATTAGGGGACGGGTGAGGGGAAGGCTTCGGGGAAGGGTTAGGGTTAGGGTTCGGGCTAGGGTTAGGGTTACGGGACGGGGACGGTTTAGGGTCCAGGTGAGGGTAGGACAACTGTTTAGGGCGAGCGTACGTGTGAGGGCACGGGTTAGTGTTAGCGTACGGGTTAGGATTAGCGGACGGGTGAGGGGAAGGCTTCGGGGAAGGGTTAGGGTTAGGGTTCGG